>NC_090936.1:895844924-896146087 GCF_040938575.1 Ambystoma mexicanum | reverse complement strand
CTAAATGATCTAATGAATGTAATGGTTTTGGATGCTTCTGGAACATATTATATTAGCAGGAGATCTTAACTTAAAGTGTATGTAGAGGATGGGGCCTCTGATGGAGTAAGGCTGCATATGTGGAGGAGTTTTGTTGAGTCCCGAAGCCTATATATGCTGAATGGAACACGTTGGCTGACTTCCCTGCACCTCCAACGTGGCACAGGGGTAACTCTGCTTCCATTTAGGATTACATCTATGTCAATGACGGTCTTTTTTCATCTGTCACTAGTTTCTGTGTTGTGGAAACAAATTAAAGCGATCATGATATTCTTTTATTGAGATGGTTGTCTGGATAGCAATGCTATGTTCACCCATGGTCACTTTTTGGTGAATAATCAGCAGAATAGACTATGATGGTCGGAGCATGCAATTAAAGCCTTTGGTTTATTCTTTGCTCATGAGTTGGACAAAGATTGCTCGGGATGTGCTCCTCACAACTTAGCATATAGCGATAAGATGCAAATGTTCCAACATCACACGCACACAAAAGTTTGGTCGAAACCAAAACTTCAGGTTTACAACCATGAAGTAAAGATGAGAAAAACATTGTATAGATTACAAAAAAGGCATGTTCTACATTATCCCTCTGAGCAAAGGGCGAATATGATAATACAACTACGCTCCAATTATAGGAATTGGCTATGTAATCAGAAGGCCTCACTCTATCAGTCTGAAGGTGCTCAAATGCTACGTGCTCTCAAATCCAAGAATACAGCAAACATATGGGCAATATTAAATCATTCTATACATGGTTCCCAAACCATTGTTTGTATTTGTATTTATTATGTTTATATAGCGCTTTCATCCAAAGCATTGTTCAAGCTAATGGGGTCCCGGAAGCAAAGTGAGCTTCACATTACAGTCAATTATACTCTCTTGTTTCAGAGGGTAGCAGTCTAGAGTCTGTCGATGTGGTTAAATCATTGCATCTTGATTTTCAGTTAGATGATATTCGTTTCCACATCGAGAAAATAAGTGGCTCTCGAGCCCCAGGACCTGATGGTCTTTCCAACTCTATGTTCAAGCAACACCCTGGACTCTGAGCCAATAGCTTTGCTGAAAATTTTCAGCAGACTCATCTTGAAAGATCTAAATGCTTACTCTAAAGCGTCACATGCAAGACCCATTTCAAGCAGGGTTTGTAGCTGCGTTGGGCACATCACCTAACATCATTACACTTAACATGCTTAAAGCTCAATTTGCCCAACGGAAGCTTCCCTTATATCTGGCATTTGTAGACTTCAGGGTGGTTTTCGATCCTATTGATTGGCTCCTATTATATCGAAAGCTGCAACATTTCAAATGGCCACCCTCGCTACTTGCATTGATTATGCATCTTCAGACTGACACCACAATGCAAGTTAAATTGTCCCATGATGGGCGTTTATCCTCGATTTTCTCCACATTAAGAGGACTTAAACAGGTGTGTATTTTGGCCTCAACATTGTTCAACCTATTCATTTTGGATACGGGTAAAACATTAGTTGAGGCCGTAGGGAATGCTCCAAAACTTGGTCTGCAGAAAGTTGTTTGGCTTTTATATGCAGATGATTTGGTTTCATTGTCCAAAACACAGAGTGGCCTTCAAAACCGGTTGTCCACACTTGAAGTTTATGCCAATGCAAATCATCTTTCGATCAATACTGAAAAGACACAGATTCTCATTTGTAACAATGGTCATAGCTCCAGACAAACTAGATATAAGGCGAAATTACAGCATACAGAATGGCAAGTTGTCTTTTAATATAAATATCTAGGCAACTTCATGTCACGCAATCCAGAACATGATACTTATGCTTTGGGTCTAAACAACAAATTGAGCACATTAATATCACAGGCAAAAATGTTAGTCTACAAATATGGGAAATTTTCGTATACACATATTCTTACATTTTAGCACCAGAAAGTAACATATTATTGTATTGATCTGAAACACAAGCTCTGAAAGAACATGCAGATTGTGAATAGGTTGGAGTCCTGGTTTTGGAGGCAAGTATTGCGGCTACCAAACTGTACCCCATTTCCGTTAATACGGTTTGAATTGGGCTTATTGTCAATCCATTCACAAGTTGTGTGGCACATGTCTTCCCTACTGAGGAAATGTTTGGTGGAGATTTCTGCAGCAAATATGTTGAGCAAAGTAGCACAATATCTATTAGTCTCCAATTATATTTTTCCATCTAGCTGGCGTCAGTACATACTGAATGCTATGACAGATGCGTCAGTTACCCTTAACTTGCTTTTACAAAATCCTGGGCGAGCAAAAATTAAGATTTTGTAGTTTGCGTGGTGCTCCAATCAAACAAAATGTTATACATACAAACATTATGATGTATTGTTATTTGGTACAAAACGATATTGTGAGCCAGCTGATTATCTACTGGCTTGCCCCTCTCCCTACATTCGCACCCAATACATGCGCTTTAGATTCAACCTTTGGCCCACCAATGATGTGCTAGCCAGACGCAATCAAATATCGAGAGCTCAAAATTATTGTCGCTTTTGTAAAAACACCTTGGAGAAGGAAACCTTACAACATTTAATAGTTGTTTGCCCTATGTTAGATGCCAAACACAATATATATTTTAAAGGGTTGTTTGCCATCTATCGCCCGGTTAAAACAAATCAAATTTGGCAAATGATTTTCTCAAATACCAAGCAATCGACAAGAGTGGCGATAGTTCACTTTTTAGATTCGATTTTCCCGTTAGTTGGGAGTGTGGTAAGCGAATAGTTTCGACCCTATGTCCTTTTTGAAGCATGAAAGGACTTCTACATGCTGTCGTCATTTTGGCAAAAGATTGGTTGCCAGTTTTACTGTTTTATTGATATCCCATTGTGTGTTTGTTAGTTTTAATTTCATAATATTAAAAGTGATTTTTTTTGTGTTTCTAGTTTAATATAGTTTTCTATTTTGTATTTTTGTATTAATTTATTACTGATACATTCTGATTGTGAATGATTTGATATGTAGTAATCACATTCATAATGTCCTATGAAATGTAATATTTGAAAGGTTGATTTATCAGCTAACCAAATAAAAAAATAAAAAATGATATATATATAATTTCATCTCAACTGATGAGTATAGGACACAGTCAGCACTACTACGGGTGAAATTCCTTGAGAGGGGTTATGACAATACCCTTATCTCTGACATCTCAAGAAAAGCGGAGAACATTGAAAGAGATACCTTACTCACACCTAAACCAGCCAAGGAGGGGGAAGTTCTGGTGTACGTTACAACACACTCACATCAGAGCCCAAGGATTAAGAGTATCATTAAGAAGAACTGGCCAATGTTACAAATGGACCCACAACTCCAGCCGCTATTTAGGCAACTAAGCCATCTTCGCGTACCGAAACAGCAGAACATTAAGGAATAGCCTGGCGGAGGCCGAAATCCAAACCGGCAGTACAAACAAAAAAGAATACAAGGGCACCCAACCATGCCACAACTGCCAACATTGCAGTAACATCTTAGCTGCCAATCAGATTTCATACCCTCACTCTGGTAAAATCATCTGGCTCAAACACTCATGCACATGTGATGCTAAGGACGTGGTGTATGCCCTCAAATGTCCATGTGGTTACTATTATGTGGGCATAACAACAAGAAAAGCAAAACTGAGGTGAACAGAACACAAGTCACACATTCAGACTAAAAATCACAAATCTCCCGTAGTGACACATTTTGTTGAAGCAAGACACACTGTGGCACAGCTGAAATGTTTGATCCTCAAAAAGGTCACTGCGGGAAACAAAGGAGCGGATGTACATAGAAAATTGTTGCAAAGAGAGGGGCTCTGGATTGACCTGCTAAACTCTATCTACCCAAGAGGTATGAACTGTGCATCAGACCGTATGTGCTTTGTGTAGGAACAGGAGTTAGTCTATGTTTAATCAAATCTCATGGAGACTGTTTTGAAATGCCAACATTGTTAATTATCTTGACCCTGTATGATGGTAAGAGGTATAAGCATAAAACAGGCCACACAGATAAACCAAAGGGTGTGGGGACTGTTTCGGAATGTCAAAATTGCTGATTGTTTTAATCTTGTATGATGTTGAAATGTATTAGCATGGGACATAATTTGGCACAACCACTCAGTGGGATGCCAGTAAGGACATTGGAAGGGCACACTTACCACTCTGATGTCTTAGAACACTAATGGACACTTTAGATTTACTGAAGGTTAACAAATAACTTCCACACAGTTTTTATGAAGATACGTGTTAGAATATGTGGCATAATAGCACTAAACATTGATTACTGGAGGTTAACAAATAACTTCCACACAGTTTTTGTGGAGATACGTGTTAGAATATGTGGCATAATAGCACTAAACATTGAGTTTCTAATACACCAATATTAGATACGGACTATCCCGTTTAACTAGATTTCAGTCAGAACCCATGTAACACTTAGTGTTTTTTGTGGCTACACTTAATTAGCATTAGACCCTCCAGATTGGACCTGGAAAGGGGGGTGTGCAGCTTGGACAACATTCCCCCCACTAGGTGTACAATATGCAATCAAATGCACATTTACCTGGTGTTTTGACTTTAGGAGGAGGGATACCCAGCCGTCAATACGGCTAACAACACCCCCTCCTACTTTTCACCCATTTTATACTCCCATAGAGGGGACATGTAGCGCGGTACGCACTCTAACTCACAGAGAAGTGTGACTTCTCGTTTTAAGAATCTCACTCTTGACAAGGCGGGTTATGGGGCACCCAACCAATTTTTATCGGGTGGTCACCTTATTCCCTGCCATTCATATATTTTACGTACGGCAGATGTTGGCCGTACCTCGTTGTCACAATACTGTATCACCCCAACAAGCGGACGACAAACACCTGGCTTACCCTGTACATACATAGTATCATTAAGAACGTACTTACGTTCCGATCCTGATCCATTTACTTTATCTACCCATGTTATCCACACCACTTGCGATGTTTAGGTTTTGTTTGCTATTAGCAACACTCCATGTCCCACACCAAGATTGTAGAGACTAACATAGATGCGCATGCGCACTGTGTTACTTAGCAACACAGCATGCATTAGTCCAGCGAGAGGCGCACGAACCAGACGCCGAGCAGAGTCACTGGCACCAAGACTGTGAGGTGAGCAGCATTTTCAGCTTAGAGCCGATCAGACATTTGGATACCAAAAGATTCACAGTGCCTAACTTCTTAATCATTGATGGACATTTGCAAGAACAGTGGGAACGGGGGACTATGACCGCTGCCCCCAAAAGCCTTTAGTATTGTAAGTGGAGCTTGACCTGATGAGGTTTGCTTATGAACTCCCCTGCTTTAACATTCACAACCCCTCCAGATTACCAGATACTGCGTAGCTGAAGTGTATATTTAAAGATTAGCAACAAGGCTATAAACCCTAACCAGTTACTCTTATTTCTGGTTAAAGGTATTTTGTAGCAGGACTACTCAACTTCACCCTACAGTGAAGCTGCCTGTGGTACCTCAGGGTGCATCGCTACTGTTTCACAGACACGCCTGCCACCTAGCACGCTAGTGCTTGACCCTGCCTCGTAAGCACAGGACTTCAATGTACAGCACTGGGGAGCACCCCCTTTGGGATTGGAGGTGAGTGATGACAACCCTGATCTAATTCAAATATTCTCACACAGAATTAATATCAGGCTTCCTGCGTCACCCCACAGGTACTACATTGCATTGGATTAATAAACACACAGGAACTACATGCTCCAAGGCCCTGAAGAAGGATCTTATGATGATCCGAAATGCGTTGGCACAACTCTAAAGACCACACCTATGAGTGGATCCCATTAGGATGTTTTACTACTGGACATTTGACTCACTGTAAACAGTGAATACTTGTGTGAAGAAGATAAAATACAAATGTATACTGTATCATTTTCAATTTAGTTTTGTTTGAAATCAAGTTTCTTTGAGAATTATGATATTTAGAACCGGATTCTTTTGGAATTAGGTGGTCTCAGAGATTTTCAACTATTTGCTTTATTGTATCTGTTTTTGAATTATATGTATGAAAAAGCACTGACTATATGGAATTTATTTGAAAGTATGCATTGACTACAAAGTTATAAACTCTAAGAAGATATTGATTATCCACCAAATTACTGAGACTCTCTTTTCACTTAGAATTTAGGGATTTAATTTCATATCCCATTGGAGTGCTCATAGAGGTTACCTGCTGACATACAACACGTCTTGTTTTTTGTTGTTTGTTAAAAGCCCCAAGTGTCGTTGGGGCTATTTTCCTCTTAGCACCTGAAGTAATTCATTATCATCAGACCTTGACTGAGTACATACGGACATTGAATTCTGTTAATTGCTAATACACGGTAGTGCCCCTCAACCCCCATTTCTGCTCATATCCCATAACTCCCAGCCTGGGTTATGCATTTCTTTATCTTGCATTTGATTATGTTCCTTCCCAACTTTGAGTACTCCTGTAGCTTTTCCTTCTTCCACAACTCTCGGGGTTAGACTCCAATTACCAGAATGCAGTAGGGTTTAAAGTATTAGTTCCTTTCTCATATAGACACTTTGGGCATTTTACTCCAATTCCAAGATGCAATGCAGTCTTCCTTTATTTGGTTCCTTTCTAATAAATGAAACACACTGGAATTTCACTCAACTTCTCAGAATTAAACATCATCTTTACTTGCTTCTTTTGGTTACGCTTTGCACCCATGTATTGCTTACCAGCATATCACTCCGCTAATTGTGGGACGGTCTTTTAACACCCAAGGGCTTCCTGAATCCGACAGACTGCAAGTCCTGTGATTCTGGCAGTGGTTTACTACTGTACGAGCAGCTTTGGATTGGCAGCATTGCATTGTCTTACCAGCTCCTTGGGTTTCACAGCATCTCAGCACCTTACCATGGGCTAAAGGCCCCCGGCACCTTGGCAGTGCAGTGTCTGAGCATCTTCCATGCGGCTTGAGGCTCACAGCCTCAGTGCCATCCCAGCAACTTGGCCCTCAGCGCATCCCAAAACACTCTCAGCAGCTTGGGGCTCACAGAATCTGAACACTTTCTCTGTGGCTCCTATCACAGCACAGCAGGGTGTTATCAGTGTCTCACCTCACACCGGATAGGACTGGAACTTCACTAGCTCTTCAAGTTCACTGCCACACCCGACGCTTCCAAATTTCATCCAGCCCGTTCTCCCTCTTGCCTTAAGGACAGACCTCATGGAGTGACTCATCAAACTATTTAAAAAAAGTGATGTCCACCAAAGCGGTTTGGTGGTGGATTGACTCACTTTTCTCTTCTTTCTGCAGAGAGGCTCATAGGTCAGGAGTTCAGTGCTTTGCAATGCATGATAGATGCAAGCAAATTAATGAACTCTCGGTACCCTGTGCATAATCCACCCATTTTGCACAGCACTCTTGTTTCCTAGCTAGGTTTGTGCTTTATAAATACCTTGCATATACTCCTTTGAGGTATAGCACCTTGTTGCCTGATTGAATATAATATCAGGTGAGAGATCATAATCTTACAAGATAGGAAGAAGGGAATCATTTAGAACCTGAGACTAACGGATATCTCCATTTAAAAATGATCTTACATAAAAGCAGGATTTGGTTTTGGCATTGCAAAGTTAGGTGGCAAATAGAATATAATGAGCAAAGGATGAATAGGATCAAAATTTGAATAGCGATGTTAGCGTCCTTGGATACAATAGCAAAGGTCCACAGTACAAGTGTGGCCTACAGATGTCATGACAATACATGTCAAACTGAGGACTAAATAGAAATAAGCATTTTACTTGATGTTGGCATGTAACAAAGTGGTGCCTGCCCAGAAGAGTCAACGATGTTGGAGCCTCAGTCACCTAGCGGATGAGCATCTACTGCAATAGGGAAATGTCCAGAATAAAATAAGCCCTCTACATAGGGCCCAAGGTATGAGGGAGATCAGGGGTTGTTCACAGATCTTGAAGGTGGATGAGACAGTTTACAGCCGTATTTTCTGTTGTGCAGAGAGGTCACAGAACAGGGACCAAGCAAACTGTTTATTTTGAAGGAATGCCTCCTTTGGCAGCAAATGTGAGACACTGAAGAGGAGAAAATGTTCACTCTTGATACTGTCGCTCTATAGGATTTGGACAGTGGTCAATCACTTTAGGCACACAGACATCTGAAGGAAAGGACGGCGTGTGAAGTCATACAAAAAACAATATAAATCTTAAAAAATGTGGAAAACCATTGCAGAAACACTACTGAAAGCAAGCGAAAAATGTTGCATCAGCAATCCTTTGAGACTCTAGACACCAGGATCTTGGAAGAGAAATGTTATTTTCAGTATCTTTTCGCTGTGCAACTGAATGGCTGTCGGGTGCATAGATTGGGTATGTCACTGAGCTGGACAAAAGGCATTGCCAGGAGGCCCAGGAAGATTACCTCTACTGACGTGCAAAGGCTCTGTCCTTTTAATGAAATCAGGAAGAGTCAGGCAAGCAATCTTAACTACGCAAACCTGCCACTTGTTAACAATCCCAGTCAGGATGAAAGGTGGCGCACACAAGCACCCTATGAGCGAGTCTAGGAACGAGAAGGAGCAGCTCTTTCGTGGCTGATGAGAACCAAGCTATCGAAGTAGAAAGGCCAAGGGGCTGATTCGCAGATGCGAAGAACGAGAGAGAGAGCCAGGCGAAACTTCCACACTTTCGGGAAGCCGTAAGCATTCCAAGACTGTAACCGAGTAAGCGGAAGGGAGAAACCTTCAAGATGCTTCAGAGCGGACTGCTACCCTCCTGGGTGAACGACGGAGTTGGGGAGGAGCAGAGGAGGCGTTGGTAACGGCTTTGTCTGCTGCATGAAAGACGCTAAAGAGAGAAGCCAAATTAACACAACCAGTGAGTAATCGAAGGCAACAAAAGCCCGGTTTGTGTTAGAATGTTAATGTTAAAGGATATTTGTACCGTGCACTATCACCAACGGAGTGGTCCCCTGGCACTCCGGCGGATCTGAAAAGTAAAGGGGGTGGGGGCGAGTTAGTGGGAACGGGCGGGATAAGTGCAAGAGAGCAGTGATGTGCTGTTGGCATTTTCAGTTCGGTTAACACTGTTCGCTGAGCTTGGGGGTGCTTTCCGGTCGGTAGCCGCCGTGTTCTGTTGGTGCAAATCTATGTGTGATTTGTTTTCTTTTTGCGGTGTAGTCAAATGTGTGTGGTTTGTTGTGCTTTAGGGTTGTGGTTGTGTTTGGTTAGAGTTTGAGAGGTATATGAAGAGGGGTGAAATTGTTAGTGGGTTGGTTATTGGCCTAGCTATCTAGAAGTGATATGTGCTATATTTCCAAGTTCATTCTAGATGTGGCGTGTGAATATCTCCGATTGCTATCTAGATCGGGCAGTGGCTAATATTCACAATCCTGTATATGTAGTTGACGTATGCCAATATTCACAATTATATCCAAATGTGGCACTGGTCCACTTTCAAAATCATGTCTAGATACGAAGCAAGCTAGCATTCACAATTCTATCTATATGTGGCATTGGTAATATTACCAATGCAGTCTAGATGTGGCAATGGCTAATATTCGCTATTCTATTTAGATGCGATGCAGGCTAATGTTCATAACTCCATCTAAGTGTGGCACTTGCTAACATTCACAATCCTATCTAGATGCGATGCAGGCTAATGTTCATAATTGTCTCTAGTTGTTTAGCAGGTGAGTGTTAATGTCCTGGTCTGCTATAGTCTGAGGGCAGATTGCTCTACTCCCCACCCAGGCCACACCTAACTTGTTGGTTGCTGCTGGTTGACGGCTGGCCACTGGCCTCCCTTGCTGACACAATCTGGAGCCACCTCTGTGCGAGACCCCCTTTGCCTTGGGGCCTTTAGCTGCAGGGGGTGAACGGTCAGTTATGACCAGGTGGACGTACCAATCAGGGGAGGAGTGCGGGCCGGGAGGGTAAAAAGCCAGACACAAACAAAGCACTACACCCCAAGGACTGTACACTCTACATGCAGGCCAGCACAGAAAAACAGGGTCAGAAGCTACAAAAACACAAGAGAAACCCATCACAATAGCACAAATTGGACAAAAAAACGATTGAAAATACACTCAAAACCCTCCACTAGAGTACATAAAACAGGCCAAAAACTGATTACAATCAATGTACAAATCCTCAATGAGCATCAACCAGCCCCTAAAGCTGGTTCCCAAGGGGTTTCCATACCAGATCCTTTGAGATTGCAGTCCAGAAGGCAAGGGCAAAATGGCTCCAGGGAGCAAGGCTGGGACACATCTGACTATTCCAGCCTATTGCAAGAGGGGAGAGCGGGACTGGGAGAAAGCCAGACACAAACAAAGGACTACACCCCAGGGGCTGCACACTACATGCAGGCCAGCACAGAAAAACAGGGTCAGAAGCTACAAAAACACAAGAGAAACCCATCACAACAGCACAAATTGGACAAAAAAAACGATTGAAAATACACTCAAAACCCTCCACTAGAAAAAAGTAACTAACTGAAAGATGAAGGTTGCGCGTGTACTGATAAGAAGCGTACTGCAAATGACAATTGTTAATTGATGGAGAAAACATACAAAGTAACAGAGTGGTCCTGCAACACGGAGGTGCACATTCGAAAGTCTCTGTGAAATGTTAAAGTTAAGTATATTAAAAGGGAGCTAAAAACCAGAAAGTATCAGCGATCCCGAGTGAAAGTTGAACTGTAATGAAACGCTAAGTATGAGAAGATAGAATACGCTGAGAGGGCAAACTATATGAACTTTGAAGGATGCTAAGAGGGCAAAGTCACTGAAATAAGGAACTTCAAATACCAAGAAGCATTGGTGTTGCATATGAACTGTGAAAGAGTCCAAGAGAGCACAGTAAAGAGAATAAGAAACTACAAGCCAAAAGGGCAAAATTAAAAGAATAGGAAACTACAACTACCAAGAAGTATTGGTGTTGGAAGAAAAAGAAAGATGGTTGTTTGTTGAATTGTTTAAACAAAGGTTGAAGTGGTCATGCAGCGCTCTAGGTGAAAACCTGAAAGTCTTCGACAGTGAAAGACAGGCTCGAGCCCGGCGGAGGGAAACCTGTGAGGAACTATGGCAAAGTGAAAGGCAAATGTGAAGGAACATGGGGAAGGGAATCCCCCACAAAGAGGAAAACAAGCTCAAACCCGGTGAAGGGAAGCCTGTGTTAACTGTGCCTAAATGAGAAGTCCAGAGTACACGTGTTGCTGGATGTGGGGAAGTTATTACCTAAGCCATTCTGACATTTCTTTAAAGACACTATTTTTCCTTTTGTATTCCCTTAACACAATTGTCAGTTGAGAAGGAGGGCAAGGTTATTTTCTTTTGGTATAAGCCTTTTTACTTTGACCAGACTGACTTGAACTATTTTGTATTTTTGTTTAATGGTCGATACCACTCCCATTTTAGTGTAAAGACCAGTTAGGAATTCAACCAACCCAACCAAAAACTAAAAATAAAGGTTTTCGAAAATTAAATCCATTTTGTCTGTGTCTACTATTGATACAGTGCCTTTCTTACACTACCCAGACACAAAGAGCAAGGGGTCCACATCTGGATTTCGCTCGCTAACCTAGAGTGATATCCTAAGCGTTACACAAGTTACTGCAAACATTAGAGCCATCTACTACATAAAGGGACTTTCAAACAGTACATGCTCCTTGTAACGCTCACCTGATTCCCGTAGAGGCTCCGGTCTTGACTGGGCGTATACCGTATCTTCAAAGGTGATGTGCAACACACGGCTGGCTCTTTGGGCTTGACCTCTGTGCACTGTATGTCTGACTTGAAGGGTAAGATGTCTGCAGATAGAAAATATGGGATTAAGGAACTGGGTTATTGAATGTCTCTCTCTTCTTCCCTTTCTCTTCTCCTGTAGAACCCCAAAGGTTAACGCTCTCACCTTAGGTAAGTGAACGCCGTGCTCTCCATCTGCCTCGGGGCAGGGTGCTGTAACCAGTTTCTTCACTGGATAAGGGGAGCAGGCCTCTTGACTTCAGAGGACTGCTGTCCGTCGTTTACTGCACGAACGGTAAGTTTCGAGTAACTCTAATGTCTTTAAAGTCTTTAGTAATGATGTTTCTTGTTTTGCAGGGTTCCGGCGATGGCGGATGACGGGCTGAAGTGAGTTGAAGATGGAGCCCGTGTGATGAATAGAAGCGCCTGGAAGCACGTAAGTAAGCGCTTGTTGCCTGCTTCATGATGCGCTCTAACTTTCTTTTTATTTTGCAGGTACAAGTTCGGAGCGGCTGCAGGGTGCCGGAATACCCACTGGGTTAGATGTGGAAAGGAGTAATGGCACGTGAGTATTAAAGTTCCCCAATGTCTTTAAACGCACCTTGTTTTGTCTTTCAGATGCGGGATGCAGCGCCGAAGGCCTCCGGAGCGTGCGAAGAGTTGGTAAGCTTTTGTCTTTCAGATGCCGGAATGCAGTGTGAAGACCTCCGGAGCGCACGAAGAGTAGGTAAGCCTTTGTCTTTCAGATGCCGGAATGCACCGCGAGGCGTTGGTGACAGCCGATGGACCAGGTAAGTGAAGAGCTGTCACTGAAGACCGTAATGCTAACCTGTTCTTTCTTGTCTTTATAGGTGTTGCTGAAGACTGGATTCAGGATGGTAAGCCTTTTTCCTTAGGCCCAGGATCAGATGCAGAAGACACGATGAGCGTTCTGCTGCAGAGGATGCAGAATAACGCAAAGCAAGATTCATCCATCGGGTATGGTTTAAATAGCCTCCTGTAGTGCTTAGGTGTCTCCTTCCACAGCCACGCCTAGATAAGAAAAGATTTCCTGCTTTCCAGAAGAGTTCCAGTGTTCTGAATCTAGGGAGTGGCTCCTGCCCCACCCAACAGGAAAAGTAGTTCCAAACAGAAGAGGATCAGAGGCTCAACTGGCAGGCAAGTAAGCAGCATGGTCTGCTGCAGGTAAGTCCACCCAAGCATTATGAGCCCGGCGCTTCCAGCGCTGGGACTGGGCATATTTATGAGCCTGGTGCCACTGGCGCCAGGACTGGGTCCAAAAGGTCCCAATTGGGACTGGTTGGCACTCGGAACCTGGGTTATGGATCTGCTTCCAAGGGAGTTGGGAAAACCCTGACCTTTTGGAAGCAGAGATCATGACACTCCTTTCATTTGGCATTGACAGTCAGTGCCAACTTTGCCAACCATCCGATCATACCTTACCCAACGATTAAGGAAATCCGTGGACATCTAATGTCTTCTACATAATGTGGCAAGCCATAAGTAGGAGGCAGAGTAGAGTTTAACATTTCAAGGGTGTTTATTTGAAATAAAGAGAAAATGCATACCGTCTATATTGCTATGAGGGATTTTCCGTGCCTATAAAATGAAAGTAAGGTTGCTAGTCAATTGCCCAAATCAAAATAGTCTTCTGTCCGAAACCTAACCTCTATTTGGCCATAGGACTTTTAAAGAAACGTAACATAAAAATTAGCCAGATCAATAGCCTTTGCACTCAGGCTTCTTCTGGACAAAGGTACTTGGGTTGCTCCCAAGTATTGTTCATCAGTCTAACTGAGATTTCCAATGGTTTGTCAAAGTAAGGTTTCCAATCCGCTCTTCATTTTCCTTGTAACAAGTTTTAAATCTTCACACACATCCAATGGTTCCAGTTCATTAAAAGAAAAAAAAACGATTCTCTTGGTTTGATTTCGCCAACTTGGACATTATCCTTCAAATGGTTCTTGATTTAAGATTGGTTAATTGATCCCTCCAGGTTCTCTATTTTCCAAGTGTAGAAAAATTGTACGAGACGGTCTCTCACTCGTCCCTGTATCCGTCTCCGGTTCGGCATTGTTGCCCTTCACAACGCCAGCCTTCCAGTATCTTTCTCTCGTTCTGCTCTCTCCCCACGCAACTTCAGGCTCCTCCAGGACATCTCACGTCAGAGGCTCACCTCTGCGTAGAATTCTTCTCGCTCCATTCCAGCTTCCTCTTCTCTTTATTCTCTCCTCAATATACCCACTGGCTGTGTTGATCTCCATTAGCTGTTGACTTCACGAGAATCACAGGACTGCCAACAGACAAATATCTGGGAGTAATGTTAGTATGTTGGGTATGCCAGTCCACAGCAATAATATCAGTATTTCCTATTTCCATATAGGCAGACACTGCATTCTTTGTAAAGTTTCCCTGGTAGGAATGGGCGTCCGTGTCCCTTAGAGGAGAGTCACTCCCAGTGAGGTCTCACTTCCCCACACTCCCAGGGATGATCTTGCTTTGCAGGCTCACTTCCCTAGCTTCAAAGGGGGTAGCTTCCCCCATTGGAAGAAGGAACGAATTGCCCAGATTCCTCACAATACACAGTGCTTAATGGTGGATAAATTGTTCAATGATCATAGGGGCTCTTAGTAAACAGAGAGTGAGGCATAAAGCCAAACAGAGACAGGAGGCACAGCAACTGCAAGGTCTGGCCAATTAATTGTATTCCTGTAGGATTTACATTTTACAGTCCTTAAAACAAAGTCCTTGTTCAACAACCAGATTAGGACACCAGGCAAGAAAACTATAAAACATGAGAAGAAACAACCTATAAAGTACTGAATCTATGCAGTCAAAGACTCTGGTCGACTACAGTCACCAGAATAAAATGGCACTATGGGCGAGGTACAAAGGTGAAATATTAAGGAGCTGAGATGAACTTGTGTTCATGGCCTCAAATTCCTTAACAACCAAGTTACTGTATTGAATGCTGTGATGATTCCTAAGAGTCATCACTAAACCCCAGCCTAAAGTCTCCTCCCATGTGGCCAGACGAAGGCAGCTGCTACCTGATCCTAACCCTGGGGTAGTTTCAGGACGGAGGATCGCAGGGGAGGAGACGGCTATCAGGGGAAAGTGATGACTCCGTTACGAGAGACGCAGTATTCATCTTCTCCTGAGGATGTGATTTCCCGAATGCCCAAAAATCTAATGGTACGTTGCCACTGTAAGACTCCCTCTCCCAGAATTGCCCAAAGTGCCAAGTATGAACACGCTGTTTACACACATGAAAACGGTACACAGGGTAAAAACTTTTTCAAAACCCTTCTTCAAGCATAAATCCTCTTAATCACCTAATCAGATAGGATTAAATAATGAAAGAACAAACAAGATTATTATGGGCTCCAAGTGCCTCTTAGCACAGAGACGAGGAAGAAGGGTCCGGAGATAATAAACTGTTGTGAGCGGTCTAGTCATAGTAATAACCAACACCTGAGCGGGGCCATTGGACATTTAAAGGCCTTTCAGGTGCATGTGAGGAAGAAGCAGCAGGCTGAAGCAGAAGCTGCCGTTGTGGCGGCAGCAGGACGCTGTGTAGAAGATGAGGCAGAGGTTGGTACTCCTTGGCTATGCAGAGGATGCGCAGCGGGAAGCAGCATTGATGCGGGCCACACCGTGAGAGAGAGAAGCTCTCTACACGTCGTGAACCGCCCCTGTATTGGATGTACACCAGAGGGTACACGAGCTGCAGAAACTACATTGAAGGTCAGCACGAGTGGCGGTCGACTGACAGGAGCTGTCAGAAGCAGGAGAGGTTCCAAAGAGCAAAGCAGCACTACCGGCGAGTCAGAAGGAGATGCCAAGGCATACCAGTGAGTTGGCCTGAGGCAGTTGATCACGGGGGGCTTCAAAGGAGGCCAGTAGGTAATAATGACTGTTTTGAATACCAAACAATTGAATTAAGGCAAACTTGGCACATTTCTCCTAAAGAGGGATTCCGAATAGGGGAACATTGTAACCTGCACTGCCAGAGGCAAAGAAAAGTGATAAAAAGGCAAAGTGGGTGCAACTCACCTAATAAGGGATTTCAAATAGAGGAACATTGTAACCCGTATTGCCAAGGCCAGAAGGAAGTGACAACAAAGCAAAGTGCACACACGTCTCCCAAGGAGGGATTTCAAATAGAGGGACATTGTAATCTACATTGCCAAAGCCTAAGAAAAGAGAAATGCAGCTAAGGGGAGAGAATTAGAACCTGCATTGGCAGCAACCAAAAGGTTACACAGCCAGACATCAAAGTTCGTATGAGCAAAGTTCTCATTGTAAAACGGATCAAGGGGGAGAGAACTGTAACATGCATTGCCTGGGCCAAATATATCAAGAGAATCATTATCCTTTTTGTGAAATATCCATTTGGAAGAAGATGGAAGGTAATTGTGTTCGAAATCAATAGACTAACCAGAGAAGCAGTGGTTGGTTCAAATCTCCTCATTGATGAGTCTAGGGTGGAGAGTTTGGAACAAACCCTACCACAGAGTACCAATCGTAGTAGTAGACGTTTTATCCTGGCAGGCAAGTAAACCAGGAACGGGAACATTGTAGTTAGTCCTGGCAGGCGAGTGGGCCAGGAAGAAGAAGTGATTTGAAGTACTGTGATTGTGGTAAAAGGTTGTGGTGGAAAATAAATGTCGACTCCATCATTTTGTTTTTGATAAACTGCTACATTTCAGAAAGTGATCGTTGAAACCATCCTGACTAAAGTGTTTCCTTTGAAAGAGCCATTCTGATTAAAGTGGTTCTTATAAAGAAGAGTTATTATGTGCTAACAAGTGATGGGCCTCTGGAGAAAATGGCACTTGTATTTGATTTCTGAATTTATGTTTGGAGAAAAATAATTTGTGGTTTATCAAACAGGAGGTTGTGGAAACATTAACAATGACTTTGAAATGTGAAGAAGCCTTTCAGATACAAGATAGTCAATTTGCCAAGTGAAAGGATATATTGAATGGAAAAGACTTTGTATCTATATTGAATGGAACTTTACTACTGCCCAGAACTTTCCTGAAACTGAACTTTGTTCCAGATGAACCTGAATTGATCCAGGGGAAGGGAATCCTACCCTGATCACAAGGATGAGTTTGAATTTATATGTTATTTTGTGGAGTTTAAAACAGCCAAATAATTCCTGTATACTGTTGTGTATATAAGTGTGAGGATCAGATAGGTTTTCGACATTAGGTCATTTTTCTTTAGCCTTAGTTTGTTAGGCAGGGATTTCCTTATTAGGTTGGGGAAAGACAGGCAAATTGTGAGAAATCTATGCCTGTGTGTCAGTTTTGCATTTCTGACTTCACATTGCGAACAGAAAATCACACAGTGAGCGAGGGCAGGATACGCAGAAATTATAGGAAATGAGAAGAAATGTTTAAAAAACCAGCAACAGTAAGGGCATCAGAGCCAATAGGAGAAGTTTTCATAATTGCATGGAAAACGGAATAAAGTAGTGGCACGTCTTATAAATGGAAGAAACCTAATTGAAAGAAAGCCTTCCCTGCATCTCAAACATCAAGAACAAGAGTGTCTGCATTGAAAAAAAAGGGTTACATCCGACTGACTCTGACATCAAATAAAGTACAGTCCTGATGACGGCCCAGTAAACAACTGACCAAGAACGTTTGGAAAAGCGTATCATGGTAGAGGGGCCTAAACATGTATCAACAAGAACACGGCTAGATATTTTTGAGCGATTAATCTAGCCTTTTCAATAAAGGACACATGCATATTTTTGTCCCACAGGCATAATAACCTCATGTCTATTGAAAAAGCCTAATTAAAGATTTTTTCAACAGGTTAAAATAGTTTTTATGCTCCAAGGTGGAAGCATTGACTAGGCTTTTTACTTAATTTTCTTTGTTTTGACTTCCATGAAATAGATCAAAACTGTATTGTAGATATGGTGTTTTACAATTGACTTAATCACATCGTATTAACCCCTAGGCACATACATTTTTTAGAGTGTCATTGGTTTAACTAATAAATATTGTATTAAATGTGTCTGTTTTGCGAAATGGTTTTGAACCACAGATGTTATTATAAATAACAAAAACATTTTAACAAAAAATGAATACATTCATATATTGAACAATAAATCCTATGTTGACTAAATACTGAAAGCAAGTGAAGCATAAAATAGTGATAATACAAATCGTGTGAGTGGTAAAGGGAAGGGTAATCAGTTTCCTATTATATTTTGTCGTCACAATGCACAGCACGTACCTGTTTTCACAAAGAGTAAAAAACAGAACACCCTGAGACCAGAAACTGGAGTTCGCAAACTTTTACTTACACACAGAAGGATGCTGCACACCTCAGAGAACAAAAGAGATGGCCCTCTCGCGAACGAGGTAATAACATAACATTCATATCTATGAAGGCTCTCTCTGCCCTACAATCTCGCTAACAAAATGCAATCTGTCAAATACCTTGAAGCCCCTTAACAGTACCTCTCTGAGAATGGTTGGTAAATCTCCTATGGCATCTAAGGGGTTCCTCAAACAACAGCAACAGAATGAATCTTTCTACAATAAGTTAGGATGGGTCAAGCCAAATGGTGTATTCCCTGCTCTAGAGAAGACTGTGCTGAGTCAAAACATTCAGAACCTGTTCTAAAGTGCAAGGATCAAGATGCCCTTCAGTGCAGTGCCCAACAAAGTCACTTGTCGCAAAGTCACTCTTTGGTCTTAGAGGACGGTCCAATTTCCATGTCTGCTCTTGCGGAACCATCTTGTGTCCTTTCCCCGTACCTTCAAAAGACTGAATTTCACGCCCTCATGTGTAGTGTGCAACTACCTCTCGCAATATGTTTATCCATGTTACAAAGATCTGTATGCCAGAGGTCTCTGATGTAAAACTTAGAGAGCTCATTCTGGATCCTAGAAATATCATCATTACTAATATTGAGAAGCCTGAGAAGAACGAGCCGAGAAAAGCACTTCGTAATAGGGTTCTGGCTTGGCATGCGTGCTGCTGTTACTGTTTGTATTCTGTTTTACAGTGCCCGCTTGCCCACGGGCCTAAGGTGCAATACACGTATATAAATAAAGATACAGTTCATGAACATTTCATGTTAGTTTCAATACTTAAGACCCTAGCCATGGGTTCAGTGTAACTGCCTTGGCCAGCTTCCTAGGACGGGGCAGTGGCCTCCAGAGGTTGCTCAACTGTGTGCTCAGAGGCAGGACATGGTCATGTGCATAGTCCACACCAAAGACAATGCAGATAATACTCTTCCCCCCCACACCACCAGGGTGACTCTGCATAGGATGTTCTCTCCCTCTCCCAACCTGTGTACAAACGCTAGGGTCCCGGGGCTGATGATGGCCTGCTCTCTGACAACCTAGTCATAATACCAGTCACTAGGTGAGCGGGATCAAGGCCAGACCAACACAGAAAACCTTTAAAGCTGTTTGTTCAGGAACTATAACAGTGTTGACACAAAATAATAAACTGGTATGAAAACACATCTTGACAGATACAGTGATTTCTAACTAAAATCTGAGGCCACACGCTTAGCCTCTGGAGATTCCAGGATTTCCCTCCTTTAAAGTGAAAATGGTGCACAAAGAAAAGTCTTTCCCCAAACAAAAGGTCTTGCATTTTCCCGGTATCCCTGGTATAGCTTCCGCTGGGTTCCTCAAGGATGAGATAAACTCCAGTTTCACTTGAATGTCTCCCCTTAGTTTCTCTGTTTCTTTCATCCATTAACATGTCTGGTTCGCTGTGGGTGAGGCTCAGCAATACTCCCCTTGGGATGATCGACAAGGAAGTCACCCCCTTGGCAGTCCTCGCTCCCCAGTACCAGTGGAACAGGGAAAGGGGCATCACTCTCAGAACTTTGCAGTATAAAATGCAGGTGATGTAAGCTTGGCGGTCTAAGGAGAGCCAACTATCGTCCATTTCCCGCACTTTAGTCCCCTGGCAACACCTGTCTTTGTCGTCCTGTTCAAGCCGTCAATCTCTGCAATAAAACAGTTTACAAATTCCAAGTCCCTCCTTCTCTCGCTCTGGTCAGTATATCCACTCCCCCCCCTAAACTCTTCACCCCTTTGGCCAGCACCCATCTCCCACTAGGAGCGTTGGCCTTCTGTCTCTTCTTCCTCCCAATTTGTGCACAGCTATCGCCCCGCTTCAGTATTTCACCCATGCCACCTTCTTCCCTTTGGGCACACCACTACACTTGCCACATTCTCCTATTCATCACCTTCTTCACCTCTTTGGGCACACCTTTCCTCATTCTCCAAATCCCTCCCAGTGTCACCTATATGACTATGTCTGGAAGGTTTATCATCCATTTCCCATTCTCTCTTTTCCTCTACCCTTCTTCAACCCTTTGGGCACTACTTTCATCACTATATGGACACAGGAAAGACACGGACACAGAGGACTCATAGCGATTGCTACAAACATTTATTTAAACAAACTTTTATTTAAACAATAAAAGGGTCGGAAAAAGCCTCAATATCCCTACTCTAGGATGTATTTCCCAACATTAATCAAAACTAAGGGTCTGTCCTGTGTCAAGATGTCCAAAATCCTATCCTAGCCAGCGCGTTCAAGAAACTAACTCTAAGGTAGTGAAGGATATATCTTTGGCTTTGAAAGTGAACAAATGTTCAAGTGCAACAAAAAGGTATAACTCCAAACAAAATAGAGAACGTTCACAGTTCCATGGAATGGCTCCCTTTCCCAGGTTTCCTCGAAGTAAAACAAAAGTTCAAAGAAACAACTTCTTAGTAGTTCAAAAGGATAACTTCCCTCCTCTTGCTGTCACAATTCACTCCAAAAGAAATGACTCCTATCCCCAGGCTTTTTATGACTTTCAGAATTTCTTAAATCCCAAAGGCACGGATCTTCTTAAGGATTCTTCTTTTACAATATTTTCTTTACACATTTGAAGACACCTGGTATACTCTCCTGTCAGGTTCTTTACTCACATTTAATGCAGTTTACTTTTACACACTTGACTTTGGCTGGTATACTCTTCTGCCACGGCTTTCACACAACTTTATATGGATGTGGATCCCATATTGACAATTGTATGTACTCCGAGTTGCATTTTACTGCATTACAATAGTGAGGAGTGCAAACGGCTATGTTAGGCTCCTGCTTCCTTAGTAAAAGAGGCAGAAGTCAACATGCTGTAAGCTTTCTTGCCTGACTCAGAGCGTGTGTGAATCTTTGAGGGGCATATTCACCTTCACTAAATGAATTGGGATATGCCGACCTCCCTGACAACACTGTCTAGCATGGAAGAACGCAGCTAGTATCAAAGTCTTGTATAGTGGTGCTTTGGTCCCTGCTAGCAACATTTTTTCAGTACGATTCCCTGCCTTGTCTGGACCACCCATTCCATTGGAGTGCATGTTTTCCTTTGGGTATAGGGGAAAGGTGCTGGGGGTTTGGGGGTGTCTTAACTTGTGCAGATGTCTCGCACTGTTATCCATTTGTTTTCATTTTGTTTGTTGCTTTTTACTAATAAATTGTTCACCAATCTACCGGAATCATTAGTGGTAATTCTTTTCACAATAGGTTTGGTGCCTTAGATGCCGGATTCCTACTGCTCTGAGGCCAGGTCCTAAGGGCCACCGGGTGCACTTCCCTGTGTTCCCGTAGGCCCAGGAAAGACAATTTAACGGAGGGGAAAGCTGGGCAAATCGCCTGGAGACTCGAGTAGGGTGGACAGAGCAGATGCGGAAGAAAGAGGTGACTGAAAATCAGGGAATGGTGAACACAGGTGTCAGTGTATTGTTATGTCTTGTAAAGTGTTGTTTGAGATGGGTTGGGGTAAATGTTTGTCTCTGAAATCTGAAATTTGATTATCAGTGGATACAGGAGGGAAAGTACCCTGCCTGTAGAACTGTATCTCAATAAGAAAAAGTTAAAGCTGGTGGCCACCACAGTTTGAATTTAAAATAAAGCACTAAAGCAGCGCAGCGCATACATGCTCTCTACTCACTTATGAAAACTTGAGACTGCTGTGCCGGTCAGGGTAGTGTAGTATGGATTAGGTACTACAGTGAATATTCTGTATGAGTGTGAAGAAAATATTTTTTATGAGAGCCCCATGAATGTCCTGTCTAAACCCATAGCATGACACTTGAAACCCTAAATGTGCAACTCAGTTTCAACCCTTCTTTATATTTCCTGCTCTTCTCTATCCTAGTATGGAGCTGTAACAGGCTTTGTTTCTACCGATCATGTGTCTTGTCTTTGACCGTTACCTACCCAAGTCTCTGAAAAAGCTAAAAGCCGCTCTGCATTGTGGGTAGAGTGATGGAGGATATAGGCTGTGAACCAGCAGTCAGCTGAAATCGAACCAACACTGGTGAGTGTCACTGAAATTTCTGTAATGAGTAAGGAACGAAGGCCAGGTGATGATACATGAGCCTCTGATTAGATGTGGCAAGAGTGGTCAGTGAATGAACCATATCCACTCCGCCAGCCATGGGACACTATCATGTCCAGATGCAAACAGAGTGAGGAACGGACCTGGATCCTTATTAAGTCATACCCGGTCTTATCCTTGTGAGAATGGGCTCAGGGCAGTCTAGACTAGTGCCCCTTTCTCCTAAGGCAATCCCAGCACATTTAATGTTTACTCACTATTCGCCCAAAGGATTTAAGTACCTGGATAAACCACATTTGACTTAGACACAACGATGAATCTACGCAAGGCATTAGAAAAGAATGGCACACGTGTACACCAACGGCAATGGGAGAGTTATCTAGATTGGTTTATCCAAACTACTAAGACACAGACTAAATCCTAGACCCAGGCATTGAAAGACACCGAGGAAAAGCTCCAGGAGTAAGTTAAATCCCTGGAAACCAGGTACTCCAACCTGCAGGTTTCAGGCCAAAAAGTCGGGTACAAACGATTATATTCTCTAATTCAACGGGAGCCACTGTTGAAGAAAAGTACTGAAGATATTTTCCACACTTACAACCCTGCCATTTTAAATGTTACACTTGACCAACATCCGGCTAGCCCACTCTAACCAACCGCCAACTTATCATAAGCCCAAAAAATGCTATAGTCGGTCCAGTTACACCTGAAATATGACCGCAGATCTCTACACTTTTTTCACCTTCCTCAGCCACACTTGAAGGGTTTCCGGATTTGACAGCCAATACCAGTACTAGTGTATTCCTGCTTAGATAGCTATAAGGAACGCATGGTGGTAACAGTAAAGACAGACACGAATGATCACAGTTCAAGGGTGTTTATTAAACGGTATGCAGGTTGGAAAAACGTCTAATCTAAACCTAAATCTAAGATGGGAGCAAGCCTCGACCACAAATAAAAATAAGACAGTCCTAGTGGCGTTGTGTCAAATAAAAAGGGCCTAGACTAAGAAACCTATTGCCAAATCTTACCATTGCAAAAAGGGTGTGTGATAGTTTTCAAGGAAAGAAGGAAGTGTTCACAAATAACACGTCAGGATGCGGTAGCTTGAGTCTCCCTGCCCCATGTTTTGAGCACGGGGTAAGGTGGGATCTTGGGGCACAGCACAGTTCGAGCTTTCCCCAGCACGAGACGAGAGTTCCGGTTTCAACTCCTTGAGAAGCCTCGACGGCCAAGTCTCTTTTCAACAAAATTAACTTGCATTTGAGGGTCAGTAAAATAATAATCACAAATTTCCTTTTCACGTTTTCTTTGGGTGATGGATTCACTCCTGGGTCCCCCTCTTCCGTGCGCTGACCCCTCTTTACTTTCAGCCTCCGTCCGCCAGGTTCATTATGGCTTTTCCTTCGTTCACAAATCTTAATGTAATTTTAAACAGTTGCAGTGGACGTCCAGTGGTCGTGTCTCTCCTTGTCAGCCCCTCGATATTCACTGCCTTTCTCCTCCTCTTGAACTGCCGGGCCTCGATAGCTGACTGGTCATGCGGTCTGCCTTGCTCATACTATGCTCACTTGCTCCAGCAAGTGGGGAAGGGAAAGGGCCGTTCGAGTTGTGTGATTCTGATCAATTGCCTGACTTTGCCTGACCCTTGTATTGGGACATCTCAGGTAAACGGCTCGGGTGTTAGCCTGTTCTCTGGTGGGTCGAGCAAAAGTATTTGTGTCAGAAAAGGGGATGGGGGCAGTGGTTTTGAATGTCCTATGTGGTAGGATGGGGCAAAGGTGTTGAAAGAAGTGGGATACCTCATCTCACCCGACGGTGTCCCACTCCCACTCCCCGGGAACCCCCCATCCAGGTGATCATCCCTCACTGGTCCACCCACAGGAACTGGATCCAATAGCGATGGCCGTGTCCTGGCCAGCTGGATGACAGATCCCTGGGGACAAGCAAGGAAGACACCTTCAGGTTTCTCACACAACCCCTGGGACGAGGCAATATTTAAGTTACTGTCCATGCCCCCTGGAGCGCTACTGATTTGTTTAATATTGTTCAGAGATTAAATCCTGTTAAATTCCAGGAGGAACCTCAGGTTATAATAGATTTCCATCACCACACTTGTGTTGATTTGAATCAATGGTTGTATGCAAGCAGTGCTGCTCACAGATACATTTACGTTGCTCAAAGTGCATTCCAATTGGCCAGCTAAAGAATCTGCCACTGCTAGGGATTTAAAAACATTTACTGATAGGCTGGTGCAAACTATCGCTGACATTTGTCCTCGAAAGACTGATTGGTCTAAAATGAATTCATGTAAGCAAGCCAAAGGAGAAAATCCTGTAGAATATCTTAAGCGTTTAAAACAATGCTTTGAGCAATATTCTGGGATTGTTGATGCAGCGCTTAAGGCGCCTCAAGCCGTGGTGGCTCAGTTTGCTATGGGTTTGCAACCTAAGGTATCTGAAGGAATTAAAGCATGACTAATAGGATGGGAAGGAACATGTTTGGTAGAAGTTTTATTTGCTGCACAGCACTTCAATGAAAAAGATGAAAGACAAAAATAAACCACTGAAGCCAAACTTATGGCATTGCAGATACAGAGTTTACAACCTCCTCTGGGAAGGGCAGAGTTTTGCCCTGTGCCAGGTGGCCAGGACAGGGAAGAGGGAGAAGTGCGCCCCAGTCATATGAACCAGGGCAAACTGCTGAGAGGTATTACACAAACACATGCTGTGATCAGTGTATCTACTGTAAAGAGTTTGGACACTGGAAAGCATAGTTTCCACATCGGCCTCAGGTATGGCGGTCGAGGCGGTCAACCAACTGCACCAAGTCTACTGAGAAGGTCCCTGCCTTCACCGCCACCACTTTAGACTGATGGTTAGGATTACCAAGGGGTCTCTGAACGTGGTGTACCATTTATAACCATTGGTCCTACTCACCCGTATGTTGACTGTATTATTGCTGTTCCAAAGATTTCATGGTTAGTTGGCACTGGAGCATCAAACTCCACATTAAAAGCTTTGAGTTTTTACAAACAATGGATTCTGATGAGAAAGATAATGCGGTGGACATATGTGGTACTCTAATACCTCATCCTGTGCCCACTCCGTTTATGGTCATGATAGGTCAGATTTCTGACCAACATGTTATGTTATGTTATTGTAACTTACAAAGCGCACGGTCGCCCTAAGGCATCATGGCGCTCGAAAGGGAGGCTGCACGAACGAGAAACCGAAGAGAAACCAAAAATTAAAACAGGTAGGTTTTCAGAGCTCTACTAAAACCAAGATGGTCAACAATGGCTTTCAGTAACGGGGGAAGGCTGTTCCACAATTTGGGAGCGGCAATAGAAAACGCTCTGCCGCCAAGCCTTTCTCGATTATCTCTAGGAACGGTCAAACAGTTGGAGGTCATGGAGCGAAGGTCCCGACTCGGTATGTATCTACTAAATTTAGACTGTAGAAATTCGGCGCCCTGGGCATGAATGGCCCGGTGGACAATGCACAGAGATTTAAAGTGAATTTGCTTCTTCACCGGCAGCCAGTGAGGTTTCCGCAACACTGGCGTAATGTGAGCCCTATAGGGGGAGCCAGTGGCTAACCTGGCTGCAAGGTTCGGCATACGCAGAAGACGATGGATAAGACCCATTGGCTGTGCCAGGTACAGCGAATTACAATAGTCCAACCTTGAGAGCACTAATGCAGCCACCACGGGAGGACGAAGGGCTTCAGGGATCACAGGCATGACCCTCTTAAGGACCCAGAGCTGGTGATGGGTGGACTGACAAACGGCCGTAACCTGGTTAGCCATAGACAGAGAAGCAAAGAGGACGACCCCTAAGTTTTTTACTTTGCTAACTGGGCCAGGTAAGGGGCCCAGGGAGAGAGGCCAAAAAGCAGGGGTCAATAGTAGGGGGTTAGGAGGACATCCTACCAATAGTACCTCCGTCTTATCCCCATTTAGCTTTACCCAATTCTGATCCATCCATATCCCGACTGCCCTTAGACAGTCGTGGAGGCAAGCTGAAACCTCAGGTTGATCCTGATCTAGACGGATCAGGATTTGTGCGTCATCCGCATATGAGTAACAGTTAAGCCCATAAGAACGGATGAGACAAATCAAAGCCCAGATATATATATATTGAACAGAATCAGTGACAAAAATCATCCCTGGGGCACCCCACAGGTGAGGGCGCATGGGGTAGAGAGAAAAGGAGGCATAGCGAGAGTCTGAGTACGATCAGAAAGAAAAGAGGTAAACCAGGCCAGAGCAGAGACGGAAATCCCAATCTGTGAGAGACGGGAGAGGAGGATGGAATGGTCCACCGTGTCAAATGCGGCGGAGAGATCTAATAGGATCAAGGCCCCAGCTCCGCCAGCATCGACAAGTTTGGCCAGGTCATCTTGCACAGAGACAAGGACACTTTCAGTGCCTCTACCTGGCCTGAACCCAGCCTGAGCTTGATTAAAGATTTTTGAAGATTCCAGAAAAGAAGACAGTAAAGGGGTAACCAAAGCTTCCAAAAGTTCAGATAGAAAAGGAAGAAGGGAGATAGGACGGAAATTAGCTGGAATGGTAGGGTCCAGGGAAGGCTTCTTTAGGAGGGGAATAACCCTCGCTGATTTCAACTTTCTGCCTAAGTCCCTGTTCTCCTGTGAATTTGTTTGGATTAGATTTATTGTGCAAGCTAAGTTGCTCTATTTACTGTTCACATGATGGTTTATACGTTTATATTCCTGCTCACAGAGGGTACAATGTGCTGGCAGTGTTACAGGAAATGACTCGTTCAAACCCTGGAGACCAGGCTGAGAGTCCCTGTTTGTGGCAGAAACTGTTGGACCGAATCCTAGTCAAGTTATGATCAGCCCATGCAAATTGCACTGGTTATATGGTCAATGCTGAGCCAGTTAAAATTACTCCAAATCCTGGCAGACCCTTGTCATGTGTACCTCAGAATCCCATTTCCGGCAGCCTGTAATAGAATCTCTGCTCCAACAAGGTATTATTGTACCAACCCGCAGTCGCTCCAATACTCCTATTTTGCCTACTAAGAAGCCAGGTAAAGAGATGTATTGTTTCACTCAGGATTTACACGCAGTTAATACTGCCGTGTTACCTGCTTTTCCAGTTGTACCCAAACCGGCTACTATTTTGTTATGTATTCCCTACTCAGCCAAGTATTTCTTTGTTGTAGATTTGTGTTCAGCATTCTCTTCCATACCAGACAGCCAGTACATATTCGCATTTACCCATATATCCACTCAGTATAAGATCACTAGGCTTTCAATGGGATACGCAGAAAGCCCTAATCTGTTTTCCCAAATTTTAAAGAAAGATCTTCATTCGGTTCAGTTTCCAGGAGGGTCCACATTGGCGCAGTACGTAGAGGATCTGAATTTAGCTTCCCCTCCTTGGAAGCTTATGAGGAAGACTCACTTTTTAAAAAAAAAATATATATATATATTTTTTAGGACATACATGATCAATATCAAAGCATCACGTTATACAGTGTTCTTTTCCGTCCTTCCCCTTTCCTCCCCCCGAACTCGAGCCATCTCAGCCACATCATCTACATGAGCATTTTCAGGAATCTCAGTGCTTGTCGTCTCATCTGAGTCTTCTGTATCATGATTGACCTGGTGGGGGTTAGCCATCGAGGTCACCAGCTGCCTCCAGGCTATCAGGGGGCCCACTTCCTCCTCTCCCCCCTTGGTGACAGCTTCAAACCATACCACGGTTTCTGCTTTCGCCCATCTCAAGAGGTCCGCCCACCATATCTCCACTCTGGGCCTGTGGGCCTCTTTCCAACACATTGCGATTCTGCGTTTGGCCAAAATATAGGCCAGGTCCTTCATCTTACTGATATGCTTTGAATGACGTGGTCTGGGAAAGATCCCAAGCATGCAAGCCCAGGTAGACCCTACGTCCAGTACCACTCCCCCACCTGCCATTTTTATCTTTATTTCCTCCTAAAATCTATGCACCTCAGGGCAAGCCCAGAACATGTGCAATAGTCCTGCCTCCTTCTCTCCACACCTGGGGCATTTTTGTACAGCCGGGCCTCCAAACCTAGCTATTCTACCCCGAGTCAGAAAAGCTCTATGGGTGACGTACAACTGGATCTGCTGGAGTCTTGCATTCCGGAAAACTTTTTTATGATACCTCTGGGCTCTATCCCACTGTCCCTCTGTCATGGGTTCCCCCACCTCTTCCTCCAAGTCATGCCTCAAATGGAACAGCTCCTTCCCCTTCTTCGCCCCCAGGAGCTCATATATCCTAGATATTTCGTGCCCACCCTCCGAGACATCATATATGCTGTCCAGTCATTTGGTCGACAGACAATTGGTCGATGCAATTTGGTCGATTTTTTTTTTATTTTTATATATATTTTTCAGGTTTTCGTTTAGGAAAAAAAAAGGGGTTTTTAGCAAAAAAAAAAAAAGGAGGTTGCGGGGGGGACCTCCCCAAAAAAAAAAAAAAATGTGAAAATACTAAAAAATAAAAATTCGACCATTTTTCTTTCGACCAAATTGCGTCGACCATTTGTCCTGTTGACCTTTTTTTCGACCACATGACCTGTAACCATCATACATCATTTCTAGGGAGGCATCAGGTTCTTCCTCTAGCACACTCTCAGGCCACCTCTCTCTCACCCGTTTCATGAGCCTGGTGTAAGTAATGAATTGACCTCTATGCACCCCTGTCTCCTCCTGCAGCCTCTGGAATCCCAACGCCTCCCCCTCCTGCCAAATGTCTCCAAGGGTGGCCAATCCCACTGGTTCCCAGTATCTGCGGATTGCTTCAAACAATTGGGAGTCGTCCCCGCATAGCACCGCCAGCGGGACCTGCTGAGAAAGCGGATCTGGGTCACCCACTGTTTTCCATGTCCTGCGCCAGACTTCCCAACATAGCCTCAATAGTCTACCCATCCTTGCTATTTTAGTTTTCTGCAGCCACACTGTCTCCCTCAAAAAGTAAGGAGCCACTTCACCTTGCAATGGCCTACCTTCTGCCGAGTCTTCCACAGACAACCACCTAGACACATACAACAGCTGTCCTGCTAGGTAATACAGCTCGAAATTCGGTAGGTTTATGCCACCCTTATCACATGTATTCTGTAGTTTCCACAGGGCCACCCTGTTCCTGGACTTACCCCATATGAAGCCCCTGCACACGGTATTAAGTTTCACAAAAAAGCGTTTGGGGATCAAGCACTGGACATTCACAACAAAGTGCAAGAGTCTGGGCAGGACCACCATTTTAAGTAAAGCTGCTCTCCCCATCATGGCTAGGGGTAATCTGGACCAGAACACCATGCTATTCTTAACTCCCTCCATCGCTTTCTCTGTGTTAGGTTTGTGTTCTGTCTCTATTTTGTGGTAAACATTCACACCCAGATACCTAAATGTCACGGTCTGCCAAGGTATCTGCAAGACGGGCAGCCTCTCCAGTGGGGTACTCTTGTACCTTCCCAGGGGGAACAAACTAGACTTCCCGGGGTTCACCGATATGCCCGAGAGGGTGGCGTAGCGATCCATCACCTCCAACACATATTGCAGGTTCTCCTTCGGGTAGCGCAAGTAGAGGAGCACATCATCTGCATAAAATGATATCAGGTGTGTGCCTCCTGTCGTGCGGATCCCCACTTCCCCGTATTGTTGCCGTAGGCATATTGCCAGCGGCTCTAATGCCAAGATGTATAACATGGGTGACCAGGGACATCCCTGTCTGGTCCCCCTGCTAAGTTGTCATTTATCTGATATAGTGGTTCCGGTTTTAACTCTCGCCATCGGGGTACTATATAGCATCTGGACCCACCTAATATATCCTGGTCCCATCCCGTATCCTTTCAGAGTCGCTTTCAACCACGCCCACCGCACTGAAACAAAAGCTTTGACCGCGTCCAGCGACACGATAGCCAGCTTGCCCGAGTCTCCCTCAGTTTGATCAATGATATGGTTTAGCCTCCTGTGGTTGTCTGATATTTCCACCGGGGACATAACCCGTTTGATCTGGGTGTATGAACTTACCAATTACCCTCTTTAACCTATTGGCCAGCACAGCCGTGAGTATCTTGCTATCCTTATTGAGCATAGACAAGGGCCTATAAGATACGCATTCCTCATCTGGTTTGCCTGGTTTTAGGAGCGGGATGACGACGCCGGCAGTTCCCCCCCGTTCATAGGCTTCATTAAACATGGCCAGCAGCGGCTGGAGTAGCTCCTGCTTATACGTTTTATAAAACTCGCTGGGTAACCCGTCCGACCCAGGCGCTTTACATGTAGGCAGCTGTTGGATCAACGCCTCCAGTTCGTCCGCGGTGATGGGGGCGTCTAGGTCTGCTCGTTCTAGTTCATCTAAGGTGGGCAGTCCTATATCATCTATCTTATCCACAATTTCTTGACTCGGATCCTCTCCTGTGTCTTCATATAATGGTCTGTAATACTTGAGGAACTCATCATTTACCCTCTCCTGGGTATTATGGATTTGTCCTTCTGCGTCCCTGACCTCTCTGATCACCGAGCGGGGGGTCTCAATCTTCTATAACCAGGCCAATAACCTACCCGGCTTATCCCCCCCTGCTTGCAGCCTCTCTGTATATTTCTTAGTTTAGTTTGCATAATCTGTCCCAAAGTTCACTACAAGCTAGCTGTAAGCCTTTTATTTTAACGCTGTTCACACGGGTGGTCCCCTCATTTTGTATCAAGCCCTCTAGCTCTCTCTCCGTTTCTTGCAGTTCCCGCTCGATACCCCCCTTGGAGCCCTTTGGATTTAGATATAGCTACTCCCCACACCACTACCTTAAATGCCTCCCAAACTGTCCCCACAGAACGCACACTGCCCGTGTTAATTTCAAAGTATTCCTCGATGGCCTCCCTCAAGTCGTCTCGAAAGCCTGCATCCTGTAGAGCCTCAGCTCTGAGCCTCCATGACGGGATCCGCGCTCTGGGGGGGTTGATATTGCCACTCTATGACCAAAGGCGAACGGTCAGAGAGTACTCGGGCCTTATATTCCGCTCCCACCATTTCTCCCACTATCCCGGCAGATGCAAACACATAATCCAGCCTCGTATGCAGGTCATGTGGCGCTGCATAATGCGAGTATTGCCTATCCCCTGGGTGTAGCCTTCTCCACACATCCTCTAGGCCGAGGTCCATCAACAGTGTCCTCAGCGCTTTAGCTGCCGGCGCCGGCTTTTCTAATTTATCATCTGACCTATCCAACCTGGGGTTCAGAGTGCAATTAAAGTCCCCTCCCCACATCATCGCGCCACCCACCAGGGGGCTAATTTTACTATATAAAGACCTAATGTATGCCGTTGTGTCATGGTTAGGGGCATACAAATTTATAATATTCACCTGTCCCTTCCCCAACAACACCCTCCCCAACTGTTGCTCAGCTCCATTCCTGGATCTCAGGCACCCCCACATCTAGCCCTGTCTAGTACAAGCCTATGCTCAGGACTCAGTAGGGTGAAGCCGCCCTAATGGCCGCTTAACTATTAGTTTCCCGGGTAGGTTGTCTCCATCCTGTCGCTCCTATTTCTGATTTACTACGCTTTACGTTAATACCATACAGCTACCAATTACATTTTACCCACTATATTCCAGTTCATGTCTAGCACCAGGCCCGAATACTATCCAATGTTCAGCCGATTGCACTTTCCCAGTATAACCAGGATCACCCTCCGACTTACCCCCTCAATGTCCGTGGCACAAGATCTTCAGTTGTCATGTTCCTGCCGGTCGCGATCCGCTTCTTGTTCTGGGCAGCCCCGTAGGTCTAGCCATGTCACCACCTCCTCCGGAGTGTCAAAAAAGAACGCTCTGCTCTTGTGTAACACCTTCAACTTTGCCGGGTACAGAAGCATGTACTTGATGCCTACTGCACGCAGCCTCCTCTTGACGGCCACGTAGCTGTATCTCTGCCTCTGTACCAGCATCACATAATCCGGGTATGCCGTGATGTTGGTGGATGCTCTTTCTATCATTCCGCCTTTACGAAAAAATTCTAGGATCTTCTCTCCGTCTCTGTAGTTCAAGATCCTCGCGATGATCGGTCTCGAGGAACCCCAGGTCGTGGTTTCCTCATTAAGGCGCGGTGCGCTCACTCCACCGTGAAACCTTGCGAAAGCTTGTCTGCTCCAATCACCTGGAGGATCATGTTCTCTATGTAGTTTGTGGGGTCCTGGCCCTCTTCCTCCTCCTGCAGGCCAACCACCCGTATGTTGTTTCTTCTCGCCCTTCCTTCCGCTTCTTCCACCTGATTCTTGAGATTGGCAACTTGCTGTTTTAGGACATGAACCTCCTTTGCATTATTTGTGCTGACATCTGTATTGGTCTTGACTGTGCTTTCCAGACCGCTCGTTCTTTCTGCCAGCGCTCTAACATCCTGTCGTAACAAGGTAAGTTCAGATCCCACCACATCAATCTTGTTCTCTAGGGCTGTTCGCAGATCTGCCATTGCCGAGCCCCATTTAGTATTCAGCTCTGCTATGGCATCCAGGATCTGCTGTTTGTCTCCTTCTGGGGCCTCTCCCGCAGGAGTCACGTCCGTGTTTTGCACCGATGTTGTAGGGGTTTTCTGCGTTTTCACAAAGACCTCCATTGTGGGTTGTTTGGTCTTGGCTCTTAGTCCTTTCACTGACATAGTGCTATCGTTGAGGCTCCTCCAGTTCTTTCAGTCGTTGGGGTCTCTATCTTCTTTCTTCCATTCACTGTAGCACATGCAGCTATTATTCAGGCGGATTGTAGCCTCCCACGTATTACTTTCTGCACATAGTTCTCGTTGGCACAACGTCCGCGGCAGAAAAGATTCCGGGCGTGGTCTTTTAATTATGTTGCATGCCTTGTAATCTGCCCCTTTCGCTCTTCCAATCCGTGCCAAGTGTCCCTGTGTATGCAAGTGGTGATAGGTCGCCTTTGATGCTTATTGCGCACTATGGCGCGTGGTCTGCCCGGTAATCATAGTGTCCCCACACCGCTCCAACTCCGTTGTCCACTTAATGTCTAGGCATTGGATGGGGTTAGCACTCGGGCGCGTGATGTGGTCAGTCCGGCTACCACTGAACTGTGATTTGTTGCTGTTGCTCTGCCAGGCAGCCCTGATTGCAGCCTGATGCCTATGCAATCCGTGCGCACACTCAATGCCCAGTCTCCATTATGGAAACTATAATTCGTTACTCAATTATGTTTATTATTGCCTCGCACGCTCATCCGTGTGTCCCAGGCGTAACGTTGCTGCCCATAACACACGGGACCACACTATTTGCAGCACACGACTCTTCTTGCTTCTGTCGCCCGCTTTCACCGCCGCGGCCCGCTCGTTTCCACTCGGCACCCAGCAGTCTTCACACGCTTCCTTGTTGTGGGTGGGAGCCACGCTGCTGTAAGCGCTCAACGCCGCTATGTATCCACCCACGGGCGCTTCTTCGGTGTTCAGCCAGGGGCACTGCTTCTACGCCTCGCAGTGCAAGGCGATGCTCGGCGCTTTCACACACAGCCGGCGTCTCCACACTCCGTCTCCCCAATTCGTGAAGAGCCGGCTCAGTCCACGGCGCCTCTTCACAGACAATGTAGCACTCGCGAGCTGCTACATGTATACGGGCCCGGGACGCTTTCCCATTAATGCAGCCTTCGGCGGAGCTTGCCCTTCAGTGCTGCAGGCGGCCGCCTCACCCGCCGACCATGTATTTCAGCAACAATCCGGCATCTGCAAGGCTGCAATGTCGCTCCCTTTGTTGTCTACCATTTTGGCAACAACGTATCAACACGGCCGCCACGAAGAAAGTCAATTATCTGCCGATCCGCAGACACGGTTGACTTGCCCTTCCGGATTCCTGTTACCCATGTATTCCAACCACCTCTCCTTCCTTTGCAAGCCTCAAAAAGCATATTTATAGCGTAAATGCCCAGATAAGAGTCGGATCATCGGGAGCTCAGCACGGAAGCACAACCTAGTCCATGGCTAGTTAGCCACGCCCCCCATGAGGAAGACTCACTTATTCTGTTGATAGCGCTTTCTGAATAGGGTCACAAGGCATCTAAAGACAAATTACAGTTGTGTCTGTCCCGTGTGCAATACATGGGTCATGGGATTTCTGCTGAAGAAAATCTTTGTCCAAGGATCGGTTTGCAGTGAACCCTGAAAGTCCCTAAACCCCAGGGGAGAGGGCTTATCCCTTGCGCCAAAGTCTCGTTTTGTTGTTGGTTTGTTTTCACTCTGTTGGTTGCTCTTTACTAATTTTATTTATTCATTTAATATGCATATGGCGGCATGCCTTGTGTATACAACATGAAATACAATGACACAGATAAAAACATACATCATTAGTGCTTATCAGCAACAATTCCTAAAAAACACACATTCGTTTTGTGTGAACTTAACAGTGATCCGCACAGATCATCAATAAATACCAAAGCAAATTTACACTCCTAAAAACAATTGAATAAATACCTCTGATAAAAACACATTAGATCAGTATCTGCATAATTTCAACAACTTTCCAGCAAAAATGTTATAATGTAAAAAAATCAAATTAATATCACAGCCATTAAGAAAATCCGGCCATACCATGGTAAGGTCAGCATATCAATAATGTTATTATATGCCTTAAGATATTTCCAACGTAAGGCCAGCAAACTTTTGCATTCAAGTAGTAGATGTTCCAAGCTCTCAACAATGTCATTCCCACACAACCGACAATAGCGTATATTACGCAGTATCCCCCACTGCGTCAATGAGGCAATGCTTATATTGAATTTGAGCCAAACGTATTGCTTCGCAATTGCGCTATTAGGAAAGGCTTTTATGTAAGAAGCCATGGTATCTCTTTTTACTATATATTTGCAGAATGAGGTATGATTTTTACCGGAAAACAGATTCATTAGGTACTGTTCTCTACTATGTTCAATGAGTTTTTCCCTTGAGACAGTTCTTTTTAATGTAGACTGCACCATCCGGTCTCACTCCACAGCATCCTGCTTGCCCTTTCATGCAGGTGCCAAACATCTTACCCAGGGTGCCCAATGTGTGATAATTATCAAGGTCAGAAAAGGCAGCCATGAATGCACCAATCATTGTGTCAGGTCCTATTTTGAGCAATTTGTCACAGAATAAGATTGTTTTTTTTGTTGCATCGTACACGATAACAGGTAACTCAAACTCTAAATACAGTAATTCAACTGGTGTTATCGGAGGTAGCCCAAGCAGCTTACGTAATACTTTAGCTTCGTATCTTCTCAAGGAGTCAATGTACTTTCCACCCCATATTTCAACACCATAAAATCGGATCGAACAAACTTTTGTCTGATATAGAAACAACACCGTCTAAAATGACATCCCACATTGGTTACTTACAAAGCAAAATATATTTATAACTAGATTACATTTACTCGTTATCACTTCCCAATGCGTCTCCCATTTCAGCTTGCTCTGTAAATGTAATCCTAAGTATTTATACAAGTCTACGTTCTCTAGCCTCACAGCATTCAGGGTACATGGATACATTCTACTTCTTCGAGGTGTGGGGGAAAATATCATCGTCTTGCTTTTCTCTGTGTTTATAACCAAGCCATTTTGACTTGCGCATTTCCCGAATGATTCAACAAAGCACTGCAAGCCCTTAGGAGTGTAGTCGACCAACACCAAATCATCGGCATAAACTAGCCAATTTAAGCAGTGGAGACCTAATTTAACCGGGCATAGAAGTGGGTTTAAGAATTCCAGACCCATATCAGAAAGGTATAGATTAAATAGGGTAGCCGCAACCACACATCCATGCTTAACTCCACACCGGGTGGTAAAGGGGGCAGTTAGGCTGCCCTGGCCATCCAATCTTATTCTTACAGAGGTATCTGTATATAAAAGCATAAGCAACTTCAATAGACCGGCTGGTATGTTCCATGCCATAAGCTTTTTCCATTGAAAAAAGGAGTGTCATTGAGACATTTGCACAAAATGGTTTTTAAAGATTGACGGAAGCCATTGCCAGTACCCACTTCCTGCTTCAATAGTATCAGGAGGCAAATGTGCCAGTCGTGTGTCTACAGGCAGCTGTTTATTACTTGAATCAATTTCACTGTGGTCTGGTATAGCTGTCGTCAGCCCAGTTGAACAATCATTATTTCCATGACTGCATTGATGCATGAAGCATGGATTTACAGAGATAGCCTTCCCGTTAGTTTTGCTACGATCTTTGAACTTGTTACGATCTTTGAACTTGTTAGGAATGAGCGTTGGTATTTTACTTATTTTAGGGGGTGGGGGATTTCAGGAGCCAAGCATGACTGTCACAGGGATGCGTGCAGCAACACTCAAGTAGCCCATTTTAAATATCGCATCCTGGTGTAGCATTACGTAATCTAATAGTTCAGTAGCCTTAAAACAAATATATTTATTTTTTTAATTCATTTTATTGGTTTACATACAAACCTTTAAAATAAGATCATTCATTAGTCCTCATTACATCTCTATACATCTCTTATAGTACACCACATTAGACCTGTAAACGCTTTTCAATTATCGCCAAAATGTTTGTCAGCGGCTGTATCAATTTCAGGTCTGTTCCGTTGAACATGTGTTGCCACCACTCATCTGCGTTGAGGGATAGATGGCACTCGCCCCAGGTATCCAGAAGTCGGCTTCTCTCTGTACTTAAGTTTGGGCAGAATAGCACCAGATGTTTTAGAGTTTCAGGTTCCTGAGCACAGCATCGACAAGCTTTCACAGCGTTTCAACCACATGACCAAAACACCTGGGGCTGACGAGCCGGCATTGTGAAAAATGGCAAATTGCGGAATTTGTTAGCAAGCTTTTGTTTTCCGGTATAAGGATAACAAACTCCAACATACTCGTGCGTGAATAGAGATTAGTGATAGTTCATACCTGATTGAAGCCGTCGAAGTGCCTTTCGCTATACCCAGAACTTTTGTCCAGAAGGCGTTCAAGCGTTGACCACAACTCCCATGAACAGCCGAAAGCATTTTCTGCCCCATATGTTAGGGCAGGTATTACATTTTGTTGGTAAAATCGAAGGACTGCTTTAAGGGAAAACCTTCCGAATCTTTTCTTTAGCACTAGGGCTTGATTTGTTTACATTCGTGTTTTGTCGCTGTTGTCCATGGATCGTCGTTAAGACTAGAGCTAACGATCATTCCAAGGTATTTTACGCTAGGTGATATCAGAAGTTTTTCTTGTCCCATAAACCAAGAATGGCTCTTGGTCGTTCTTCTCCGACCGCTTTTAGGATTTTTCAGCACAAGGATTTCACATTTCTTTGTGTTAATGAGTAAATGGTTGTCGACCACATATTGCTGTACTGCTTTGTTTTTTCTTTGCAGGCCAATTGGTGTTAAGTCCAGTAGTATGAGGTCGTCTGCATACAAGTGCCAACTCAGATTGGATCCATGCATCTTTGGCGGGAAGGATCTTACGGCCTCGATAGAATTGCCGATGTCAGATATAAACAAACTGAATATAGCGGCTGCCAGAGGACAACCCTGTTTTACTCCCTTAAATGTTTCGATCAGCGGTGACAAAGTGCCGATTTGATCTAATCTTACTCTGACAGAGGTGCCGGTGTGTAAATCATTTATTGCAGCCAAAAGGTCATCGGGACAGCCCCATGTACTCAGTATTTTCCATAACAGTTCACGATCTATTGTGTCGAAAGCGTAAGAGAAGTCAATGAAGGCAAGGTATACAGCTGTTTGTGACCCGATTGCCTCCATTTTCAATAAATTCAGCAGCAATAGATTCAACGAACATCTGACGTGTTTTACTAAGCCGGTCTGTCTGATGTCGACATGATTTGATCGTGTAGCCCACTTGACTAACTTGACTTGTAGCATAGTTGCGTAGATCTTTCCCAAGACGTCAAGTACGGTGATCGGTCAGTAGTTTTTTGGGCAAGTTCTATCTCCCTTTTTATACACCTGCACAATCACGGCCGATTTCCATGAGTTTGGCGTTTCACCTTGGTAGTTTACTCTCTGAAAAAGGGTAACACAAAGGTCGGCCCATAACTCCGGATGTTGCTTGAGCGTAAAGTTTGTCAGGCCATCTGGCCCAGGTGCACGTGAGTTGTTAGCTTTGTTAATTATGCTTACAATGTCGTCTTTGTGACATGTTAAGGGCCATTTAGTTTTAATTGGAACAGGTAAGTGAGTTTTTTTTTAGTTCTTTTTATATAGGTCGTTAAAGTGGGTAATCCACACTGGTTCTGGAACCATAGATGCTTGAAGAGCGGCCTGGGGAGCCTGTGTGTCATTAATGATGTTCCAGAAGTCTCTAGTGTTCTTATTTTGGAGACTTTCTAACATACGCTCTGAGTCTCTTTGCATCATTGTGCATTTATGTGTTTTGATCCAATTTTTATAACGCTGTTTGGTGGCTTTCTTCGCTACAGCGTAGGAGGCCTTGTCGGCTGTCTGAGCTTGTCGAATAGTGCGCCTCATCAGTCGTTTCTGTTTCAGTATGTCTAGATCAAAACAATGGAGTTGTTTTATGTTCAAGTGTTTTAGGCCACCGTTATTTGTTTTGAAGTTGACCAGTAGGCCTGCATAATCAAGCGTGGTTCCTCCCATGCAGTATTGGTTGGATATCTGAGTGACCTCTTCCTCAGCTAACCTTAGCCTCACTCTATTTGATTCTACTTTAATCTTTTGCGGCCATTTGGAGCCAATGTTTTGCGTAGAATTCGTGAATTCCTTGATTAGCATGTCATGATCGCTCCTCTCTTTTGGAGTCACTTTCAATGTGATCACTCGTTTGTGAAAGTCTGCTAAGACAAATATATAGTCGATTATGGAGCCGTGGCTCCCGTTGTTCCATGTCGGGACCGGCGGTATGTCACCTTGAGTGTGGCCATTCAGCATTTGCATGTTTCTTGCACACAATTCTTTCGTCCATTTCGACGATAAGTTTTTTACCAAAGATGTCCTCGCGTGGAAGTGGTCCATGTTCAGGTCCCCGCAGAGTATTATATTGGAGCCCTTTTGGTCCACAAGTAGGCGATCTATAATGGTAGAGATTGCATCAATAAACTCGTCCTTCCCCGCTCTTCCGTGATTCCAGTATACATTAATGATAGTCATTTGATCAATTACTAGAGACACACGATCAGTTCTGGTAATTGTTGATTCTTGGATAAAAGGAGAGTGGTTTACAGAGTTAGAAATGTTGAAGCCAGATGCACTTACAAACGTTATAAGTCCGGCCATTGGGCACCCCTTTTCAGGTCGTATGGCAGGGTTTACAGCGATCTGAAAGCCCATTACAGTCGGAGTGTTACTTAGCCAAGTCTCCTGTAGACAGGCAATAGACAGGTCACCCAATCTCTCACTACTAAACAGGTGACTAAAGCCTCGCGTGTTCCAGGAGCCTAATGAACATTGCTGTGGGGCAAGCTCCTTCTGGCGTTATTGTGGTCGATTACTATTCAGTGTTGCTGCCAGCCACTGCCAGTTTTGTGCTACTTCGTGGGGGAGGCTACTTGTGTGAGGGTTGGCTGTTAAGTCATCAGATTTCGCGTGACCTTGTATAGTTATGCTGATCTGCTTACTTGCGTCGCTTTCTTCTGAGCATTGACCATTAGCAAAACGAGACGTGTTTCTTTCCATTGAACAAAGGTTTTTTGTTTATTGCTTTTGTTTTTAAGGCGTCGTCGCTTGAGACTTTACAAGATAACATGGGGCATCCAATGGGACGATTCGAAGCTACTGCAGGCGATCCCGCTGGTGAGTTGTAAGTGATCAAAGCACATTCTGAAGAATGTAATTGCGCGTCTTGATCGTTTGTTGATGCTACCGGCAGGCGGTCTTGTATCTTGTAGACATCAAAACCTAAGGAGAAGAGGGACACATTTGCATCCAAGATAGAAGAGGCTATTAGGGGAGAGGTTATGTGAAGCACCACTTTGTCGTTTCGGCGATCTTCTGGAAATTCAACAATGTACAAGTCGTCGGAGCTGATTGCGCGTAGTCCCAGTACGTGGTGTAGTAATGTTATGATGTTCCTGCGATTTAGGATCAGGTTGTCAGAGGGCTGTAATCGCTCGACCAGTAATCTGACCAAGGGCTGATTAAATGAGCCCCTGGTTCGAATACTCTTTTTCGGTGTGTAAATTCTTGTTGGATAGTCCTCGTTTTATCTCACTGGCTGCTTTGAGTGCTGAGGTGCAGCCCTTTCCTCACATCCTTGAGCTTGTCTCTCTCTCAGGTCTCGGTCTCCGTCTCCTTGATCAAGGTCCATGCACTTTTGCATTTGATGAATTCTGTTTAACTCTTGTCGTTCTGCCTGCATTGTCAAGAAAATAGGACTTGTCGGCTGTGCCGTCGCCGTCGGCAGAACTCCCTCCTTAGCGTTTCCATGGCTGGGCTGTGCAAGGGAAGACTCTAAAGCTGCCTTAATTGGTGCGACAATTTCAGGTGTTTGCACATCATTCCCAATGAGAACTCAATGTCCTCGTATTCAGTGTCATCGTAAATTGATATGTTTAGTAGTTCGGTTGAAATTTCCTGCTCCAAACTCTCTTTGTCGGCTAAGTTGACTCTACACTCAGTGGCAGGTGGAATTACGGAAGCTTGATTTTGAGTAGGCTTAGATTGTTGTTTTTTGTTTTCCGTGGCTAGCACATGTACCGCCTGGATGTTACGAAGGAATTTACGGACTCCCTTCTGTCTGTTGCCTTTCTATGCAGGTAGGTTTTTAGATTCTTTACGTTGAGGTGTGGTCAGTTGTTTACTGACACCTATATGTAAGGGTGTCTCCGCCTCCTTGTTAAAGATAGAGAATAGAGTTGGAGCTGTGTTTGAGATGGAATTGGGTCCAACCAGATTTGAGCCCTCACTCTGGGATTGAGTGGTGGATGTTGATTCAGCTTGAGGATCCCTTAATGCTAAGTTTGCAGAACATTTTGCTTGTTCAAATGCGGTATGAAATGATACATTAGCAATTTCAATGATTGGAGTTGCATGAAGGCTTGAAGCTTCCATACTCAGTGGTATACTTGGGCGCCTAGTTGACAAGCTGTTTGTTTTATTGTTGCTGGCTGATAAGTTTGAGGGTTCCGTGGTTGTTGTCTGAACGTGTGACCTCTCGATAGGAGGTTTAGGGGTCGACTGTGGTGAGTTAGACTTTGTTGTTACCAGGCAACCAGATAGGTTTGAGATGTCACCACTGTCGCCCATTCCATGAATTTCATCTTCTGTCGCCGATCGTGTACAAGCGTTGGGTCCGTTCCAGTTTGCTGTTGAGGGTGGTCTTTTTCCATCCCAGTTAAATAACGCGATGGCTTCCTTTGCAACTTCGGCAAATACTTATTTGTCGACCGCGTCGTTGATCCTTTGTTTGTTTATAAACTTATATAGTTAGTCTAATTTTGATGTGCCCTCAAGCTGCTTCTTGTTTGTGTGGCCACATATTTGTTCTAAGTTCACTACTTTAGAGTTGAGTAAAGCCACAACAGTAGTCAAGTCTCGGGTAGCCTCATGTAGGTGTTCATACAGCTTTATGAATGGGGCAAGGGAGATAGTTAGTGTTGATAGCAACAGTTCTTGCAAGCCCGTAGATGACATTGAGATATTTGCTGCAGAGCTGTGAGCCGATGCTTTGAGGCGATTAGACACTCTATCGGTACAGGCTCTGTTCCTTCTAATTTTTGGGAATGGACGTTCAATGATGGAGGAGTCTGTAGTCTAGTCACAAGCGGAGTCAGTGTCAGAATTATTACTGCTCGACAACTGTGGCGTTGTTGTGTTCGCGGCACTAAAGGTTGATAGGCACTTCATTTTAGTGCCTAACCTTTTCTGGGACAAAGGTTATAAGCCAGTTAAGTCAGGAGGGAATGCAGTCTGTTCACCTGTTTCAGACATTTTTGTGTGTTTGCATGGAATTTTCGGCGCTGACTCTTCACAGGGGTCGGCTATTCTCGTGTTGTTGCGTTTCAATGAGATTTTCGCCCCTTCGATGTTGGTTTCTAATAGTGTGTCTGATTCATTGGTTTTCTGTGCTTTATTCAGTCTAATTAAATTATTAAGCACGTTGTTTACAAGGTCCAAAGAGTCTCGACACGCGTTTTGATTGTTAATTAGATCCGACGTCACAGCACCGACTTGCAAGCCTGTGTGAGGGTCGCTAGGCATGTCCGCTACCCGACCGCCAAATGTCTCTTCATCTGCGATTAAGTTTAAGTTTGGCGTGTCGCAACTTCAAGAGCCTCCAGCAACTAACTCTAGGTTGTGAGAGAGAATTATGGGCGGGTCATCTACCGGCGAACTAGCGCTCGGAGGAGGCGAGGCACTAGAGACGGTGTCGGTTGTTCGGCACGTTCCACACATCAGCTCCCCTCGTCGGGTGGGACACACGGACGAAACCTCCAGAGTTTGTGTCGCCAACTCCGAATCGAGCCGTGCCACAGACCGCGAACGCTCGCTTCTGCCAACCACAGGGTCACAGCACGCCAGAGGTAACGTTGTGTTGCTTTCTGTAAGGATCTTAGTAGTGTCAATGTCTGATGCTTCTAGTGCGTCATGTACCTCGTATGCTCTCAATGCTCTTGATGTATCAAGTTCAGAGATACATTGCTCTGATGAGTTACCTGAGTGTGAGGTTTGCAGTGAGCCTTGCCGCACCAGTGTGTTGGAAATTAGCTTTTCACAGAATACGTCATCGTCAAGGCAGGGGTGTGTTGCTGGTACTGCAATGGCGACAGTGTCAGACATTATCGTGTGAGAAAGTGTGTCAGTGTCTTCACTCGTTGATGCGCAAGAGTAGTAGTTACTTACTTTGGTCTGCCAACTGCGTTGGGGCACTGCTCTGCGAGTCGAAACAGAGTCCTCACGTTTTTTCTGAGTTTTCGGTGAAGACATCACAGGCAACGTACTTAGTTGAGGACTGTCAGACATTGAGTCTGCACCTCGCAACTCGCCAAACAGCTAAACAGCACAGTCCTGAGCCCTTTGCTCCCTCAGGGCTTAGCGCCGCAAGGGCGACAGAGGCAGCCTTTGTACCAGGTGACCTAGTTGGAAGTTGGTGGTTAAAGGTACAGGCACACGCACCTCCTTCACAGCAGAGTTCCAGGTAGAATCACTCGCCACAGCTAAACAGCACAGTCCTGAGCCCTTTGCTCCTCAGGGCTTAGGACGAATATTCGTGATATTGTGCTGACTGTGGTCAACTTGATCAACTAGTGATATGTCATCTGACAATATCAAACGCAAAGGTGAAATGTTATGAAATAAGCTAAGGACCGCTGACCTGTTCAGTGGAGGGGCATATCCATTTGTCGGCATGGCTTGTAGCTGTAATACCTTTAATGAGTTGGTCATCTGCAACAAGTCATTTCCTTTTTGGGGATTAATAGTAGAGACTAGGGCTGGGGGGGCACTGTTGCGCGGCTGACCGTGAGGGCCGCTGCCTGAGAGCCTCCGGCCGAGGCCTGCATATCCTGAATGAAATCCTGCATGATTTGGACCCATCTTCTCCTGGCTGATCGCCCGATCCCTGCTGAAGCTGTGCGGCACCTGCTGGATCCATTCCCTCATTAGTGGCGAGTCGAGCGGTCCGTACCAGGAGTGCCGCGGGCCGCGGCCCTGCTGCCTCGTTGGACCCGTGAGTGGGGGGGGGGGTGGCCTTCCCACAGCTTGTTCCTTGCCGCACTTCGCTGCCCCTTCTTCCCCTTGCTGCCCGCGGCTGCAGAGACTGGAGCTGCTTGGGTCCGGTGGAGGTAGCGGAGCTGGACGAAGCTCCTTCCTGTGTTCCTGTGCTTTGCCGCGCCGCGGTAGTCTGAGCCCTCGCCGGTGAGGACCTCTGCCGGTTACTCTGCTGGCTGGTCCCGTCTGCTCTGCGGGCCTCCGGATTCCTCTTGCTCCTGCCGCCTGCGTGGGCCCGCCGCCTGCGTGGGACCGCCGCCTGCGTGGGCCCGCCGCCTGCAGGGGCCTGCCACCTGCCTGCGCTGCTGGACCCGGCGCCCGGAACTTGAGGGGGACCTGCCTGGAACTGTGGCTGAGAGGACCGGTGTGGTGTGTGTAGCCGCGGACCGGCGGTATTGGGCACCCGTGCGCGCCCACCAGTAGCTGCGGGTGGTGCTCTCATCGGTGATCTCCCCTGTACGAATTGGCAGGGAGGGCTGCCCGACTCCGCATGGATCCTTCATTGGTAGCCTGAACTTGTTGTGCTGGGGAGCGTTGGCTGTTCTTTCATTTGGACTTCACCGCTCCTGCAGCGGCAAAAGACACTCAAGACTTGATTGTGAGTTTGGCGTTGCTGGCTCAGCTCTGGAAGAGGGGGTGAGGCACGCTTCAGCACGTTACCTATTAACATTCATGCAGCCATCCCCTGCTGATTCATGGTCCGTCACTTGGCCCTACGCTCTTGCAACTTTGGCCCCGAGAGTCCTTGGCCCTGATAGACTGGGACAATATTTAGCTGTGGGGGTTACGACCGGGAGCATAGCGTCCTCTTGAACTGGTGTACACACATAAGATACTCTCCAACTGCTTGTCTCTGCCCCTGGGGATTGGCCCCTGCCCCTATGATGGCATGCTGGAAGCAGTGTAGTGGTTGTGGCCCCGGACATCGACTTGCATGCCTCCAGCAACCGGGCCTACCCTGCTGATCGCTCCCCTCCATGCACTGCTCTAGCGAGCTGGACTCCATCGGCCCAGACTGCCACCGTCAGGGGACCACTACACTGCCCTTTGGACTGAACGCCTCGGGAGAATATCATGTCGTGGAGTGGCTATCTTCCAGCTTGCCCTGAATGCCATTGAGGGCGTGGCTTGGTTGCTCTCATGCTCTGGCGCTGCAGGGCCTCACATCCATATCCTGGGACCCCGCCGGTCTCTGGCCTCACGGTGGAGTCACCTTTGTCTGCTGCTAAATCCTGTGGGAGGCGAGTGAAAAGTGGGAACTCTCTTGGCTGCCCATTGCTCTTGATAACCAGCACCCAATGCACTAGCTTACTATTGGCACCCTTGGGCTTCTCAGCAGGGGGAACCCGGTGTGGATGTTGGCTGCCTAGCCTGAGTGGGAGGGTGACACAGGCTTCTGACAGAGGGGCGCTGTTGGGTCAAAATTGCATTATTTAACTGTGTGGACTGCTGAGGGAAGAACCACCCCTGTACCTCCGGCCTGTGGCCTGTACTGTGTCCCTTGACACCTGCTCGGGCCGCTATGGGAAACCACAAGAAGCAGGCCAAGATGGACCAATTTGCCCGCACGACCAACCTTCTAGGCCCCCCCATCTCCCTCCTCGAGCCAATCTCCCATCTCAAATTGATGTTGCCGCTCTGAATCAAACTTTGCTCGCTTTAAAAAGCAGCACTGATAGCCTGGGCGCAAAAATTGATTCCTTGACCTATAAGGTGGACATCTCAGCTATACAGATTGATAAATTGTGTGGGCGCATGACGGAGGGGGAGTAGCCTATAGGAGAGGGCGAGGACAAAGTCTCCACTCTGCGGCGCGAGGTAGCGGACCTGCAACAAGTCGTAAAGAAGATCGCGGCCAAGAACAAAGATTTGGAGGGGCGTTCCAGACGAACAATATATGTATTCTTGGGATGCCGGAAACCACAGCAATTGAGAATATGGAAAGATTTACGGAAACATCACTGACATTCTGGACCGCTCCTCACTCACACCAATGTTTATGGTGGAGCGGGTACACCGCTCGCCAGCGGCGAATCCCCCCCCCTCATGCCCCAGAGCGCCCGATCATAGCTAGAATATTCAACTATCAAGATCGGGATACCATGCTGCGCTCCGCCAGGGAGAAAGGGGAACTGCGGTGGGGCTCATCTGTGATCCGTTTTTTTACAGACTTCAGTCCTGCGGTCCAGGATCAGCGTAAAACATTCAAAATCGGTCAAAACCGTCCTCAGAAGAAAAGGGATCAAATATGCAATGCTATACCCAGCTAAACTTTGTGTGCAACCTAATGGGACCACTGTCTTTTTCACCTCTCCTGAGGCTGTTGAGCGCTTTGCTTCAAATATCCCGGACCCTGCGAGACCCTCGAGTCGCTCCCCCTCGCACTGCAAAGGTGCCAACTAAATAAGAAGTGGCGATTGTCATCCCTTGTGATCTGGTCCTAGAGATCTCTCCTAATGGCCGGGGCCTTATTGGAGCGCTTTGGCCGCCTAGGGCGCACCACTATCACCAGCAGACACTGCGGTTTGATTGCTAATAATGGGGCTTGTTTGGAGCTGGGGCGGGGTAGGGATGCCGGTAGGTTTTGTTTTCTGGCGTGGGAGGTTCCGGGGGGGGGGGGGGGGAGAGCCAGAGATCTGGCTGGGCTGTTTTTCGTTCACGGTTACCTCAGCGCCCATTGGGCTTTTTAGTCTCTTACACAGACAAAATGGGTCAGCATTCATCGCACGACACACGCTCCCTCTCACAGCGTCTACATGGCTGACACGGTCACACATATGATGGGGGATGGAAGGCCGAAGGCTCTCTCGGTACTGTCCTGGAAATATAAGGGGCTTTACCAACCCCAAGAAGACTTGACTGATTGCGAATTATTGCAGGAATCACGGGGTCAACATACTCTGCCTCCAAGAAACACATCTCGCCAAAGGGCTCCCTCTTCCTAAGCTTGCTGGGTGGGGTATCCATAGGTATGAATCAACCTACACATCTCACTCCAGGGGAGTAGTTACCAACATTCACGGCGCCTTGCAATATAGATTACATGAGCAGCTTAGGGATAGTGAGGGTAGATTTGTGATCCTGGCGGGAGAGCTACATAGTGTTAAGCTGCTGCTCATTAACTTGTATGCCCCGAACATGGATTCCCAGAGTTTTTTTCATCAGTGTGCTGCACACATCCACAAATTCCCGGGCTACAAGATTATATGGACTGGGGATTTCAATCTAGCCCTCGAGCTGGATAGATCTGCAACCGGTCAAGCATTTCTCCCCATGGCGGCTAGAGCTTGGACTGCCATCTCCCAGTACCATGGCCTACACAATGTTTGGCTTTCTCTACATCCTGACATTAGAGAGTATACATTCTTCTCGGGGGTGCATAGTAGTTGCTCTATAATTGACTATATTATGGTCACTCCCCAGATCCTTAGGAATACTGTCGAGACTTCCATCCTTCCCCGAACTTTGTCTGACCACTCTCCTGTACTGGCTAGCATTGCCGTCCTTGCGCCCCCCCGGGCCATCTTCAGTGGAGATTCAGAGCTCGTCCCCTAGAGGACGTAGCTTTCCAATCCGAGATAGGAAAGCATATTCAAACATTCTTTCAGTTCAACGTTGATTCAGTCCCTGACCTGGGCATAGTTTGGGAAGCTTTTAAAGTCTCCCTGCGAGGTTGCTGCATCTCTAGGGAGGGTGGAGTACTTAAGGCCATTAGGAGATCAATGCGAGTCCTGGAAGACAAGATTAGGGAAAAGGAGAATCGGCAGGGCGAGGCTGATACACCTGGGCTTCGTTGGGAACTTCTGTCCCTTAGAGAAGAATTATTACGCTTGGACTCTAGTGAGGAGAGTTACTTGGGGGATCCTGTGCTTGCGATGAGATACGGAGAAGGGGACCGCCCGAGTAAAACCCTAGCATGGGCCATTCGGAAGGAACGGCAATCAACCGTCGTTCCCGAGATCGTCGGACAGGATGGGAACTTGGTTAAAGATCTCCAGGGAATTAACACTGAATTTCGTGACTACTATAATCGATTATATACGTCGCGACCGCACCTGGGGCATGATGCGCTGACCCGCTATCTAGATGAGGTAGCTCTGGGCTGGTTGGATCAGGAGCAGGGCACGTTGCTCAACGACCCCATCACGGAGGAGGAAATCCGCAAGGCCATAAGATCTCTCCCTAATGGGAAGGCTCCAGGGCTGTATGGGATAACGGCTGAATTTTATAAAGCCTATGTAGATCTAGTACTCCTCCATCTGCTGAGCATGTACGACAGCGCTTTCTCTCGCGGTTCCCTTCCGGAATACACCAGATCAGCCTTGGTGATTGTACTCCTAAAGGCTGGGCGAGACCCCCGACATTTGTCCTCATACCGACCATTATCACTCATCAACACAGATAATAAAATTCTTGCAAAAATACTCACTGACCGTATACTCCCCCCACATGCCAGCCCTGGTCCTGCCGGATCGAGCCGGATTTATTCCGGGCCGATCTACCCAGTTTAACCTGAGGCATTTGTTCATCTTGATGCATAACGTCAAACTAGAGGTCCCAATAGCCATAGCGGCGCTCGATGCAGAGAAGGCCTTTGATTCCATCGAGGGGCCCTTCCTCTTCGAGGTGCTTCGCCGATCCAGGTTCGGGTTAACGTACATAAATTGGGTTAAAATACTATACACGGCTCCTAGGGCGGCAATATGCACTAACGGTACAATCTCGGAGTATATTCGCCTCCCGCGCGGTACCCGCCAAGGGTGTCCTTCTCACCTGTTCTATCTGTTCTATTTGCTCTTGCTATGGAGCCTCTCGTGTGTCATATCCGGGAACTGCATGCGCACAGGGGCGTAACTGTACGCTCACAGCGTGCTGTGATATCTCTACATGCCGACGATATTCTCCTGTTCATTAAAAATCCTCGGCAGAATCTAAACCCACTGATCCAAGAGGTAGTTCGGTTCGAGAAGCTATCTGGTCTCAAAATCAACTGGACCAAGTCAGAGGTTTTGCCCCTGACACTCTCTGCAACAGCTCGATGTGGGAGATGGGTTTCGTTGGTGTCCGCAGGGATGAGGGTCTCCACTACGCCGGATGCCCTATACAGTAATAGTTACATAAAAACCCTGGAGGAATTGGAGCAGAGCGTCGAGGCATGGATACTTCTCCCTATATCTCAGGCTGCCCGTATCTCACTTTCCAAGATGGTCATCCTCCCTAAACTGTTATACATTTTTAACAACGTTCCATTGTGGCCTCCGTTGCGCTTCTGGTCTTGCGTTAGAAAAATGATGACGAAACTGGTGTGGGCCGGTAAACATCCTAGGGTATCGTACGAGACTCTCACCTGCTCATATGAACAGGGCGGTCTGGAATACCCTGATATGGTTTTGTATTACCTCGCAGCACAGGCACAATATATTGCTGGCTGGTGCTCTCCTAGTTTTGACAACCCCCACATCCACCTTGCAGCAGCAATCGCCTCTCCCAACACACTCATGGGATTGCTGTGGGGCTATACGGACCCTACCCCGAAAGGGGAGGTCCAGCCACTGGCATAACATGTAAGGCCTGGGATTAGATCCGTCAGTTGCTTGGGCCCCCCCCCCCCTGGTATCATCACCACTTCCCGATCTATAATATAGTGGGGATCCCACTCACACATGAAAAATCCTTGAAGGAGCTCTTTATGAGACTGGGGGTACAAACTCTCTGTGATGTAGTCCACAGCGATCAGATGGTGTCCTGGGAGGAACTTAAAACAAGAGGAGGGCATAACGCGGTGGCTTTACTTCATTACTATAGGCTTCGGGGTGCACTAAAAAATATGTGGCCAGAATTCCCTCAAGCCCCCCTTCTCTCACCCCGCGCTGAACCTCATTACAAGTCCACAGGCGTCTGGTAAACTTGTGTCCTCTATTTATAAAATGGTCAGGTCCGGGAGACAATGTGGGAATCATAACTTTAAGCGCATATGGGGAACCGCCTTTAGTGAGCCTTTGAGCAAGAACCAATGGAGGGCTATCGGCATGCAAACCCGGAATATATCCAGTAATTGTCGATATAGGCTGATCCAATTCAAATTTATTCACCAGGCCTATTACGCCCCCGTCACTCTCAGCAGGTTCTTCCCTGGGAGATCTTCGGCATGTAAGAGGTGTGGCGCCACAGACACAGACTTGCCACATTGCTTGGTCTTGCCCCCGCATCAGGCCCTTTTGGTCCAGAATAGAGGCAGCAATGAGCGTGATGCTACCCTCGCCGTGAACGTACACTCCGGCGTTTTCGCCGCTGGCTCTCATAGAGGGTGACACCCATGCAGAAAGGAAACTATTAATCATGGCCTCTGTGCTGGCTAGGTACCAAGTTGCCAGGAGCTGGGGGAAACCCAATCCGCCCACTTTTTCCAAATGGTTGGGAATTATGAACTCCTCTGAGCGAAGGGAGACTGGATACGCTTCCATATTTCCTGCCACCTGTCGCCCTCTCGATTATTGGCCCCCATTAAGGCATTACATGGCAGATAGGTCCACTACAGCGCAGTCTCCTGCTGCATCCCAGGACTATGAACAATACGGCGGGCTGGTATTTCACTCTGGAAACTTGGGTCCGGACTCTGGTGAATATCTTCCCCCTTTTTTTGTTTTTGTTTTGTTTCTATCCTTCTGATGTCTACTGTTGACAGTCTGGAGTTGTATGTTTTTGACTGGCTCTAATGCTCTTGTCGGGGTTGGGGGGGATGGGTTGGTAAGGCTTATAGACTGAAGGTTCCCCGGTGTTGTTGCTTGTTTTTGGATTGAAATTCAATAAAGAAAGTTTTTTTTTTTTAAAATAGTAGAGACTAGGGATTGTCTATTCATGGGCGCCCATAAGTCACAGATGTGCCTCTGTTCAAGTTCTCTGTCATTCTTTGAATTTTCACTCAGTTTGTCAGCCAGCATAATCTGAGGCCTTGATGCAGCCACATCATCATTTACCACACAAATATTTTTTTATGGAACTAGGTTTCCACATCTCTGCGCAGGTACAGTGCTACTAAAAACACCTGTAGTGCTAACTGTCAAAACAGGTGTCACAGGCATGCCAAGCGAAGCAGCTGCCGTTGGTTTAGCCTTCTGCTTATCTCAAGGTCATTTGGCATACATTATTGCCTGTAAAACTACTTTCTTTTTCCTTTTTTGATTTGGTTGATTTTATACTTTGTGTTAAAAGGCTTTTTAAAAACACATGGTATGGCTGAAAATATGTGGGGGACAAAGCGGGCCTTTTCGTTTGTTGTAAGCGTGCTAAAATCAGTATTGGTAGCTTGATCATGCGCAGCTTTTCTTCCTTGGTTAATACTTTTATGCAGTAATAAGGATTGCAAATCAATCTTGATTTCCAGCTTTTCGCATTTATCCATCAGTGTTTTTAGCAGTCGTTCAAAAGCTTGGAACATTTCATCTGAGGTCATAGAATACAAATTCGATGCGCAGCCGTTTTGGTTGATGTAGCGCATAATGTATCATTTGATATCGGAATACTGCTTTTATCCTCAGCATATAATGGTTTAAATTCTTTGACAGTATCAGGATTAAATGGCTTGCGACTGGAATATGGACCCAGCATGACTATTTGAAGCCAGAACAAGATTGCAAGGCATACTAGGAGGACCGACAGTACGGATAGGGGCACTCTTGTGATTATCTATTTCAACCTCTATTTGATCCCCTGTTTTCAATGAGCCCTGCAGTAGGTCATGGGATCACTTAATGGTGGTAGGGAGCGTTCCAGTGAGGGACCAAGTACTCAAGCTCCATCTCATCCATACTCGTGTTTATATCGATTTGGTAATTGGTAGGGGCTAATAGTCCAATATTGCACGAGCTGGGGCATGTATTTGAGCATCAATGATGAGAGCGGAGTCATAATTACAACCAGGATTACTCATAGCTAAAACCCCATCCCCAAACCTGTACATGAGTTGGAGCAGCGTCAGTTTTGCCGGTGCTAGACTGTACACTTTCAGCCTGCACAAAACTCTTGATTTCCACACCGGATTCAATACTGGATTCAACACCGGTGTCCAGTTCAATTTCAGTCTCAGTCTTAAATTCTATTGCATTTACACTCTCGCTTGGAGGCACAAGTAGATCATTTACTAATTTCGAGCCAAAGCAACTAAGAGAGTTTTGGAACTCGTTAGTTACAACTAACGCAGCCTGGAGTGCATCGACGGGATTTAATGAGCTAACTTTCGATTAGTAAGTGGTCATTTTCCAAGTAGTCATTTGCTTTTCCGGCTGCATAATTATTTGCATGGGACATACACACCGTCCACACTGTTTCGATTTGAGGTCATTTCGAGCTGTACTATTGACGTGTGTGTCACTGCCTAGCTTTTTTTCGTTCTCCATGTTAACGCTGAGAAGTATGAATCCAGCCAGCAATCACGCAGAAAACCAGTCTTACACCCACTTACACGTGTACCCACATGGCTTACGTTTCAATTAATATTGCTACTTCCTTTAACCTAAACGCACAGAATCATGCTCAACATAGCACGGTGCAACACAACCACTAAATGCAGTGTGCACATAACATTTTGCCAAGCAAACAAGTTTGCTACTTACCAAGTGTTAGGGAGAATTCTCTCTTTAGGCTGAATTTCCTAACCTAGTGAGTCCCCCAGCAGCTTTGCTGGATTTCTGGAGTTTTTTTTTTCCTCCTGCCAAGAGTGAGACTCTTTCTCCCACTCTTGGACATGATTCATGGTATTCCTTTGACTGGTAATGTGTTTTATGGGCTATGGGGTCCTTTACTCCATAGGGTCTCATGTGTTTTTCCTATGTGTGTTACACAGCACCCTCCGTGCAGTAACACAGGGGTGTCATAGTGACACCCCACCATAGACTCCATTCCCTGGGACTGACTACTGTCTCCCAGGGCATGTAAAGTCACCATTGGCTTTACTAGTCCCAAATTATTAACGGAAACCAGTACAAACCATCATATTGTGGACGTACTGGTCGGGACAATTCGATTGCCCCGGGGTCTGTTAGTCGAGGGGGCACGTCTCCATCCCCCCTGATCGAGTTTTGGCTGGTGGCAGTGGAAACTACTTTTTATATTCGACCGCGAATATCTTCCTATGGGATTTTCCCATTGTTCGAGGCTACCAACTTTAATTATTTAATTCTCATAGCCTCAAACATACCGCCAGTTTATTTAATTAATATTAATTCTCCGGTTGGTATTTTTTGGCAAGACTCGATTCTAAAATGGCGTTTGTGTTCTCTTCTGTGACTCCAACCCAAGTAGAGCCCTTTGTTCCACTTTTTTGGCGCGTTTCTCCACAGAAGCCTCCAAAAGTGGTGCCACTCTGTCTGGGTACCACAGGGGTTGTGGGAGGGGGTTTAGGCACCCTGGACTGAGTTACCTTGGTAACTCAAGTCGCACTCTTGTGTGATTGGCCCAAGTGGTGAGCCGGCCGGCTCACCACTTAGCATGTTTGAGTGACAGCTAGGCTGAGTTAATGGGGGTTTTCTGCATAAAAGCAGGGCTTTGGGGACTGGAACTGCAGAAGTCGCCACAGGACCTGAGAATCCGACGAGGGAGAAGCTGAGCCGACCTACCACGACGACACCACCGGTGGAGCCCTGCAGAACCGACTCACCACTTCCCGACGACAGAGAAGATCTCCCGACTGGAGAGGCTTCTTCCCCTGACTGGTGGGCACAACCAGTTTACCTTTCTTTCTTCGCACCCCAGCCCAGTTTGTGGTCGAACTGCCCGTGCCAAGCACCCCGGCAGCTGGATAGCCACTCACCACTGAACCGCGAATCACCGGACCGCTCCTTGTACCTGAGAAACTCTGCGGCTGGTTTCTTCCCTGGCAGTACAACGGATTCCTGTCTTCCTCCACGACGAGATCCTCTCTTCCCCCGGACGAAGCACCAACTTGCATCTGCTGCCAGGAACAACTGCCCCCGCTGGAGCGTTCTCACCACTTTAAGGTACCGTGTCCGCCAGGCCTCCCTTTCTAAAGATTGCTACAAGGTAATAATAACCCCTTAACCTTCTGGACTGGGCTGGCCGGCCTTGACACTCTAACTGGTCCCTTTCCTTGGTCCAACTCCTTTGTGATCCTTTACAAGACTTCTGTGCACTGCAACCGTGTGACCTTGGACACATTTCGTTTGAATCCTCTGAAAGTGGATCCGGCCTCTTGAACTCTAACTTCACGGTTTTACTTTGCCTTCCTCTCTTGTTATGTTCTGGTAAAAGTGTTGGGATCTGTTTCAACTTGTTCTCTGCTTTTCTCTCCCTTTTTAAAACGAACTATTAGAGTGCCATCTACGTTAAGCGCTCACCGCTGTCTGAAAATAAGTTGTGCTTTACTTTAGACTTGTCTAATATTCTTTTAAGGGAGTGTATATCTTTTAGTGACCGTGTTTTTGAATTGCTTACTATTAGTGCCTGTGTGTTTTTCTAGATGTGGTTTTAAATAAATAATTATATCTCTTTTACACTAAGCCCTGGTCAGTGTTTACTTGTTCTATTGTGTGCTCTTGACCTATTGTGAATACTCTGTATACTGCCTAACTCTTCTTGAGGGAAGTCTGACTGCTCAGCCACAGCTACCAAGTGAATAAGCCCCACTTATTTTCAGACAGCGGTGAGCGCTTAACGTAGATGCCACTCTAATAGTTTGTTTTAAAAAGGGAGAGAAAAGCAGAACACAAATTGAAACAGATCCCAACACTTTCTCAAGAACACAACAAGGGAGAAAGGCAAAGTAAAACCGTGTAGTTAGATTTCAAGAAGCCGGATCCACCTTTGGAGGATCCAAACAAAATGTGTCCAAGGTCACACAGTTGCAGTGCACAAAGGTCTTTTAAAGGTTCAAAAAGGAGTTGGACCACAGAAAGGGACCAGTTAGAGGGTTAAGGCGGCCAGCCCAGTCCAGAAGGTTAAGGAGTTATTATTACCTTGTAGCAATCTTTAGAAAGGGAGGCCTGGCGGACACGGTACCTTAAAGTGGTGAGAGCGCTCCAGCGGGGGCAGTTGTTCCTGGCAGTGGATGCAAGTCGGTGCTTCGTCTGGGGGAGGAGAGGATCTCGTCGTGGAGTAAGTCAGGAGTCTGTTGCACTGCCAGGGAAGAAACCAGCCGCGGAGTTTCTCAGGTATAAGGCACGGTCCGGTGATTCGCGGTTCAGTGGTGAGTGGCTATCCGGCAGTTCGACCACAAACCGGGCTGGGGTGCGAAGAAAGAAAGGAAAGCTGGTTGTGCCCACCAGTCAGGGGAAGAAGCCTCTCCAGCCGGGAGATCTTCTCTGTCGTCGGGAAGTGGTGAGTCGGTTCTGCAGGGCTCCACCGGTGGTGTTGTCGTGGTATGTCGGCTCAGCTTCTCCCTCGTCGGATTCTCAGGTCCTGTGGCGACTTCTGAAGTTCCAGTCCCCAAAGCCATGCTTTTATGCAGAAAACCCCCATTCCCTCAGCCTAGCTGTCACTCAAACATGCTAAGTGGTGAGCCGGCCGGCTCACCACTTGGGCCAATCACACAAGAGTGCGACTTGAGTTACCAATGTAACTCAGTCCAGGGTGCCTAAACCCCCTCCCGCACCCCCTGTGGTACCCAGACAGAGTGGCACCACTTTTGGAGGCTTCTGTGGAGAAGCCCGCCAAAAAGTGGAACAAAGGGCTCGACTTGGGTTGGAGTCACAGAAGAGAACACAAACGCCATTTTAGAATCGAGTCTTGGCAAAAAATACCAACCGGAGAATTAATATTAATTAAATAAACCGGCGGTATGTTCGAGGCTATGAGAATTAAATAATTCAATTTGGTAGCCTCAAACAATGGGAAAATCCCATAGGAAAATATTTGCGGTCGAATATAAAAAGTAGCTTCCACTGCCACCAGCCAAAACTTGATCAGGGGGGACGGAGACATGCCCCCTCGACTAACAGACCCCAGGGCAATCGAATTGCCCCGACCAGTACATCCACAATATGATGGTTTGTACTGGTTTCTGTTAATAATTTGGGACTAGTAAAACCAATGGTGACTTTACATGCCCTGGGAGACAGTAGTCAGTCCCAGGGTATGGAGTCTATGGTGGGGGGTCACTATGACACCCCTGTGTTACTGCGCGGAGGGTGCTGTGTAACACACATAGTAAAAACACATGAGACCCTATGGAGTAAAGGACCCCATAGCCCATAAAACACATAAGCAGTCAAAGGAACACCATAAATCATGTCCAAGAGTGGGAGAAAAAGAGTCTCACTCTTGGCAGGAGGACAAAACAAACTCCAGAAATCCAGCAAAGCTGCTGGGGGACTCACTAGGTTAGGAAATTCAGCCTAAAGAGAGAATTCTCCCTAACACCATCAAAGCTATTTGATGAATCCAGTGGAGCAACCATATACAGGGAACCAATTGCATGTAGGGTTCTGTAGCTCTTTACTGTAACACATATGGGTGAACTTAGTTAATACAAAAATGTTGATGCTTTCCATTAAATGAAAGTAATGAAAGTATGTAGCTAAACTATCTATCCCTCAACGAAGGACTACGCTAAACCCGGAAGAAATCTAACACTGGGAAGAGGTGTTGTGCTGCCTATCTAACAGGGATGGTTAAAGAGGAAACAGCCCACCACTAAACTACAAATAACAAATCATACAAGCATCCTCACTGTGCTTGCCAAACAGTTGTAAATCAGAAGGCAGTCACTCATAAAGCACACATCAAACGCTCAAACATACTAAAACGCTAAAAAGTCTGTTGCTAAAGGTAAACTGTAGCGATTAGGGTTTACAAACTGAGCATGAACAACTGCTCCCTTTGATGTACTGCACTGCCAAAGGACTTGCTTTTGACTCTAGTTCAAGGCCCATACTGGGGTCTACCCAGTCAGCATGTACATAGCTGGGATTCCCACTTCGTGAATGCAGCCGGAGATCAAACCAATTGAAAAATACCCATTTTGCTTGTCAGCCATATGCAATTTTCAATGAGCCTTCATATATAGGAATTTCTCTCCTAGGATTACCATGGAGTTCATGCACTCATTGTCTACTTAGATCTAGGAAGCACTGATGGCCTTCTTCTGGTATGAATGACTTTTGGCACTTACTGTCTCGGGGGGATATCCCATTTACCTCCTCTAGGAGTTACTTATATGATATGATATGGCATTTATAACGCGCCTATACACAAGTGTTTCAAGGAGCGATGAGGCAAGGGAGGGGGAACAGAGGGAAGACGGAGACAACGATCTTACTAGGTCAGGTGACATTGAGCTCGCGCAAGTGCAGGGGTCGCGGGGGGATGAGGAAGGGGCGGTAGTGCTGTACATGGGATCAACAATAACAAGAAGTGCGGCCAGAAGGTGGCAGGTGCAACGGTAAGAGCAGACAGCAGGTATCCAAAAGTGCAGGTACAGACCAAAGTTCAAGGGTTGCTGGGAGGCAGTGCAGGTGTGCAACTGGGGGGGGGGGGGGCTGGTACCTGGGCCCGAATTCAGAGGGCAGTCAGGTGACCAGTGCAGTATCAGACAGGAAATCAGCAGGGGAGAGGAAGAGAGAAGGCAGAAGCCAAGAGGACGGTCTTGAAGTGCTTCCAGAAACAGAGATGGTTATCCTCAAGTTTCATAGAGGCAGGGAGGCTGTTTCAGAGGGAGGCCCTAACCAAAGAAAGATCTACCACCAACTCGTTGCTTGGAGAAGCGACTGACCCTGAGTTAGAGTAGGAAGTTATTTACAAAGAGAGAGTCAGAGATATTTAGGACCCAGGCCCCAGAACGCCTTGTGGGCAATGCAGAGGGTCTTGAACTTAATCCGCGCAGCCACTGGGAGCCAAAGCAGAGATTTTAGTGCTGGAGAGATTCGATCCCCGGGCTTGAGGCCAAGGACAAGTCTCGCAGTCCTGTTCTAGATGAGTTGCAGAGGGCGGAGAGTAGAAGCAGGCAGATTTAGAAAGAGGCTGTTTCAGTAGTAGAGAACCAGAGCTCTAGAGACAGTGAGCGTCTGAGGGAAGGAGAGGAAAGGAACAATACCTCTGAGGAGGTGCAGTTGGAAGTTGGACTTCTTGGAGATGTCAGAAATGTGAGGAGAAAAGGAGAGTGTGGAGTTGAAGATGACCCCGAGGCTCTTAGCCTCACAAGTGGTAGCAGGAAGAGGGCCAAAGGAGGCCGGCCAGAGAGTGAAAGGAAAGGAGGGTGCAGGTGTGCCGTTGAGGATAATCTCTGTTTTACTGGCATTAAGGCAGAGATCGTTGGCGGCACATCACTCCTGGACATCACTCCTGGATAGCAGATAGACAGTCAGAGATGAGAGAAGGAGAAGAGGTGGCAGAGGGGAGCATGAAAACAAGCGGAGTATCATCCGCATAGCACTGAAAGTTGGAGCAGAGAGCAGCAATGCAGTGGGCGAGAGGTGTCAGGTATTGGTTGAACAGCCAGGGAGAGAGGTTAGACCCCTGGGGCACACCACAGGTAGAGAGTGAGTTAGAGGAATGAAAGGACCTAATTTGGACCCGAGAGGGTCGGTCAGAGAGGAAAGAGGTCAGCCAAGCCAGGGCCTGATCATTGATACTCAGGTTATCACAGAGACGATTGAACAGGATGCCATGGCTGACCATGTCAAAGGCAGAAGAGAGGGAAGTAAGATGAGGACAGAGGGGAGATTAGAATCAAGGTTAGAGAACAGGTTTTCATATATGTTCAGGAGAGCAGTTTCCGTGCGTCTGGCAGCTCTGAAACCAGACTGATGGTCATGGAGATAACCAACAGATTCAGTTTGAAGATTAAGCTGGGAGATGGCCAGCTTTTGCAGGAGTTTGCCCAGGAAAGGAGTGATGGAGATCAGACGATAGTTAGCTGGGCAGGAGGGGTCGGCTGAGGGTTTCTTGAGAAGAGGGTGCACAAGAGAAAGCTTCAGGGAGGAAGGGAAGGCTCCAGTGGCAAAGGAGTGGTTGCAGAAGTCAGCCAGGGAAGGAGCAACGGTGTCAATGTGGTCCTTGATGGTTTCGGAAGAACAGGGAAGAACTTGTTTTGATGTGACTGATAGATCGGACTTGTCTACAAACCTCATCAGGGGAGAACAGAGGAAAGGCAGAGAAAGAGGGAGGAGGGGTGGCTGCAGGGGGGCCGGAGTTAGAGGGGAGAGTAAAGGGAGGAGGAGCAGAGGAAGAGAGGGTGGACAGGATGTCCTGAGTTTTAGAGATGAAATGAGAAGCCAGGGCTGTGCAGAGGGCCTGGGAGGTGACAGGAGAGGTAGAGACTGCAGCAGGATAGGCCAGCTCCTTGCCGATTTTTAACAGTTCGGCCAAGTTGTTAGATGCTGCAGAGAGACATGCTTCTATGTGGGCTCTCTTCTTAGTGCGGATAGAGAGCCGGTATTGCCTTTGGAGCAGGCAGCAGGCCAGATTGTCAGAGGGTGCAAAAGAAGCTAGCCATTTCCTCTTAGCCACCCTGCACTTGTGTTTAAGGGTGACAAGGTCAGAGTCGTACCAGGAGTTGCACTTTGGGCTTCAAGCAGATCATCATGACAGGGGCAAGAACATCAAGAGTAACAGAGATAGAAGAGTGGAGCATGAAGAGGGCTATGTTAGGATGTGAGTCAGCCCAAGGTGGAGGAGGGGGAGAGAAAGTGGCAGCGAAAGCATCAACTGACACATGCTTCATGGGTCGAATGATCGAGAAGGTAGGTGGCAGTGCTGGAGTTGTCATGGCCTGAGGGGTAGAGAGGGAGAGATGGGAGGAAAGGAGAAAGTGGTCACTCCAGGAGAGAGGAGTGGAGAGTGGGAGGTATGAGATCATAACATCCAGAGTGTGCCCTGCAGAGTGAGTCGGGCCAGAGGGGAGAATAGAATGTCACAACCCATATCCCTGACCTCATCAGATGCAACAGCCCCCCCAACAGCAGTGTGGCTACAGCCCCCCAAATTGGCTCCACGGATCCTAAAAGTCCATCAGCAGAAGATATGAACCGAGCCGTGCAGACTAGTGTATTGGGTGTGGCCGGATCTTCAGGTGTGGCTGTCTATATAAGCCACACCCAAACTGGGATTCACGCTTCATGTTATTCTGCACTCCTGCAGCGTAACGCTCATCGTGTCCAGCTCCAGCTCATCTGCGTCTCCCGGTGATCTGAACCTGAAACAATCGACCAGAATTTCACCAGCCACCTGGAAGAACAAGAACAGCATTAGTAAGTGGACATACTTACCTGTGAGTAGAAGGCCCTGCGTCCATCCAGCGCTCGTTTTGCATCGTCCATTTCTGAGTTGCACCGCAGCCTCAAAAGGTAAAGAAAAGAAGGACAGATTAACAAAAACCCTTACCTGGTAAGCAGTGGATCCTGACATTGCCCAGCACCTCGTTAACCTTGCCCAACTCTGGATTGCACCATAACCTGCAAGGGCGAAGAAGAAACAAGCACACATCCATAAAACACTTACCTGGAATAGCAGCGCCTTGTTCAACCATCACTCTGGAACATCACCGCACCGCAACCTGCATGAAGAACAGAAAGGAATACAGGTTAGCAACGGATTCCAAAGAAACAGCGCATCACTCCGCCCTCAACAACTTAACATAGTCTTCTCCATCCAGCGCTGCAGCTCCGCAACCATCCCTGTGGAGATAGAAAGAGACATTATCAAAGAGCGTAGTAGTGAAAGTAAGACTGAGAAGACACAGAAAGCGAAGGAAACAAAAGAGACAGAACAGAGACTGAAAGACTCACCTGAACATAATAAGCAGAGTCGGAGTCACAGCCGGTCTGGACCTGACACAAGGGTTGTATACTAATTGACCTTTTCACAATTGACCTCGGGAGAATTTACCTAATTTAGAAGGTCAATTAGGACATATATGCAGGGGGAAACCCCCTGCAGTCCCCCAGCCAATCAAAAAACCCCAGCAACCCCCCCCCTCCGAAATCCCTTATATTATTTATAATCCAAAACCAACCCAATACATATATGAAATAACTAAAATAATATAAAGGTCAATTGTGCAGAAGGTCAATTAGGACCACTATAATTAGGTCAATTGTGCAAAAGGTCAATTGTAAAAGGTCAATTTGGGTAATACTGACACAAGGGCACGTGGACCAGTGAAGCAACTAGGTCCTCGGAATGCCCGCATCCTTCACGCGCCCCTTCACAGAGACACAGGACGGAGAGCTCAACGCACAAAAAACCAAGGTGAGCCATAATCCCTAGGGAAGGGATTTGGATCAGAGGGAGGTGGAAGTCTGCCTAGTACGGGCCCAGTATCTAAACCCCCCCGCTCTCCTGTCTTAGGCGCTACCTAACGGCTGACGTGCAAACCAGGCCAAGAGGGGTCCAGGATAGCGCACAACCTTCCATCCAGTATCGTGCGGCGCCCCCGTGGATACCAGGTGAGCCTAACATAGTAAGAGAGAGAGAGTCACAGAGGTTGCGAAAGAGTCCAGTGGAGGGAGAGGAAGCTTACAGGTGGATGTTGAAGTCTCCAAGGAGGAGGAGTTGAGTGGTCGGGATCAGAAGAGAGGGGGAGAGGTCTGCCCACTCAGAGTAAGGAGGTGATCTGACAAGGTGGCCGATAGATAGTAGCCACGGTAAGAGAGTGGCTAGGAGAGAGACAAAGTATGCAGACAAGGCATTCGAAAGAGCAGTAGGCCTGCATAGGAATGACAGAGGTAGGAATCCACTCCGGGAAGATCAAGGCTACTCCCCCTCCGGAACAGTTGGATCTGGGCGCGGACAGGATCTTGTAGCCATCAGGGAAGACAGTGTCAAGCTTGTGACAGAGTTGGCCGTGAACCATGGCTCGGTGAGGCTGAGGACATTGAGGTCAAGCTCTTACAGGAGGCGGCAGATGTCAGAGGAATGTTTGACAGCTAACCGAGTGTTAAGAGTGGCAATATGTAGAAGGGTGCCAGGCTTCAAAGACTTCCGGGGAGGGGTACAAATCAGAAGTACGCCCTCCGGAGGTGCAGAAGGAGCCTGAGGGGGGGTGGATGAGGAGGGAGGAGACGGCAAGGTACCAAGGAGGAGGCAGAGGGCGGAGGCAAGGAAGCCATGGCAGGGAGACAAGGGACAGCAGGAGAAGAAAGACACTTCCTGCACCTCATCAATTTCCTATCAAAGAGGAGAAGGTTGGCCAGAGGGCCTTGGACCTAGACGGTGCCATTCAGGTAAATATTAATGATGACCGTAGAGGAATGGAAGGGGAACAGGAGGGCCTCCCACCGGCTGCTACTATTAATGGAAGAAGAAGAGAAAGGAGAGAGCACAGAGACCATATGAAGAGTCCATAATGAAGAGTCCTTCGGTCTGGCGAGGGAACGACAAAGAGGATGTCGGTGAGGGCCTGTCTGGAGGAAGCACTGTTATAGGTATCAGCAATAGAGAGGCCTGGGTTGGAGACCAGGATATCCCTTTTGACATTCTTTCTACCAGGCCTAGTAGGGAGAGCACGATAGTCGATAGAGAAGCAATTTTAAAAGATAGGAGAAACAAAGAGTGTCAGATGCGAGTTGCCCACGTCGTGTAGCCGATGAGTTCTTCCGCCTGATGGAACCCTCTGGTTCCAGGAATAGACAACCAGAGCGATCAATCAGAGGAAAGAAAGGATGCCAGATGAGACCCAGACGACCCAGATGATGACACGTGCCGCAGGAGTTGTTACCGGTGAAGCCAGGGTGGTACGAGTGGCCGAGGACAGGCGTTGGATCTGCAAGTGAGAGGTTAACACAAGACAGAATGTATAACCAACCGCCCTTCTGACAAGACCCGAAAACAACAGATCAAGAATGCAGTACGTGTTTGTCAAATTCCAATAACAACCCCCTTCCCATGCGAGACTATGGCTTACCGTGTTTTGTCTTAATCACCGCCGGGGAGAGTCAGGTGGAAGAAAGCAGGGAAACAAATCCAAATCCGAAATCCACAATCCAGAATCCAAGGAAAACCCAACCACCTATCCCGCCGGCACGAGGACGCCTAATACACACTTGGCAGTCTTGAGTTAGTGTACGTAGCAGGGAAGTCCAAGTTCCAAAGTTTCAACAATCCAAAAGTTCGAAAAGTTCCAAAGTTTCAACAATCCCAAAGTTCGAAAAGTTCCAAGAAACAAATTCCCCAGACGCAATCCAGGTGAGTGAGGATCCAGAAGACAGACGAAGAGCAACCAAAACAAATGGGCGAAGGCAAAGAGGTCCGTGAGCAGTCCGAGGTCGAAGCACGATACAGGCAGCATACAAGAACAAGGCAGTCCAGAATCAAGGCCAGGTAACGGTCTGGGTCGAGGAAACGAGGCAATCAGGAACACAGGAGGGAATGGGGAGGAGGAAGGGTGCTGCAACAGGGGTTTAAGGGAACAGGATACAAAGCACAAGGTACAAGGCGCCACCAATTCTCAATCAGAAGCACAGATACGAAGTGAAGGCGGTGCCTAAGAAGGAAAGGTCACATGACAACGTTACGCGGATTCCGGCGTCGGCCGTAGGAAACACTGAGAGGACGCCAGCGTTGCCATGCCAACTTCCAGGCACCTGGTTGCAGCGTCCTTAAAGGGCTACGCAGCCATTTCTTAACACTGCTTGCACGCCCGTACATGTCAAAGAGCACCATAGAGCAGGTGGGGGAAGAGGAGACATGAAGAGGGGTGGAGGGTAAGGTGTGGGTGGGCAGACACTAGGGGAGGACACAAGGAGGGGTGCAAGCAGACTAGACAGACAATAGTAGACCATTTTATCCAAGTAGACAAGAGCGCTAAAGGAAGAGCAGGCAGAAACAAGGCAGACTGGTAAGCAGATCAGGTTACCTAGGCATCAAGAACAGAGCAGTAGCTAAAAGAGAACCTAGAGGGTGGAGCACAGCAGATCACAGAACAGTTTACAAAAGGAAAAACCAAATCAACAAATGTAAACTAGGAGAAGGAAGAATGCAGCAGAACACAAAGCAAAACAATGCAAAACAGGGCAGTCAGTGAGGAAAAACACAAAACAAAAACAGTACAATATACAAAGAGCAGAGCAGTCAACAAATGATAACCTATAGACGAGCAGAATACAGCAGAACACAAAGCAATCCAATGCAACACAAAACAATATACAAAGAGCAAGGGAAGTCGACAAATGCTAACCTAGAGGAGGGAAGAATACAACAGAACAAAGAACAATACAATTCAAAACAGGGCAGTCAATGAGGAAGAGCAAAGGGGGCGCATGGGTGGGTGCAGGAGGATGGAAAAGGGGGAGCGAGGGACACGCGGTCAGGAGTTGCGAGGGACGATGCGGTCACGGATGCGCGGTGCAACAAACCAAGGATGGAAGTGTGAGGAACACACAGTAGGGAGTTGCACGGAACATGCAGAGGATGGAGACGGGAGTGCGAGGTGCACGTGGTAGGGAGTTGCGAGGGACCAAGCAGTCAGGGACGCCCGGTACGACAAACCAAGGATGGAAGTGCGAGGAACACGCAGTAGGGAGTTGCACGGAACATGCAGAGGATAGAGACAGGAATGCGAGGTGCACGCGGTAGGAAGTTGCGAGGGACCACGCAGTCAGGGACGCGCCGCTCTAGCAAAATTTGGGCGGAAGTGCGTGGAAGCTTGTGGCTTGCCCAGTCCCCAAAGTTCCCCAGTCTGTCCTTGGCCATACGGACCAAGCAAGTGTCACAAATGTACAACTGGAATGGAAGAAGCTGGGTGTAAGAACAACCACACTCAAAATAGGAACAATCTTTGAGGGATAGTTATGCTATGCACTGATGGACTTGATGTTTGGGTTTACAAATCCTTTTCACTCGGCAGAAATGAGGAAAACGAACATTGAATACAATGGGTATGTTGTTTTTCACAGCGAATAGTGATCGTACAAGTGTCTATGCATTAACAGTGCCTTTTGTGACCATGTTTCAAAGCTGTACACACAGTTTCTGGGTCTTCTCCCACGGTGTTTAAACTGCTGAGATGGTATCCAAACTTTTGGCCACAGGTAGATGTAACTGAGGGGAGGGCCACATAGCACACAAGGAAGTAGTTGCTTACCTGTAACTCCATTTCTCCAGCGTTGTATCTTTCATGGATTCACATGCTTAGAATATTCCCCATCGTCAGGCCGGGAACCTCGGTATATTTATTAAAAACGTTTTCCATTGGAAAAACTCAACACTTTTTTGTCCTATCGACATCCTTTTGGGACGCTTAAGCATTACTCAATAGGGCGTAAGGTATAAATAGCCCCGCCCCCGCGGCTCCCTTCAGATTTTAACCCCCCAAAGTAGAGGCAATACTAAGTTTGCATTTAGGGGAGGCCGGCGGGCGCATGTGAATCCATGAAAGATACCAACGCTGGAGAAATGGAGTTACAGGTAAGAAACTACTCCCTTCTCCAGCATTGGATCTTTAATGGATTACATGCTTAGAGTAGATTACATAGCAGTATCCTTATAGCTGGATGTGTGTAATGCAAACCAGCACTACAAGAACGCAACATGCAACCAGTAAGAACGACAAACAACCATGGTACACTGAAAAAGGGGGGCACCCCCCTTTGTGGGAGGGTGCTTACCTTACTAAAACAGGCGTTGCAGGACTGCCCTTCCCAACTGCACATCTGCTGCATGCTGTTGCTCCAGACAATAATGCCGAGTAAATGTATGCGGCACCGACCAGGAGGCCGCCTGACAGATGTCCACCAGCGGGATTCCGGACCACAATGCTGCCAATGACGCAGTGGATCTTGTCGAGTGAGCCTTTGGGCGCCTTTCCAGAGGCTTCCCCGCTTTAGAGTGGCAGAAGGCAATAGTTGACGAAACCCAGCGGGCTAGTCCTGTTTGGAGATTGGTCTTCCCTTTACAAAGGGTCCATAAGCTACAAACAGTTGTCTTGTACGCCTGAATTCTTGGGTACGACTCAGATAAAACTTCAATGCTCTTTTGACGTCCAACGTATGGAGAGCTTTCTCTGCGAAAGAAGAAGCCGGGGCGAAGAATGTTGGTAGCACAACCGAAGAGGGCTTGTGGAATGTAGTTGGAACCTTCAGGATAAAATGAGGGTTAGTTGCTAACACCACCTTGTCTTTCAAGAAACGTAAGTATGGGGGATCAATCACCAGCGCTTGCAGCTCCGACAGTCTTCTTGCTGAAGTAATGGCTACGGAAAAGGCCATTTTCCATGACAAAAATTTGAGGGGTGACGACGACATGGGCTCAAAGGGAGCCTTCATTAGCCCTGATAGTACCAGATTGAGACTCCAACTAGGAGGGAACTTTTTGGCCGGAGGAAAAGTCTGAAAAAACCCTCTCAGGAAATGCTTGACTAGTCGGTCACTGAACAACGGAGTCGAGTGCCTTTTTCAAGTAAATCTTGAAATGGCTGCCAAGTGAACCTTTATGGAGGAGAAAGACGAACCTTTTTTCGCCAAGTGTAGTAAGGCAGAATTTGCTCCGATGAAATGTTTAACGAGTCCACCTCCGGTTGATCCTTACACCACACACAGAATCTTTTCCACATACATGCATATGAAATATTCGTGGACGGAGCCCTCGCCGCCTCTAAAATTCGGCGACAATCTGAAGAAATGTTCAGGGCCCCAAATTTGGAGAAGTCAGGAGCCAAGCCGTCAGGCTGAGAGAGCGCGGGTCGTGATGCCAAATTGCTCCCTTGTCTTGGAACAGAAGGTCCGGCGTCACTTGAAACTTCACTGGCTCTGCCACAGACAGTTGGAGCAGATCCGAAAACCACGGCTGCCTCGCCCAGTGAGGGGCAATTAGAATCACATGGCATGGATATTTGTGAATCCACTGGAGGGTCTATCGAATGAGCGGAAATGGAGGGAACGCATACGCGAAACTGCCCGTCCACGGGAAGGAGAACGCACCCCCCAGCGAATTGGGCTGTGGCCATCTGCTGGCGAATTGCTTGCACTTTTTGCTCTTTCGGGTTGCAAAGAGATCCAGGGAAGGACGACCCCGTTTTCTGGAGATGCTCAACACTTGTTGATTGTTCAGCTCCCACTCGTGGAGTTGGTTCATCTCTCTGCTGAGAGAGTCTGCCTGCACATTGTTCACCCCTGGTAGGTGGTACACCATTATGCTTATTTCTTGTTCGAGGGCCCAATGCCATAGTTCCTGAGCCTCGCTCGAGAGCGTTCTGGAATGAGTGCCCCCTTGTTTCCTGAGGTAGAACATTGTGGTCGTATTGTCCGTTAATATTCTCACCACTGTTCCTCGTATGCGCGGCAAAAATGACCTCAGAGCCCAGCGTACCGCTCTTAGTTCCAGCACATTGATGTGAAGGGTCGATTCTCCTCGGGACCATCGACCTTGAACTTGTAGGGATCCCAGATGGGCTCCCCATCCTGTTTGAGATGCATACGTCACAAATGTCGATTGAAATTCCGGTTCTAGCAGAGGCATTCCTCTCGTCTGAGAGTTGCCACAACCGAAGCGCTTCTAGAAACTCAATGCTGATTATCAACTTGTTGGACCACAATCCGCGACTTTAAGACCATCGGTCCGCCAGAAACTCCTGTATCGGTCTCATGAAGAGACGACAGTTCTTCACTAGCGAGATACACGACGCCATGGCTCCCAGAAGCGACACGTATCTTCTGACTGACACTCTGGTTCCAGCTCTCCAGTCCTCCGCTTTTTGTTTGAGTTTTTGAACTCTCTCTAAATAAGGTTTCACCAGTCCTGACTGAGTCTGGAACTCCGCGCCCAAAAACACCAAGCTCCTTGAGGGAGCCAGAAAGGATTTTTCGAATGTTGATTGCAAATCCCAACCGTTGTAGTAGCTGCATGGTAACGTCTAGGCTTGCTTGCGCCACTGCCGGCGACGAGCCCCTCATTAGCCAGTCGTCCAGGTAAGGGTAGAGGTGATGACCTTTTCTTCATAGCCATCCTGCCACCGGAGCTAAACATTTCGTAAACGTCCTGGGAGACGATTTTAGGCCGAATGGAAACACTTTGAACTGGTAATGACTCTGACCCACCACGAACCTCAGGAATTTTCTGTGTCGTCAACGCATGGATATATGGAAATATGCATCTTGTAAGTCCAACGACGCCAGAAAATCCCCCGGCTGTATCGACCTAATGACCCCTGAAGCTTAAGCATTTTGAACTTCAGGCGTTGCAGAGTCTTGTTGAGAGCTCGAAGGTCCAGAATGGGTCGCCACTTGCCGTTGGGTTTTTTGACCACGAAGTAACAGGAGTAAACCCCTAGGCCTCTCTCAGCCACCGGAACAAATTCTATAGCCCCTTTTTGCAGCATAAGCACAACTTCCTGCTGTAATATGTGAAGATGGGGTTGCGCCAAATACACTGGTGGAATGGGAGATGGCATGATCTAGAACTGCAAAGAGTGGCCCAGCTTCACCGTGTCCAACACCCAACGGTTTGACGTTATTCTTTCCCACTCGTCGATGCGATGGGACCCTCTGCCTCCCAGGACGTCCTGAAGATTGTCATTGCTGAGATTTTGACTGCTTACTTTTGGTAGACAAAGACTGTCCTCCCCTCCTTCTAGAAGTCTGGAAATCCCAGCTTCTTCGTGTCGCCTGGACCTCTCGCCTGTATCCTTGGGAGGAGTATGCGGATCTACTGAAATTCCGATCCCTGGATGCGGCGAATCAAGAATTTCCCAAAGCTCTGCGGAAGGGGCGAAAGGGCCGAAATGCTTGTCCACTTTGTAATGCCCCCAGTGATCTTGCAGTATCTGAATCCTCCTTCATGCCTTTAAGGGCGTCGTCCACCTTTTCACCAAATAACTGTTCACCTTCACATGGCATGTCTAGCACTTTATACTGGACTTCCGGCTTAAAGTCTGTACACTTTAACCAGGCCTGTCTTCTTTGCACCACTCCATTATTTATTTGCTTGAATCCCGACTCTGCCAAACCCACAGCGATTTTGATAGAGTGGTTTGATGCCTCCTCCCCCTCACGCACCGTTAACATGGCTGTCTTTCTGTGCTCTTTGGGCAGGTGTTCCAAGATGGGGGCCAAGCGATGCCACATTTCATGGTCATATCGTGCCATGTTAGCTAACGCGTTAGCCGCCTTGACCGTCGTCGCTCCCTCTGCTAAGACTTTCTTACCAAAGGCATCCTGCCTTATAGCTTCACTGTCCGGAGGTGTTGTGCACTTGTGTTGCGATTTAGCTTTTCTGCTAGCCGCCGCTGACACTATTGATTCCGGGTAGGGCTGTGAGGTCAAACACTTAGGTGTAGTGTCCGGGGCTTTAAATTTCTTTTCTAACCTACCCTTGATCGCAGTCTTCGAAAATGGATGGCGCATGGTACGTAAACCTTCCTGCCAAACGTGGTCCAGAATCGGAACCGAGAAGATTGACTTTCTCCTCTTCCCCATGTGGTCAAATAAGAAGCATTCCTTCTGTTCTTCCTCTGAGGTCAGACCAAATTCAATACAGGCTTTTGCCATCATCCTATGAAAGGCCCGATGTCGTCTGGAGGTGTCCGAGATGGAGTCTCAAGGACCTTGATCTGATTCAAAGTCCTGTAATTCAACTCCTCCGGGTGTGAGCGGGGGTTTCCTCGCTGACCGGACAGGAGACTGGCAACCCCAGTTGTTGACGTTGAGCGTGGAGCAGGGCCTGCCGCATCGTCGACAGGTATCACTGGAGGTGTACCTATGGGGGGGGCAACTGTTACACTCACCTGACTCCCACGGAGGCGCTGGCCTGGTTCGCGCTGCTGTGACCTCTTCTAAGGTGATGCGCAGGGTTCGGAAGACGGACTGGACCGGGCCCCCAAATCTGGCTTGTCTGGCTTGCAGAAGTATCCTTCTGTAGGCAAAAATAGGGGATTAACTGTCTGCGGGGTAATGCAATCGGCCTCCCACTTTCCCCTCTCACCCTCCTTGAAACCCTTCTGTGATTTCTCGTAGCGTCTCACCTTAGGGTCTGGAAGGACGAGCTCTCCATCCTGCTTCTGATGCAGGGGCGCGTTGGTATCCAGTTACTTCACTGGATTTTCGGATTGGTGAGAACCAAACTTGCTTGGCTTCCAGGTAAGTTCTTTGATAAGAGGTTCCCCTTGTGTCCATGCATTAATGTCCTAATGCTAGTGTCTTTTTCCCCATAGGGGCCGGGGTACGGAATGCCGGGGAACAGGCACCGACCCGAGATGAGAGGTGAAATCCTTGTAGAAATCAGGTAAGTCTTAAATGAGCGATTTTTGGTAATGTCTTTTCATTCGCTCATTAACGCTGATGTCTCTTTTTCCCCTTAGGGGCCGGGGTCCGGAAATGCCAGGATGCGGCGCGGACCCGAAATGAAGAGGGAATGAATCAACAGGTAAGTCTTAACATGGAGATTTAGCTTTCCTTATCCCCTTCTCTCTCGCACCTTTTGTTCTGGTGTTTTTCTCCCTAGGCGCTGGGGCCTGACTGCGAATCCGGATGATCGCTGCTGAACATGGAGGCGCCCTGTGAAGGTGAGTGGAATGCGGCGCTGCAGCGATCGACGCGATGAGCTTTTAAATTAAAGTCTTCCTTTTCAGGATTGTCGGCGAGATGTCTCCGTGATGCGGGTTTAGCAGGTAAGGACTTTTCCTTCTTCAGTTCTCTTCTTCTCTTCCTTTGCAGGTGATCCAGGATGCTGGCAGGCGTGGCAGAAGTCAGGATGCAGGAGCAGACACGGTGAGCGTCCAGCTGCTAGATGCAGAACAACGCGAAGCACGTGTGGCTGTTCGGGTGGGGTTTAAATAGCCTTGGAAGAAGTTCCAGGTATGTATCCTTCCTCCAATCAGGCATGTATCCTTCCCCGACCACGCCCGGATGGTAAATTAGTCCCACAGGTAAAGTAGTTCCTTTCAGGCCTCAAGGAGGCCGGGATCCTGCAGCATGGTCTGCATCAGGTAAGTGCACCCAAGCATTCCCATAATGAGCCTGGCGCCTAAGGCGCCAGGACTGATGTCTTTTATGAGCCTGGCGCCATAGGCGCCAGGACACTGTCCAAAGGGCCCCTATATGGGGTTGCTGGGTCCTTCCTTGGGGACTGGATGTCCGCTTTCAGGGACGCCGGGCTTGAACCGGCTCCCTGGGAGCGGGCATCATGACAGCAACCTTGCATCTAACTGGTTTAGGAGGGATTGTAACGTAGACAAAACTTAATAAAGACATCATCGACTGAGGATTTACCAGAGATGTAGAGGGGGCACTCTGAATCCCTGAAGTCGTCGACAGGCCAATGCCCTGCAAGCCGAGATCTGTTGGATGAACGACCTGTTCCTGCTCCTCCTCCATCGACGATACCGAGAAAGCAGATACCTGCTGTAATAGGGTGCCCGGCAGAACTGTATCATACACCGCCGGTTGCCAAACCTCTGGGGGATCCACAGTCGTCGATGGAAATCTAGGGGTTTCCACTTCCCCTTTGTGGATCGTCGCCGCCGAAGTCGACGAGGCCACTGCAGGTATTGACTGCGCGGGCGGTAGTGAAGCTGTCGATGACGGGACTCCCGTTGACGGCAGTGGTAGTTGTGGCGCAGACTCTTTAGGCGATCCCGCCTTCTTGGAGTCTTTAGACCGGTGCTTTGCAGAGTCTCTACTCGAGGAAGACCTAGGATGGTCTCCTGAGTAGGAGCACCTCATAGGGTCTTTCCTATCCTTTTTTGAGGTAGATGAAGAGGAGGACTTTTCTTGCTTACGGTCCTGGTCCACACGACCATGTTTTGACGATGAAGGGGTGTCTTTCGCCAGATGTTTCCCCAAAGAGGAGCAACTCTTCTCTGTAGGCTGTGGCTTCTTTGCCGGAGGCTCTGCCGACACAGAGCGGCGAGGAACTATAGGGGACTTAGGCCTGTTCGATGCCAGACTGTGCACTGACCCTACCTCAGATGGAGGGTAGGCCCCTTCCATTAATTAGACGCCGATTATGGTCCTTCAACATCTTTTGCGAGAACCCCCTGCAGATATCACAGTTGTCCGCAGAGTGATGAGGGTAAAGACAATAAAGGCAATCCATGTGCTCATCCCCTTCATAAACTTTCTTCATTCCACACATGGCACACAGCCGGAACAACGCTTTCGCCGACAATGGGAAAGAAAGTACAACCTAACAAAGTGTAGAAACACGAGGTGATCCCGACTACTTTGGAGACGGTTGAAATCTGAAGGGAGCCACGTGGGCAGGCTAATTATACCCTACGCCCTATTGGGTCATGCGTAAGCATCCCAAAAGGACGTTGATAGGACACAAAAGTGTCAGGTTTTTCCAATGGAAAACGTTTTTAATAAATATACCGAGGTTCCCTGCCTGACGACGGGGAATATTCTAAGCATGTGAATCCATGACAGATCCAATGCTGGAGAAGGAACCCAACTAAACCATTAGGATGTATTTAAAGGCACAGAATGGTTAGGGAATTTCGAAAGTTGACAAAAAAGTGCCCCCAAACTACAAAAAATGCAAACAAGTAGGTAAATCTTGAGAATATGTTGGTTTGATTACCAAACAAATCTCTTTTCCATAAATATCTGCTGCCTCACCTGGAATGTGGTTGGTATTTACCCGTTCAGTGATAAGGAAGGAAGGAGTTTTGAAATAGTTGCATGGCAATTCTAAAGCTTCAAATGTATGCCACATAAGGAATAAAAGACTGTCCTCATGATTATAATATAACCAGTTGAGAACCATCTGGTGCATGGAAGAAAGTTGCCAGATCAGAAACAAATTGGATTGTGTGGTCTGGAGCGAGAGACCTTGTGAGCCAATAGTTTGAAATGTGTAACTTACTGGCAGAGGAAATGCAAAACCACATCCATGAAGCATGAAGCAATGAACGGGTCAAAGAAAGGAACATCAAATGGTGAGCACATGGATTGAAATCTATAATCATTTACATCATGATGCCAAAATGAGCGCATCAAATGATTCGACCGCTGGTTTCATTAACTTCACGGCTACCAAATGTATGTGTATTTTCTTATTTATGTTTAACATTTTCGTTTTGTATAACTGCTTTACCGCCTATAATGAACTCAGTGAATAGGGTTCATTTATGCTAACCTAAAACGTACAATAAAACAAATGATAACCATTTCTGATCTACTGGAGACAACATAGAGCCAAATGCTGACAAATATCACAGTACCTTTTCAAAGACACGTAATGTCCCTGAAATCAGATTATCCAGGCTATCAATTCTCCCACAGCATGACTGGACAAGCACGCCATCTTTTTCAAAAACTATCTGCAACAAAACAATTAAAAGTTTGGTCAACAAAAAATATGCTTTACTAACAAAATGTTACACTTAAACTAATCCTACATCTTGTTCAAGGTGATTTCTGCACGTGCAATTCATAACAGTTTTAACAAAAAGCAAGAATGCATAGATTCAAATGCAATATACAAACATATTAGGCTTACAAGCACATTCTCATCAATAAGTAGGATTTGTACAAAAAAATAAAAACATTTTTTTAAAAAACGCATGTCAGACAGAGAGTCTGCTCCCCTTCTGAAACAATTCGCCACAGATATTTCCAGGACTGGCCTATATATTCTTGCGAGATTACAGAGGGTGTTTAAACCTTATCAAATCTTGAAAACCTGCATTGAATGAATGCTTCAGTCACCCCAACAATAAAATAGCTGTTACGCAAACCAATCACTGACAGACTTCATCACAATTAGGTGGTGACTTACGTATTGAGTTTCATAAATATGTTAAAAATATAAAGATAAAGATATACCTACAGCCTTATTTAATACACTCATTCATGGATGTATATTATACACTGTTGGTCATTCACGGAACAGAACTAAATAGATGGTTACATTAAACAGAACTAGACGAACTACAAATTGCTATAGTGCTGAAATAAAACATTTACGGTATGGAATACCTTCCAAATCCAGTTACTTGTAAATATTCAGGGCGTGTGGAGGGGAAGTCCGAGTAATGTTCGTGGGGTATGGAATGAGCAGTCGTCAAAGAGAAGAAACATTCCAATTACTTGCCACTGTTTTTGTACTGCAAGACTGCATCCTCTGGCGTGTGAAGGCAAATGGAAGCAGTCATTGCAGTCTCCAGCCTTTTCAACTGAAACCTGTGCAACAACTTGGTTGGAGTCCTACTTCTCTGTTTACCACTATTGGCTGTGCAGGAGTTAAAATCTCCCAGGACCGCGAAGCGAAGGGGTGTGCAAGTGGAAGCAGTCTGTGCAGTCGGCTGAGGCAAGGCGGGAAACTCTGTTTTACCATCTATCCATCTAATTCACCAGGTAAAACCCGTATTGTCTTGAACTATGGCCGCCCTATTGACATTTCATTGACATTCACATTTGACTCCTGATTAAGTGATTAAGTGCAGTGGAGCTGGCGGGTTCCGTCATTGTTTGTTTTGGTAACTCAGCGAGTGTCCATTGCAACTGTTGGAGTAATTGAAACGTGTTGGTGTCTCCTCTGCACGCTCAATATACTTGAAGGAGCCGGCGTGTGTGAGGAGTAAGAGGTGCCTTGCAGGACGACTACGCGCTTCGTAGCCGTCCGAACATAACCCTTATCTCATCTCAGCGTGGGACGCAGGAGTGGGGCTGAGCGGCGACTGCGGGCTTTGAAGCCTTTGAGCCGCCTAGCTGTAGTGTTGCTGTTTATCTCCGTGCCTGCAGTTTGAGGGGCGCCACTCGGCGTCTGTGGGGTCTCTTAATAACTGAGCCGGTCGGCTCCATCGAGACTTGCTTCTTGGTTGTTAAAGCGGGGGAGGAGTTGAGCGGTGTATCTGAACATTGCAGCCCCTGAACTGTGCTTTTTAATACATTCCGCGCTTACGCGTGGGAATTGTTCCGACACGCGCAAGAAGACGCAGCTGCTCTGTTCTTTGCAATTCCTCCCGCTTGCGGATCTTCGAAATCTAACTGTATTCCTGCTCATTGTTTGTGAAGCCGCATTATGAAATTAAGGAGTACCCCATCTCAGGATGAGCCGGGAGCCTTAGAATGGGAGGAACCGGAACTAAGAAAGTCTCAATTGGAAAGTGGTGTTAAATGCTCTATAGATGAGCACAGTAGGGGGCAAACGAGGGAGGTGGGGGAACCGCAATCGCAAATCCAAGTGCTTGTGCATGTAAATCCTTGCTTCCCCCTTGTCTCCACGCCTGCCAGATGTGTGGAGGCCTTGGATTCTGAACCCACCCTAGCTGACAAGTGGAAAAAAGGGCTAGAATATACTACAACGACGAATAAAATTCACAAAAAAATAAAAGACCATTTTGGGGCTAATAAAGTAGTGCCTGACAAATCTACCCATGGACCAAACGATATACAATCAAGCCCCTTAGTTGATGTCTGCCAGCCGGATGATCATGACAATTGCCACTCTGCTCTGGACATGAATGCTCCAATATTGAGTAATCTGAATTTCTCAAGCACCGAAGACATCCAAGTACTTGAAGGTCCGGCGAAGGTCCTCCAACTGGTTGAAACATCTGCTGTTACTAGCCCAAATGCAACACAGGATGAAACTTTGGCTGAGCAGCCGGAGTCGAATGTCAACACTTTAACTGCACTCAGCTATGTGTTGAATTCTTTGGTCTCTGTTTTTGAACTTCTGAAATCTGAAGTTCAAATTCAATCTGGGTCTATGATGGAATTAACGAAAGAGGTAGCCGCATTGGACGGTTCCATAGCAGATTGCTTTAATGCCGTTAATTCATGTGTTTTGCCGAAATTACCACTGATACAACTGGAGTTTACCAAACAAGGTTTGGATATCTCTGCAATACACCGGTCCATTGCAGACATTCATAAATCCAAAGAGGCCGATAGATCCTAAAAACAGGATCTGTTGAACCAACTCCAATTGTATAATCGAAACTCACAGGGACATGTGGGAACAGAGTCTACGGAGGCAGATCCCACAAATGATTGCGAATCATCTCTTTCAGCGTCCACATTGGAAGAATTTATGAGACTGGCAAATATGAATGAGGATCTTTTCCATGCAGTCCCAATGGAAAAATCCTTAGCAAAAAATATCAGCAGTCAGCTGGACTCTCAAGAGGCTGTAGTAGAAGAAGTTGGACCTATAAGTCCACATCAAGGAAGAAAGAAAATGAGGAAGAGGGCAGCAAGAAGGGCCAAAAGAATTAAAGAAAAAACAGCACAACGGAAAAGGGACAACTTACAAAAAAAGTCAAAGAACCAGAGTAAAGTAAAGCAAAACAAATCGGTTACTAACCTATTTGTAAAGAGAATTGGAAACAATCATTTGGCATCCACAGAGGATGAGCAGAAGATCATTGAACCAACACCCCCCACTAGCCCACTTAAGGGGGGGGATCCACAGAGAAAATGTAATCACGAAAAATTCCCTCAATTTGCTCATGATAATATAGGAATATCGGGCACTATTGAAGACATGGCTGAACGCAACATGCTCACGAAGGGATCCCAAACAGAAAACCTCCCGGATAAACCGGATGTAGCCCATGTACCATCTAAACCAAAGAAGTCAATTCCATTGGCCCCCATCTTTTTGAAAGGTAAACAAAAGATGAGGGCAAATGTGTCACCGAATGCTGGTGAAAATGTGGTGATGAGGAATCCTAGCATGAAGATTGCGCCAATCTTCTTGAAGAAAAAGAAAAATAGTGCCCGTCAGAATCTTGCTGCACCGAGTGACTGCGAGTCAAATAATAGTGTAGATGCGAGTATGCGAGCTAGAGCCCAACCATACTCATACTTAGATGCTTTGATAAAAGTAATTTCGCATAGTGAGTCACAGAGCTCACAGCGTCTGGAGGCAGAGCCGGCAGTGAAAACGAGAAACACAAGTGACACCATGGAAGTAAGATGGAATAGTGGGGAGGATGCAAAGGCCCATAGATCTGAAATCAGGAAAGCAGTAGATGCTTACATGCAAAGCCTCTCTATTCCTCCACTCATAGACCCAACATCATTAACCAACCACTGCAAATCACTTAATGATGTTGAAAAAATCGTGGGACTTGTGAACAAAGCACAGAAGGCAAGTGAAATTGGAGGGTCTGTCCCAATGATCCAAGGAGCAGCAGTATCAGTGACTACCGCCGTAAATTCGAATGCAAACACTTTAAGGATCCCCACTCCTGTAGCCGATTCTGATTTATCTACCTCTCCACAATTGGGCCTACCTAGGGACTTTTCAAAGGATGTATTAACGCTGCTTAAAAATGCCCTAGGGGACTTGGCTCCGAATTTGAAAGAGAAAAAGAACAATGTGATCCCTACTAAGAGTGTTAAAACACAAGATATGTTGGGAATGGGAAAAGTCAATCCTCGAGTGGCACTGTGTTCTATGATTGTGAAATGCAGACCAGCCCCATGCACGCAATATGATCTGAACAGAAGAGCGATACTAGCAATTTTTTCAGACATACCGCTGCTGGAAGACATAATTTCAGCTGATTTGACCTTGGTGGAATTTATATCAAATCAGAACTTAAATGCAGTTCGAGTGTGGTTCCAATCCAGAGCAATTCGTAATCTGGTATGGCAGGCGAAGAACTCATTATTTGATCTAGGTTTTTTACTTGACACAGAAATGGATACCGTATTAGAACCTAATATGTCAAGCAATGCAGAACCCATGCCAAGGCCAAAAACTGTCGCAGCAAATGGTCAAGATTTAAATCAATTGTCAAATGATAGGAATTTGTGTGTATGCAATTGCAACAGTAACTCAAATTAGCTATCTAATTTGACAAAGTTAACCCCTCTTACTTTGGTCAGCTGGAATTCGCGGGGTTTCAAACATTTGCTGAATAATAATGAGAGTGGCCTAGGCAAATTTGACATAATTTTGCTGCAAGAGACCTGGTTACTAAGCCCCATACTTTGGTCAGGATATCAAATACATTTGAATCCAGCTAGGAAGCCCATTATAGGCAGACCCACTGCGGGTCTGCTGGTGGCGTTGAAAGATGATCCGGGAACATCTTCACAGTTGTGGGCCATGCCGAATACTCATATGCTACTTGTAAGGGCAGTGATTAACGGTGACATCTACGCAATTCTTAATATATATTGGAATCCAGCAGCTATTACCACTGAGTGTTTCTTTAGGGATCTGAATATGATATTTTACATTGTATCTGCGGATGATAAGATCCTGTACTTCATCTTAGCAGGGGACTTGAATATGAATTGCTTAGCAACAAACGGGACACACAAGAGCGAAAAACTGTTACAATGGAATACAATGGTTACTCAAAGAAACTTGCAAATGCTGAATGGAGCATTTAACACAGATATGCCCCCTGCACCAACTTGGAAGAGAGGAAATTCTACATCCACAATTGATTACATATATGTAAATTGTGCCTTATGGTCAGCAATGTGCTCCTTTTGTGTGTCCTCATCTGTGTTAAGTGACCATAATATGTTGTGTGCTAGTTGGCAAGTAATGGCCAAAACTAATGATATCAAACCTAAGCCAATAGGAGGTGGTTGCATTGTGGTAAATGGTGGTAAGAATCGACTCTGATGGTCAGAGAACGCCTTGTGGCACTTCAATCAAATTTTATACGACTCAACTAACTCCATTAACTGGCAAACTTCAAATATAGGATTAACATATAGCAACGCAATGCAATTGTACAGTCAACAGAAGGCGGTGAATTCCAAAAGAGAAAGTCATATCCATGTTTTTGATAGCTCCATATTCATTAGGAAGAGAGTTTACCGTGCCGAGGTAAGAAGTTTAGCAAGGCTTCCTCTCTCCATTAGATCGGCTCTCACTAAAAAAGCCCGCCTGAGTTATAATAACTGGGTCAAAGGACATCGAGCAAATCTTTATCAAAAAGATGGAGCCATTATGTTGTCGACTCTGGCTGATAAAAACATCTAAAAAATGTGGGCAATACTAAATCAAACTAATAATGCCCGCCAGTTAGATCTTCAAACCTCAGTAGTTGAGGTACATCAGTGGGTAGATCATTTCCAATCCCTATATGCCTTACCCATAAACACGGTCTCGACACTAAATGCACAACAAGTGATGAGGTTTTGGTTGCATACTGATCAGAAGGAAATAAAACACCTAATTATGACCTCTAGCAACTCGTGCGCAGTAGGCCCTGATGGGATTTCAAATGCCCTGATGAAAAAACATCCTGAAGTTTGGAGCTCAATTCTCTACAAAATATTCGCTGCAATAAATAAACATCAAAAATTACCTAAAACATGGACGGAAGCCGTTACAATTCCGATTTACAAAAAAGGTGACCGCCAGTTACCAACGAGTTATCGCCCAATTTCTTTATTGGATGCTCCGGCGAAAATATTTTGTAGAATAATACTAAAAGAGCTTAATGAGTGGGTAGATCAAAACAGCCTAAGAGATTTATTTCAGTCAGGCTTTGTAAAAGGCATGGGCACAATACCGAACATTCTAGCCCTTTCGATGATTCAATCGGAGCAAGCTGATGGTGGACTCCCCTTGTATCTGGGGTTCATCGACTTCAAATCCGCCTTCGACTACATTGATGGAGACATGTTAATAACTAAGCTTAGACAACATCGGTGTCCAACTTCTCTTATAAACCTAGTGACATTGTTACACACCTCTACATCCATGCGAGTTAAATTAAATATGGGCGGAAGATTATCACCAGCCATTCATACCTATAGAGGAGTGAAGCAGGGTTGTGCTCTTGCCTCTTTTCTATTTAATTTCTTCATTCTGGATATAGGCCCTGTACTAAGGAACTGCGTAACAGATGCGCCTCGCATAGGAACTCAAAGGGTTCCCTATTTACTATACGCAGATGATTTGGTACTATTATCATGCACACCTATAGGCTTACAAAACATGTTAAATCAATTAGGCTCATATACAACATCGAATAACCTTGTGATCAATACAGCTAAATCCCAAATTCTAATTTGTAATAACAATTTTTCAAAAAAATATCATTTCGAGTGGTCCCTTCAAAACTGTGTATTAACCAAAGTTGTCACATATAAATATCTCGGAGTTTACATTGAACACAAAAAAACCCTAAGTACTACGACAACTGAAGCTAGGGTTAAATTAAGCTCCTTGATTTCACAATCGAAAATCATTCTTAGAAGATACGGGAAATTCACAGTGAAACATATTGTGCACTTTTATAAGGCTAAAGTAATTCCAATTCTGCTATATGGTGTCGAGGCCTTGGCACCACAAACTCGTAAATTTTGGGATAGCATAGAAGCCAGATTTTGGAAAAAAATTCTAACACTTTCTCCAGGAACACCATTGGCCATACTGCGACATGAACTGGGTCTGGTCTCCCTATATGCCCATGTACTATGGAAGCAATGTGCTCTTCTACGAAAAATGCTGGATGGTATAGGGAAACGCAGCCTTTTAAATGTATTGGCCCTAAACCTATTAACCTCCAAAATTGGTATGTCATTGAAGTGGAGAAATCATACGCTAAATGCGGTTTCTGATGCTTCAGTAACGATCGAGCTTCTTTTGACAAACCCTGACCGTGCCAAAAATAAAATTTACCAAGCAGACTGGATATCCAACATGACAATCTGCTCAAAACTCAAGGATTTTAACCCCGAGGCATTTGGCGTCAAAAGGTATGGGGTAATAGCAGAGTATCTGCTAAAATACCCATCACCTGCATCCCGTCAGAAATATCTAAGATTCAGATTAAATCAATACGAAACTAATGAGATTTTACATAGAAGGAAAGTAATACCAAAGGACCAGAACTTCTGTCGGCACTGTAATGACAAAGGACAATGTGAAACATTACAACATCTTATAATTGAATGCCCCGCTCTACATGACATCAGAGTGAAATGCTTTGGAAGCAAATTGTTGGTTCAGAGCGGTACTAGTTCTAGGCAAATATGGAATCTTTTGTTTTCTAATCCAAGATTAACTATACAGCTCGCAATTGTGCAATTTCTTAATTTATTATTTCCTGTTACGAAGACTGTCTGTATCAATTCGAAGTAAATAGTAGTCTGATGGTTGTAACATAATTATTCATTCTACTCTGCTTTATTTTGCCTCATAATTATTTTTAATGAGATACAAATAATTATTAACTTATCTTTTATTGTTGTAAGTGTGGATGTGCAAGTTTAAAAAAATGATAATGAGTATAAATATTTGAAAGGTTGGTTTACCAGCTATAACAAATAAACAAAAAAAACAAAAAAAAGAAGGCAAGCGTCCCCAACCAGCACGATCCTCCCCGCAATGAGAGACAATGGAGGACTCTCCCAGGATGGGAATAAGGCCAAGACAAGTGCGGGTGAGCGTAAATGGGAGTTTATCAATCAGAATAGGGCATGCAAAGAACTCTGCAAACTCCGAGAGCGCTCCGTCTGACAATAGCAAAGACAGGCGTATATATTCACAAAAAACGTCATCAGACCCTACATACTATAGGGGGCACAAGTTCAATGGGATTGGGTGGCGACGACTAGCTATAGGTGCTGCTGCGATGTGGTTGGCCTTGGCTGGAGGACGTCACTGATCAGCCTCGTGGGTTGGGCTGGGCCTGGCAGGTCTGCTGGGTTCATCCGGGCGGTGTCGTTGTGCCACGGTGGCCAGTGTCAGAGATGAATGTCTTTTCCTGACTTATTTGCCCTAGGCCATACACACCGCAGTCATTCAGTTATTGCAATATTATCTTCTTTAGTAAATCTTTCAATAGGTTATTCTACAGGTTAATGCAACACAGGAGGAATGCACCTTGAGAGGGGTTTGATGGCGATTCATCAGTACATGGTTACCAGTGTCCTGTTGACCGGGTATCATAGGTCGTGGGGCTAAGTCTCAGGGCATGGGACAGGCGGTACATGTCTTTCTGTCTTGTTAGAAGTCGTTATGAATGTGCTGCTGCATGTTGCCATAGTATTGGGTATCCTAATTTTACAGGGCCATAAACCTAAGGTGATCCGGTGGGTTGTGGGGTTTAAGAGAGGGTGCCTTGGATTTGTGTATTCAGGCGGAGGTTTACTACTGGGCTGTAAATAATGCAGGTGGCGGGCTGTGGCCTTGGGTGCTGCAGAGGGGACTACAAATCTTTGAAGCGGCTCCAGCCTAGTTGGGGGAGGTGGAGAAGCGCGGCGCGGGCCTCTGCCCTCTCATCTGGCAGGCTCCACTGGGTGGGAGGGGGAATGGCCTTGCATAAACTCACAAAGGCATCTTCCTCGTGTGTTGCCGATTTGCAGTGAAAGCATCATAAACATTCAAATAACATACAGTACTAATTGAGTCATTTCAGAGCTCACATCTTAACATTGCTAATGCCTCTCGAACTTAGCCAGTCCGAGCACATTATTTGTACACTATGTTTTAACAACTACAACATTGTGTTATATGCATATACATTTGCAGTTAGTGAGGTAGTAGTGAGGTTGGTGGAGCACATAGGAAATGACTTGCCACCGTACATAACGGTAGTGGCACATAAGGGGCTTGGACTTACACACATGGAGGGTGCATTCTCGCGTGTCCTTCACATGAGCCCTCAGTATGGTTGCATTTGTCTTTCTTTGCACTCTAGCAGCATTAGTTCGGTTGTGGCGCGGGACCGTGGGGTGTAAGCTTTTCAAGGAGGCACATAACAAATAACCTCCCTGGGACACTCTTGTTGTTTGCACACACTGCAGTGGTGGGGGTGCTTCATTGCTTATGCCATGTGAACATGTATTCTGCCATATCTGTACGTTTCACAAATTTTCTAATCAAAGGGGTTTGTGGAGAAAATGCACGTATTGCAAGTGTTTTTGGCATTAGTATTTGGGGACTTTTACTTTTTATTAAAGGACCATTTTTCAGTTCTCTTTCCACCCAGGCTCTGCTGGCCGGGTCATGCTGTCATGCTGGGAGCAGCGATACACTGCGGAAGGTGAAATGTTACAGTGTTGGTATCTTACACTAGCTCATGTCCGTCTCGTTCGTGGGAACGGGCTCACAGCGGATCTGCCAGGGAGCTGCTGCCACAGGGATAATTGAAACTCTCCAAAGGTGGGGGCCGCGCTACAGTGCGCCGAGCTCACACCATCTTTATTAACAAAATGGTTTCTGGGCCTAGCTAAATTCAATACGTTTGGGCAATGTCTTCAGCGGGTGAGCCATCCACCACCTGGGCCCTGGTGGTAAGGCGTGGACGCCCGATGAGCCATAGCCCTCACCTGGGGAGGGGATGTAGGCAAGGGGGGGTCTTTTGGACCAATCCTCCCCTACACGTGTCTGAAACACCCCCTCTGTGCCCCAGTTGCTGTTTTATGCACGTTCACGCTCCCATCAGCAAGATTGCTGCTAATGGAGTGTGGTAGGACGAGTAATGATACCCAGGGAACATGGGGTTTTACACCTCTAAGGGTCTTTATTAAATAACTCTTACGGGTAGGGTTTAGCTAAACTCCTTCAGGGTGGAGGAGTAGGTACTACAAATGAAAAGAGAATCTCTATGATGAATAGCACGTGATTGGTTAACACAAAAGTGGGGTCCTCTTCAGGTGCAGTGCAGTTCAGTTGAACTCAGTATCCGTGATGATCGGCATTGCTAGCCTTACACCATTCGTTATCTCTTCTTGAGGCACCTGTGTGCCTCCCAAACACCAACAAGCCCGCACCCAGTCTCATGGATTTTTTTTATCAGCTCTCTGAATTCTTTAGGGGTTGCCAACTTCTTGCACTTCCTGTTGGGACACAAACGTCTCTGTGTGGCAGGCGTCAGCCCTCCCTTTGCCTTGTAGGATGGCTTATGGTTGTTACTAGGCCCTAGCCAGACCTCAGTATTTCAGGTTTATCTGCTGGCTCCCTCCTGGAGCAGGACTATGTTACATAAGTCGGTTTTCTTGCCGGAACCTGATTTGGTCATGGATCTCTCACAGCAGCTTTCTCAGGTCTTGCAGGATTAACAAATGTCTCCGTCCGGACCTGTGGTTTCAGGTTTTGCTGATGGCCCCTCTTGGACAGGGCTTGTTTTGATTAATGTGTGGGGTCAGGTTTAACAAACGGTTCCATGTGGACCTTGGCTTCAAGGTTATTGAATGGTCCCTTCTGGACTGTGGGGTTTAGGTTTTGCAAATGGTCTCTCATGTACCTTAGGTTTCAGACTTCACAAACAGGTCCATCTGGACTTCAGCATAAGGATTAACAAGTGTTCCACTTCTGGATCTTGTGGGATCAGGATTCAGGTTTTAAGACTCATATCCCCTTGGAATGGGCATCCCCCACTACATGTGCTTTTCAGGCAGTTGTTATTGCACTTGACCTCATGCTATGGGCAACGTCGCACTCTCCCCTGCCTTGGGATATCAGGTGGATTGGTCTTTATGATCTGGATCCTCCAGCTCTCTCGAGTGGTGAGAGTACCTTGGTAAGGACCTGGCCAACTTGTCTTTCCAAGGTCCCCACATGGGCAATGCTGGTAGGGGTATTCTTCCTCAAAGGAAGGTAGCCTTCTTCCAGGCGCTGATCCTTTCAATCAGCACTCTATAGGTTTCTTCTTTGTTGTACAGGTAGCATTATTTAACACCTTTCTTTTCAAGGATTTGTTATCTATCTGGTTTCTCACAGATACTTTTATTCACCCAAGGTCAGGGGTTGGTCATGGTTATGCCCCGTTACTGTTTGAACTAACTCTCTGGATTAGCTGTTTCCTGACTGAGTCTCAATGTTACTCGATAAGAAATTATTAAGAGGTTTTTTAGATTGGCTTACTGCTTGAAAACAGCTTAATTCTAATGTAATTGGATGAGGCGTTAAAGATGCAGCGGTGTCAAGCGCCATCTTGGTAACCCCATATCTGAATTGCACGGTGCTGCGCCAGTGATTATTTCTCTCTCCAGGGAAAGGCTGGCATTGAGTGGAGAGGATTGCAGCGCAACTCGCATATGTTTCGGGAGTATAGCTCAGGGGCAATGCGCTCGCCTTTGAAGCAAGACGACACGGAGCAACACAGGTTCAATCCCAGGGTCCGTGCTTAGAAACCTCTGGATATTAAGCGCGTTATAAATAACCTATCATATCATATGCCGCTTCTCATTGGTCGCCTCAGGTAAACTCTGTTGAAGTTCCTTAACCCCATGTCTTCCGTAAATGTTGTTCTTTAGCATCATTTCCTTGGATATGCCAGTTCCTTTTATTGGCAGTGTGGCATGCAAGGTATCTTGCGCCATTTAGTCCCAAGGCTCCTCCCTTCACAGGAGGGGACACTTGGAAAATAGTAGGCCTTGCTTGCCCTGGGGGTGGCATCACAGCTAGGGGTCAGCCCAACCCCATCTGTACCGTAGACTGCAACCGCAATGGAAATTCTACTGCAGGGGAGGTTGGGAGGGGCAATAAGGAATATGTGGGAGGAACATCCAGGTGAAAGAACATTACCAGGGGTAAGCAACTTGTTCTTCGAATGGATTGTGTCCTCCCACGTATTTCTTTTCTTTGATACACTACCAAAGCATTTATGTAATTTGGAGGAGGGAGTAGAATTTAGAATGACAGGAGTATATTATGGTTGTGTATGCACAGAATGCAACACTGCTTTTCCAAATGCAGAATCATTGACCTGCGCAAGAGTCTAAACTGTAATGTTTAGTGAAGGTGTGTACAGACGACCATGTGGCAGCTGCACATATATCCCTTATCGGAACTCCCATCTGTAAAGCGGACGAGGTTGTCATGCCCCTGGTCGAATGAGCTTTTAGGTGCTCTGGAAGATCTTTACCTGCCAGTTTGTAGCATTCAGATATAGTTAGTATGATCCATCTGGATATAGTTTGCTTGGTAATGGGCAATTCCAATTTGTGACCTGAATAGCCCACAAATACCTGGCCATCCTGTCTTAATCATGCCAATCTTGAGATGCAAAAGCTTAGTTCACATCTAAAGTCAAGCCTGTGAAGTCTTTCGTCTTCCTTGCCAGGATGTGGAGGAGGATAAAAAGATGTTCACGTTATCATCTGAGTAAGTATTTTGGGAGAAAAAAGTTGGCTTCACTTTTAGTACCAGCCTGTCTTAAGAAAAGACAGCATGGAGGCTTGTAGAATAAAGCCTGTAGCTCACTCACCATTCGGACTGATGTAATTGCCACTAAAAAGACGGTTTTTAGATTTAAAAGTCTTAAGGGACAAGAGTGTAAAGGCACGAATGGAGCTCCCATCAAAAGGTTTAACACCAAGTTAAGATCTCAAAGTTGTACTTATAGAAAGCGCTGCCAGATATCCCTTGATGGTACCAATCTGGAGCCCCAGATTTGCCAGATTTAATAGAAAAGATAACAGCATCAGTGTATTACATGTAAAAGGGTCAACATTCTCATCTCTACATCAGCTGCAGAACTTTCCAGCAGCAGCGGTATAAAGATTTGGTTGCTGGCCTTCTGGGCAAGCAAAATCTCCATTATGTCATATAGGAGTTCCCAATCCCTGTATCTCAGCCTCTTAGAAAAAATAAAAAAAAAAAAAATAATAATAATAATAATAATAATTTAGCATTTATTTAGCTCTACAAACCCTCAGGCATCTGAGCGCTGCTTATTATTACCCACGGTGTGTGGTGCTCATTTATCGACCTCGGAAGGATGAAAGGCTAAGTTTGGCCCTGCCGGGATTCGAACCTGCAACAGCAGGATCTGCACAGATGTCAAAGCGAGCGCTCTACTAGCTGTGCTATCGGACCGGCGTGAAGGCTGAGCATCCCGACATCCAGATGGAGAACACGAACCTCCTCACGCAAGAGAAGGTCCTCTCTTAGTGGAAGATGTATTGGTGGGCGGATGGACATGTCCAGAAGGTCCAGGTACCACGTCCTCCTGGCCCAATCCGGGGCCACTAGGATCATGGATTTCCTGAACTTTCTCAACCTCCCGATTACGTGAGGAATGACAGGACTGGAGGAAATGCATACAGGAGTGGAAATTCCCAGTCCACCACGAACGCATCTCCTAGAGCTCCTCTTGCGGGAAATTCCTTTGAGCAGTACAGCTTGCACTTCCAGTTGGCACTGGTCGCTAACCGATCCTCTTGAGGGGTTCCCCAAAGTGTGACAATCTCTTGAAGGACTTTCTGAGCTAGTTCTCACTCGTGGGAGACTTTGCTCTGCCTGCTCAGAGCGTCCGCAGTCGTGTTCTTCTCTCCGGCTAGATGAACTGCAGACAGAGCGATTCCTTCTTGTATTGCCCAGAACTAGAGCAGCATTGCCTCTCTGCACAGTGGTAGTGACCCTACACCTCCTCTCTTATTGAGGTAGTACATGGCCACTGTGAAGTCCGTCATTATCAGGACATTCTTTCCCCGAAACAGATGGCAGGAAGGCCTTCAGCGCTAGTTTGATTGCCCTCAACTTTAAAAGGTTGATATGTAGTTTGGACTCCGATGGAGACCAACGACCGCTGATTGTCAAATCGTTGGTATGGGCTGCCCACACCCTGAGTGAGGCGTCCGTCACTACTGTTATCTCCGACCCTGGTTGCCAAAAAGGTTCTCCTTTCAAGATGTTCTCCCGACAGGCCCACCACTGAAGATCCAGTGAGACTCTGCCCGGGATTTGCAGGCAGTCTGACATCCTTCCTGAGAATTGTGACCACTGTGTCTTGAGAGCCCATTGGAGAGATCTCATTCTCAGGCGAGCCTCTGGCACCAGAAAAATGCAGGACGCCACGAGGCCGAGCAACCTTAGAAAGGCTGGTAGATGCTAGGCATTCTGGAATTTGGTTACCATCTACAGAATGTCTTGAGCTCTCACCTCTGGCGTCAAGGCTTTTCCCAGGGATGCATCCAGGACTGCTCTGATGAATTGGAGTCGTTCTGATGGTATCATGTGGGACTTCTTGAAGTTGAGGGAGAAGCCCAGTCTGTGAAGGGAATGGCAGGTATAGCAGAGATCAGTGCGCCAGATAAGATGTTGAGGTGGGAGTATTTATTTTTAAACTTTGAGAGTAAATGTGATTTTAAGAGAGTAAAAATGACTTTTCTCCTTCACATGAGAGTAAAATGTATGCAACATCCAGCCGACGTGTGAAAAAAACTCTATGGAAATCATTACTATGCGGCAGCTTTCTGCATTGTGACAGAATAACCTTTCATTATTTCTGGCCATTTGATCTCTCCTGTATATATTTAAATGTTGAAATCACAAAAACCTAGCCAATTATATAGTAAAGCATACATGAATTTGTATTGTGTGTTTTGAGATTCAATAGCAGAATTGTCTTTTGATGTTTAATTTAAGTCCTAATTTCCTGGAGCTATTACTACCTAACGGTATACCAATGTTATAATACAACAGTGCACAGAGGAAAGGACTCCATGCTAAATTCTATATCTAATCTAGTGGTCAAATGGTTGTTTATATAGCTCTTTTGGCAAAACGCTGTACATAGAAAATATTTATCACAATTACTACCAAACCAAAGTCGGTACTCCTTTATCAACCTCGAAAGCATGACAGGCTGAGTTGGACTTTCCGGGATTCGAACCCGCAATCAACAGATCACGCAGAGATTGCAGCAACAAGTGCTCAACCGGCTGAGCTTTCTTATTGGCTAACATCCTTCAGAAGTTGGTTAACTGAGTATCGACTGAGGTATAATGATCACAGTACCTAGATGTATGACAAATCATTCATGAAGCGCTACATAAAGTTAAATACCTATCTGGATTATCACAGGGACAAGTTTTGCTGAGTTTCTATTTCAATTACCAATGTAACTTTCATTTGTTTGTTTTTGAACAGCGCTTGCACTTTCTTGAGAGTCAGGTTTTGGATGTTTTATTTGTAGTCTTGAAGATTTGAGAGGCTAGAACACCTGTGATCAGTCTAATGAAGTAATGTGCCCCATTGATTGCAAGGTTGAATGGATGTAAACTAGACTGTGCATAGTCATCATTCTACACACTGTTTTTATAATTAGACTGTACATTAAATTAGAAGTGTAAAAATGATCTGCCTCTGCACGATTATGCACACAGCACTGGACTCTGAAAAATACAATTGTGCAATACTGGTTTGCTTTCACTGGAAAAAAACATAGCATGTTTAAAAAAATAAATAATTCTCAATTTCAACTTAGTTTTCCATTTTATTAATTATACAGTCCTAAAATTCTAGGAAAACATGCACAGTGCTTCTGAAGCTGAATGGAAAGAAACCATTCCTTATCAGTGTGCATTTTTTTTTTGAAAGGCTTCAGAGAAATACATTCTGTTTCAGAGGCGGCTTGCAATTACATCCATGTAGATAAAAATCACAAGAAGCCTTCTGGTTTCTGTCAACTAACCTGACCTTATACTAAAGCAAGGATATCGGTACTGCTGTAAATTCAATGCTCAATGAATTCAAATGACAAGTTATTTATCGAAGTGTACCATTATGGTATCACACGTTTTTTTGGGTTGAAGACGACTCTGAAAGCAATCGGGTTAATCTCAAGTTTTGTAATAAAATAAAGATATTTATTTAGCAAAGGAAATTATGTGTAAATAATATGTAAACAATTAAAGACATGATACATGAGCAATTAAATATAAAGACATGTAAGTTCATTGATTGACAAGTAAATGATGGCAAAAGAACGAACTATAAATAGAAAAAACAAGAATTCAAATATCAGTTTTTCTTCAAACTTGTTTGAGCAAAAGAAAAATACTAAAGGAAACTAGACACATGGACTGCCAATAGTGGAAAGTGACCCAAGTGTAAGCCAACACTCTTGATTTTGTGGCTTGATAAATGGCCACTATACAATTTGTTTTCAGAAGAAAATGGCAGAATCTAAATTGTTCTGTTTCCTGTATTTGTTGACAGGTCTGCCTACGTGTGCTTGTCAAGAATTAGTACTGAAACAAAAAGTTCAAATTGACATTGTTAAACCACGTTTCGGCAAAAGTGCCACCTGTCTGGCCAAGGGTTCCGTGACATTTTGAAGTTGCCTTCCTCAGGGCAAAATACCTCACAACAACTGGACCCTGTGGGGAAGCAGACATAGGCAAAATAAATAGTGTGAACGGGACGCTCAACCTTCTGTAAAATTACCCAGATTGCTCTAAGAGAAATTCAGATACCCAATGGCAACAAAAATTGCATAATCAATTGGCTATGGGAGAGTAGAAATGCCCAGACGCATGGTGGGCCAAAAAAAAAAAAAAACACGCAGGGCGTCTGGGAGGGTGGAAACGGGGTGATTCACGGCGTGACTGCATCAACAAAGGAAGGGTCACATTGGAAAACACGCTCTCTGAAAGTGGAGAGAGAAGTGTAATCAGAGACAAGGGTAATGCTGCACAGTGGTAATGTGGTTAAAGAAGCGTTGAGAACGCATTTAAAAAGGCTACCTTTCGGTTTATGCTTGTAAAAAAACACTGGATGGAGTCTGTTCCCCGCTGTTGCGTTCAACGGAGCGCTTTGGAAAAATCCTGGGGTCCGTGAGATAACATCAAGGGTTGACCTAAAAGGTATAAATGTGTATACACATGATCTTGATTTGAATATGAAAAAGCACACAAGTGCTTCAAGTTACAGTGGGAATTCAACAAAAGCCTACCTCAGGCGGGTGAAAAATGGGGCCCAGCTGAAGGGTGGCTGTAGTGCTGGCTGCGAGCGGCGAGTACTGTCTTGCCGCACCGGGGCTGAAGCAGGAAGCGTTGAGTGCTGCCTCTAAAATGGGGAAAAGAAGGAGCAAAGAAGTGCTAAGTAGTGCTGCCCGGCATGAATATCATGCAGTACAATGTTAACCTCGTACGCATGAACGTTGCGAGGCTGGAAATAGTTAATTTACATACCTCGGGGAATCATGAGCTGTCGTCTGACCGATAGCTCCTTTCGTCCTGCTCTGCGAGAACGCCGGGATGCGCGTGTGTGTGTCAGTGGCGAAAAGAAAGGAACTGCTAGCTGCGGCGAGGGCGTTGGTCTGGGAGACCTCGTCCTATTGGTGCTAGTCCAAGATGGACTGGATTCGCTACAGGCTGACGTGCCTCCAAGTCGGTGATTGTAATTGGTTAAGCGGAGGTCCAGCCCTAGAAACACCTGCACAGGGGCCGCTCCGCAGTCACGGGAGCGGCACTGTGGGGAAAGACCGCTGAGTCATGGCAAAGACCGCCCGCGAGTACCAAGGACTGGCTGTAGTGAGTGCTACTGGCGTTAATTAATTAAGCCAGCCAAAAAAACAGGGAAATAGTCCCAAGAAATGTGAATGTGAATCACGGATGACAGAAGGGGTGGAGGTGGAGGGGGGGTAAATGGGAAAAGGGGGGGTGGGAAAGGGGAGGTGGGGGAGAGAAGGGGGAAGGGGAGAAAAAGGAAAAATTGAAGAGAAAGGAGTGAAAGCGCTCGACCACACACAAGAAATGGGCGGATTGATGCCGCGCTGTGCATATGCACAGGCGAATAAGAAGCCGCGTTCAATATTACAATGGACAAATCACAATTAGCAAATAACGGGCTTCGAAGATAAGAAGTATGAGTCAAAGCACATAATGTGAAAGATTTTGAAATTCAAAAGATTGAAATTCGAAATTGGAAGTTAGAAAGGCAGCTGATTAATGAATGAAGAAATGTGGGGCTGAGACAACAATCTCAGTCTGCAGTTGTAAGATGGGATCATAGTGAATTAAATAGAAAAACAAAAAGGAGGAAAATGGAAGCAGAGGTGGGTTGCTTAGGATATTGGAAGAAAATCCTCATTTAGGCCATTAGTGTGAGTGGATAAACGATAAATCCATTGTGTCTCCTTCTGAAGAAGACATTGGGACACATTGGGAATGTTTTTTACCACGTCCAAAATCCACCAAAATATATCATTAGCGGAATGCTGTAGTTCCATGTAATGGCTGACAACGGGTGCGGATTCTGTCCGACACCGAATTCTTGAACGATGCTCCGAAATTCTAATGTGGACTGATCGAGAGGTTTGTCCGACATATCGAAGCCCACAAGGTCATTGAATGCAGTAAACTGCTTGTTTAGTTTTACAGTTTGTCATGGAGGAAAGGGTCCAAGTTTTTTGCCCAATTTTGAACTCCTTAAGTTTTTTAGTAAATTGGCAAACAGAACAAGATCCACACGGGAAGTGGCCAATGGTGGTTCTGAGGTCCCAAAGGCCAAGTCTTGGTGAATCGATCTTGAGGTTAGAGTGAACAAGTTTATTGCGGATGTTTTTGGCCCTTTTAAAAGCAAACCGTGGTAACGGTGCATTGGGCAGGCTGAGTTTAACAATTGGCCAGTATTTGGAAATCAACTTTTTGATCTCAAAAGTTTGTGGCCCATGGGTTAGGACGCACGTCATTTTGGTGCTGTCAGTGCCAGATTTTGAATCAAGATTAGGTTTGGGGGAAAGCAATATGTCCCGGTCTGTGAAGCGTGCCCTTTTTACTGCTTTATTGATCAGTCTTTCGGGATAGCCTCTCTCAATTAGGTGACTGCTCAGTTTATCAGATGGCTCGTAAAAATCATTCAGATTTGAACAGTTCCTCCGTATACGGAGAAACTGTCTATATGGTCAATTATCCCTGAGATGGCGTGGGTGATGCTAGAGTAATGTAACAAAGTGTTACGGGCAGTGGGTTTTCGATATAGGGAACAAATCAATTTCCCTGATTCCTCTTTTATGACTAAGTCTAGAAATGCAATTTGCGTGGTGCTGGATTCCATTGTGAATTTAATGTTGGTATCCACATTATTCAACCAATTGAAGAACAGTACTAAGTCAGGTTTAGATCCAGTCCAGATGAAAATGATATCATCGATATACCTTTTCCATTTTGTTATATAGTGACGAAAAGGATTGGTATGGGATAGGATGTGGAGTAATTCAAATTTGAACATGAAAAGTATTGCTAAGCTGGGCGCAAAAGCAGCCCCCATTGCCGTACCTTTTATCTGTAAGTAGAATTGGCCGTTAAATTCAAAATAGTTTCTGTTTAATTCTATGGTCATGAGTTCCAGGATGAAATTATGCGTAACGCGATCCTGGGTGTCATATTCCAAAAGAACTTACATACACTCAATGGCCTGGTCTTGCGGTATACTGGTGTACAGAGATTGAATATCCATTGTGACCAGTAATTGAGTTGATCCGTCGAAGTCGAGGTTTTCAAAGGTCGTGATAAGTGTGGTGGTGTCTCTGAGATAGGTTTCTGTTTTAACACTAATGGGTTTCAAAAATATATCAATGAATTTACACAAGGGTTCTAATATAGACCCGCAGTCGGAGACAATTGGTCTCCCCGGCGGTTTTTCCAAGTTCTTGTGTATTTTTGGTAGTTCATACATAGTTGGAATGCGATTTTGACTTGTGATTAAAAATTTGGATTCTTTATCTGTAATCCATTACCGGTCGACAGCAAATTGTACTACACTCTCAATTTCAGTTCTGATCTCGCCTGTGGGATCTTTTCTGAGTTTTTTATAGCTGACTTGATCTTGTAATAGATCATCCATCATGGCTAAATATTGTGTTTTAGACATCACAACAATTCCACCACCCTTATCAGCCGGTTTAATAATGATAGAGGGATTCTTGGATAATTCAATCAGAGCTTGATTTTCTATCATAGAGAGATTGTGTCTAATGGACTTGTGCTTGGCTTTGAGTTTGTCGAGATCACAGAAAAATACATTTTTCAAATGTCAAAATTTCTTTCGTGATTTCATTATCTTGTGGTTTATAGGTTGAAGGAACGCGTAAACCTGTGTCTAACTCTGGCTCATTCTCACAAAGCTCATTGAAAGACTAACCTGACCTTTGCACTGCCCTCTGCTCTAAACCTGTGTGTAAATGTACCCAGGAAAATAATAAAGCTGGCGTATTTAGAAGATTTGCATGTGTAAAAAGGCCTAGTAGTCGCCTTATCTGGAGCCCTGGCTGAGATGAGTCAAGGCCTGTTCTGGGGAACTGGCCATGATCAACCAATCGTCTAGGCAGGGATATATGTGAATTCCCCCTCTCCTACGACTTGCTGCCAAAACCGCCATCAGTTTGGTGAATACCCTCCAGGTGAAGGTCAACCCAAATGGCAGAACACGAAACTGATGAGAATCGCCAGCGGCGAACCTCAGGTACTGTCTGTGCTTGTGATGGATCGGCACATGAAAGTAAGCATCCTGAAGGTCCAATGATACCATCCAATCCTGAAGCTGGAGGGCATGAAGGATCTGAGAAAGGGTTACCATCTTGAACTTGTCCTTCCTGAGGAACTTGTTCAAGTCTCTTACGTCCAAGATGGGTCTCAATCCCCCGTCCTTTTTGGGGATTAGAAAATACAGGGAGTACCATCCATTGTCCTTCTCCGCTACAGGTATCGGTTCTATAGCACATTTCTCCTTTCTCTAGCAGGGTTAACATTTCCTGCATAAGGAGCGGATCTGGAACTTTCAAAGAGTTGCTCCCCGGGGGATGACTGGAGTTTTTGCACAAAAGGGCGGCAGTAACCTTCGGCAACTGTTTCCAATGCCCAAGCATCTGAAGTAATAGCCTGCCATTCTGTCAGATGCTGTGACAATCTGCCTCCTACTGCAGTCTTGTGCATCACGTCCTCAGAGAAGTTTTGGAGCGGCTGACGCAGTGGCTCAAGATAAGGCAGCCAGCCGCTGCTGTTGCAGTTTTACAAGACAATTGGGACCTGGAGGAGGAGAAAAAGCAGAAGAAGAGAAAAAGCAGAAGAATGAGAATGCGAGAAGCCAGAGTAGGAGAAGCAGAAGCAAGAGGAGCAGGAGACCAGGAGCTGTGGTAGCTGGACTAGGAATATCACATGGAAGAAGAGACAATAAAGAGGGATTGACTATGTTCAGAGAACCACCATTGGTAAAAAGTCTTCGTCCTTCCCTACTGTGGATTAGGATTTGTTCTTCTGTGCCCTTGTCCTTCGAATTCCCACCCTAAAGCGGGGGTGATTTTGGTCCATTACATATTGAGATTTGCACTGCAAACAAATGTGAAAAGGCAAAAACAATGCCTTATTTTGGTGGTTAACAGAAAGATAATTGTTGGCCAATCTGATCTGTGCACACCATGAGTAAAGCCAGACTAAAACAAATGAGTTTAAGTACAGCAGCACTCTGGCCTTCTTCAGCATTAACAGATTGGGTAGAAGAACAAATTACAGATCGGTAATGATCTGTGGGATTGATTAGTCCTTCGTCCCATTGAGTCCTCACCCAAGCTATTATTTCTCCAGCACCAGCTGTCTTGAGAAAGGTCTTCAGCCACCAGGGGGGCGCAGCGCAGCCTTGTTGGACGCCTTTGCACAACCCTCATGCCAAATGTGATGGGGAGGCCTGTATTTAAGGATCCAACCCTGCCCTATGGCCTCATTTCTTCCTTTTCCGTTAGCACTCAGCAGCTGAGGGACTGAAGAATAGCAGGAGATCATGTAGATGAAACAATGAACCACCTGACAGCCCGTCTGTACTTACTGCAATCCTTGATCAACAAGCTTTATCACAAATAGATCTGGATAAACAGATGGAAGATGCAGTAAAAACGGAGGGCTCTCAGGACTGAAAATACTTAATGTCTTGTAAAGCTAAAAAGCTCCAGTTTAGAGTAAAAAAAAGACAACAGAAGGAAGCAAAAAAGAATGTTGGTACGATCCAACAGGAACTAATAATAAAAAATTATAAAAAAGGTGCAAAGCTGTATTTAACGGGAATAGCGAGGAAATCAAAAATGAACCTACGTTGCCTTCTGATGAGCCTGCTTTGTATCTAAACCAGCTTGATGAAGAGTGTAAAGCACATTTGCAGATGTGTGGGGGGAGATACAAAAAGAAGCCAGGAAGGCTAGGAACAACTTAAGACAGTTATCTAATAAACCCGATCCTCCCCCTGTTACGCAGTCCCGCAACCCATTGGTATCCGGGAGTGGTGACAGAGTTCAGCCATCTCCGACTGCTATTACTTCTCAAGTTGTTGTTCTGAAACAATCTAATTTGGCCAACTTCTATCAAACAACTAAAAACATAAAAACTTTTCAAAGAGATAGTCATGACGGGGTGCCCGCTAAAACGGTGACGCTGTTAGGACCAAGCAAGCTATTAGAATCTAAGCCCTTATACAGTTGCCTGAAGCACAGCAATCCGAGTAGCTAAAGTACACCCAGAGACCTTCCCTGCAGAGGAAATTCTCTGGGTGCACCTATTGTAGAGGTGAAGGAACAAGCAGCGACTGCTTCAAACAATATTGCAAATCCGGTACAAAATACGGGCAGCTGTGAAGATGCTAACACTGCAGCCGATGATTTAGGGGCGGAAGGGAACATCATGGGTGATGAAAAATTATTTCTCCCTGACCCTGACCTAGCTCCGACCTACGAGGATTCTCCTAAAGAGATGAAAACGTATATTGGCTGGCGCAGTGATGTAACCCTGCATGGAAACGACAGAATTAATCGTTCTTACTTGTTAAAACTATTTCAACCAATCCCTCCAATGCATAGCCTAAATTCAGAAGATCTAGAATGGATTAAACTCCCAGTAGGTAACAATAGGATGCTGTGCAAAGTTACATCCCTCTTAATTGCAAAAATGTTGTGGGAACAGAGAGAAAACTTCAATATGTTGGGATATGACCTACATGCTTTTGCAAACATTCAAGATTCAACTACCTTTCTCCAATTTCAACCGTTTAAGTTGACTTGTAATGAAAACTTTGGTTCACAAGGTGGTTCCAATTCTGCCTTGAACCAAGATGTGTTAACACAATTAGCTACATTTGCAAATGCTATAAAGGGACTAGCATGGTGAGAACCTTACTTTAATATCGCAAGTTCAATTGACATTAATCGTGAACAGTCTTAACTTCCAGCACTTTCCATCTTTAGTTTGAACTATTGTGGTTTCGAAAATGTGTTCAAATGCCATTCCTTGTACTCGGTTCTAAATAAGGCATGTATTGCCCTTATACAAGAAAGCATGGCTCTCCAGCATGCGATATTAGATGGATTTACTTCATTCTGTCAGCCAGCTAGACGTGGGGCTCTTGGTCAACCATCAGGTGGCCTAGCGATACTGGTTCATAATAGCTTGCGGATGACCTCCAACTTTATCTTTGCCACTGATGAATTATTCGTTATTGAGCTGATTTGTAACCAGTTCTATATATTAATTATCAACTTGTATTGGAACCCTCACACACGGTCTCACGAATCCATTTTAGGAGACCTAGATGTGATTTTACGAAAAGCCTTCTTACGCAACCCATATTATGAGATGATTATTGGAGGAGACTTTAATTCCATTCTGAAGGATTGTTGCTTATCCAACGCTTTCCATCTTAAGCATACTCCAATTGCAACATCGTATTAGAGAGGTATAAACTGGATGAACTTCCTTGCTGATTGCAATATTCACATAATCCCCCCATGCTAATAAACAACCCGATTTTACCTGAAGGAAAGGAAACGCACAATCATTGATCGATAACATTGTTGTGTCAAACAACCTGTATAGAGCAAGTACATCGATTTCCATAACCAATTTAGGCCTTAGTGATCACATGCTATTAAGAGTCTAAATTAATCATCCCATTAGAAGTATTTTTGCGATCACATAAGTTGTCACTAGTTGAATTAGACAGGCACGCCCATTCGATCAGGTGGAATCCGAAACTGTGCAGACAACTGACTTTTTGGGTAAATCGTGATATTTGGACTAGATGTGCTAATCCAATAGTCACTAGGTCGAAGCAAAACATAGATAATTGGAACACCACTATGATAGCATTCCACTTGCATCATCTTGCACAAAAGAAATATGCTACGCACATCAATCCCCACCCAAATAACTATCATAAAGAGATTGCAGCACTTAAAAGCTTGTGTAACAGTGACATTTCGAAGAGCTAGAAGGGAAGAACCAAATATGTCCTCCTTTTGCAATGCAAAAAAACACATTTGAGCTCTTTGCAAAAATAACCTTAAAAGGTTAAAAAGTACACGATCATTGGCAGATAATCAAAAAATGATTTCTCTTCTTTGCGGTCCTTATTGCGAAATCCTTGTGGGTTTACATTTTCAGATTTTGAATCTGCTATTTCTAGAGATGTGTGGATGAAACATATCAAAGAAAGATATGCCCTTCCAAAGGGCTCCCTTTCCTTTGACATTCATTCTCTCACTAAAACCATCCCTCTTAAATGTCCTTGGCTATTGGACGATCTGTTATCGGCCATTCAGAAATTAACCTATTCGAAGGCCGCAGGGCCAGATGGGTTAACGCCCTGCCTTCAGAAAGATGATCCTGCTTTTGGGCTAAAATGCTTAAACCCAGATTTGATTTGATCTTTGAAACTAAAATCATGCCTGAATGGTGGCTTACTGCTATTATTGCACCGATTACATAAGAAGGGACCTATTGACCCATGGAATTATCGACCCATTTCACTAATAGATGTGCCAGCTAAGGTATTTGCAAGCCTTCTACGACATGAATTGGAGAAATAGGTAACATACAACCATATTTTGTCTCGATTTCAAGTAGGCTTTAGGAAAGCAATGGGCACAACCCTAAATGCAACAATTTTGGCACATCTTTTAGAAACTTCTCATCACACTCGATCTGGGGCAATTTACATGGCATAACTAGACAAGTCTGCCGCTTTCGATAGTGTTACTGGAACACTTATTTGGCGGAAGATGCTTTCCTATGGTATCCCAGAGTACATTGTAAGGTTAATAGTGCTACTTCATAATCAGACTAGCTATAAAGTTCGGATTAACCATTCAGGGCGAGTGACCGACCCTATTCCAACAGAAATAGGAGTTAAACAAGACTGCCAGCTTGCAGCGATTCTTTTTCATCTCTATATTTGTGACATAGATAAGATTTGGGACAACTCAGACAATTTTCCAGTTAAGTTGGGAGGTGCCAGGATTCACTGGCTCGCATTTGCAGACAATATTATTTTATTCGATCGTACGCCTTATGGCCTCCAAAAGAAACGTAATCTATTTTCTGCATATGCTGCGCTACAAAATCTTGCCACAAACTCCTCCAAATCCAATATAATAGTATTCTCCAATAAAAAGAAAATGTGTAGATTTAACTGGGAGATAGATGGATGCAAAATCCAACGGGTATTGTCAACTCGTTACTTGGGATATAACCTTTGCGACTCAACTTCTATCACGATGTGGAGTAAAACCTTAAACTTAAAAGTGGTTCATCTGATTTTGCAAATGAAAATTATATATCACAAGTATTCTAAATGCTTGTTACTCCCGATTATTGAGTTTTACACCTTAAAGATAGAACCTATTATCTTGTACGGTTTGGACCTATGTTTACGTGATCTCACAAAAGTACTGAACAAATTACAAGGTAGGATTTGGAAAGTAGTACTGGGACTCCCAACTTCTTTACCGAACACAAGACCAAGTTTGTGCAAAATCATGAACACATTGGCTGCGAAATTTTATTGGAGGATGATGGTAAACTATGGAAAAATGTCTTATCCCCGTTGAACTCGTTCTACGAAGACTTTGCGAAAATGATGTTAAATGCCTATCCTATTTCAATTAATAGATAAGTTAAAAAAATGCAGTGCATTCTGAAATTAGTTGCAATGGATCAAAATGAGCTGTAAGAGCGTCCAGGCACTGTAAAAAAGAGATATTTTGAACTTGATTGAGCTAACATTATTGATGCGAATGCTTCGTATAATTCATATGCTGAATACACATGTTTTAGTCATAAACAACAACCTTGGTTACAATATTTACTAGTTTTCCAATGCAATAAAGCGAGGAGTTAAACAGGATAAAGCACTGCTATAAGAACATAAAGGGCCCTTTGAATGTAGGTTGCAGATTCTGTAAAGAGCCTGCAATTGATGAAACACTAAAACATTTAGTGATACACTGCAACCTCTTCGAAATTGAGCGTCAAATTCACTTGGGCAGTTTCTTTGACGCACACTTGCCTTCGTCACGTGAACTTTTGTGGACACAATGTATGTGGGGCAGAAGACAGTCCTTAGTCTTAGCATTAACCCGCTTTTTGACAAAAAAGAATAAGATCATGAAGAGGTTCCCCTTATGAGATGTAGTAGCTTGATTGATTTATGACTAATTTCTTAACAATGATGACTTATGGATGCCGTTTAAATAATGGAACAATGTTATTCTGAGTTGGAGGACACTTTATAGAGATACTATGTGTGAAAACTGTTTCTTTTTGATTTAATATGAATTGAGTGGATCTTTACTTTTGCAGCATTCTAAAGCATTATTAATTTCTCTCATGATTAAAGGAAAGAATTGTGGGTGACATTTTTGTAGTAACCATTATGCTATTTAGTAATTTAGCTTAGATACAGGGCGTGTAGAAACATAGGCATCTGTGATTAGTTTAATGAAAAAATGTCCTGAAAGGATCACAGCATTGTGAACTATGTTAAAAAGTAATCAATTTTTAATGAAACAACGACTGTAAATATTGTGTAGTATGATTCTAAGTCCTGAAAGGATCACAGCATAGGGAACTATGTTGAAAAGTAATGCATTTTAACTCTGCTATCCAATGTTAGTTAGCCGACTTTATAATGACTTGTTTTATCAACTTCGTTTTTAGTAGTTATTATGTCTGATTGTGTTATGTTTTTATCTTATAATTGATGATTTATTTTTTACTGTATATAAAGTTTTTGTTCTTTTTGTATGTTTGTAAAGGCACATTCGTGCCAAATACAAAGAAAAAAAGAAAAAAAAAGTCTTGCCTTTCACTAGAGTGCAGGGGGTCAAATCCAAAAGGTCTTGTTTCCTCTTCATAGAATGTCTGACCCATCTACGAGAACAACTCACTCCTAGATGCTGGGGCACAATTCAGGGAACCAGCGGGCTGGCGCTACTGATGCTGAAGTCAACACTGAGGTTTCGATGCCTTTAGGTCAGAGCCAAGCAGTCTTCGGAAGAGGGGCCAGAACCAAGCGAGCTTATGTGCAGTGATGTGCCAAAGAGGGTCACTTCTGTGGCTTCAACAAGCACAGTGGGGCCTGGCTCAACCACTGGTGCAAATGGGCTCACGTAAGGGACTTTCGCTCTAGTTACCAACAGGGGCCTATGTGTTGGCCTCTGAAGTTAATCAGTCAGGAAGATTAGGGGGAGCGTTTGAAGTAAAGTCGCACTGGCTTGAAAAGAGGCAGCAGACGCAGATGTGCAAAAAAGCCTGGTATGTGGCCTGTCTTTCCTGTGAGCAGTATGCAGCATTCTGTACCAATAACACACAAAAAAACAAGGTAAACCCTTCCGCGGTTTCTTAGATTATAAAATCAAGTGATCCTTTGTAAGCAAAAAGGCCACTAACCATGAAGACAACAAAAACTGCTGATAGTGTCCATTCCGATGCCAATGCTGGTATTAATTCTCAGTATTCTTCGTTACTCCAACTCTATATCTTTCTCGGCACAGTCCTGGCATTTGAGGGTCACCCCCACAGACAGACCTTGTCTGGTGGGGTGACCCTGGGGATTCGAAGACCAGATGTCTCTGGGCTTCGAATGAGATGGCTGCTGATTAGCACAGGACTCTTCGGTATCTGAGGCCCATGTGACCGCCCTGAGCCACTGCGCGTGAGTGGGTGGTGCAGGCCGAAGCCAGCACAATAGGATGCAGCGTACTGCGAGTAGCATGCAAAGGCCAGGCAATTTTTTTGAATCACAGCGCAGCTCGGGGAAGTCATGAAAGAGACACTGTGTTGGAGATGAAGTGATGTTCTGGTCAAGGATAGAGATATGTGGAGCATGTTTCCTTCCAATACTGTGTGAGGCGAGGACAGGACCAAATCATGCGGATGTAACCAGCACCGTCGCAGCCACACCTGGGGCATCTAGGGGCGTGGTTGTTTGACATATGGTGCAGTCTGTGCGGGGTATAATTATATCTATGCAGTACTTTAAACTGAATCAACTTGAAACGGGAGTTGAGCGATACATTGTGAGTGCGTGCACACATATGCGCTCATCGGTCATTTCCACCCCCAGGTCCTCCTCCCATGCACGTTTCAGTTTAGGGAATGCAGGGGTAAATCTGGTCTGTACCAGGGAATATAGACTAGACACCTTACCCCTCGAGAAATTAGAGGAGGATAGCTCCGCGACCACAGGGTCGTCAGGTGGTATCAATGGGAAATTGGGGTATTTGGATTTAAGGGTTTTCCGCAGGGACGAATACTGGAGCCATACGGAGGGCTTGCGTCTCAGGGATAGTGGGAGATCCGGCCATTCAATAAAGTTTCCCTGCTCAAAGACGTCCCGGATCAGTTCATAGCCTGCTTCGGCCCACCGCTGTGCGGTAAGTGGCGTTACATGCGGGACCTCCGGGAGGAAGTTCCACAGTGGTAGGTCGCCATGAAAAGGGTGGGTCGTGGTTAGTAGTTTCCAGGTTTTAGATAGGGCAAGGGATATGCACACTATAGAATCTAGCGAGTCTAGGGCTACTGGCATGGGAGTGAGAACCAAAGATCGGATATCTCAATCGCTAACCGCTAATCTCTCAAGTCTGACATGTGGGGGGGATCCAATGTATTGAACCAGTGCGAGGCAAATTGGGCCTGCGCCATCAGCCAGTACCTGAGGAAATCAGGGTCCCCGAAGCCACCACACTCCATAGAGGTGGTCAACGTCCTAAGCTTAAGCCGAATCGCACCCGAATGCCACAAGAAGTTGTTGACAGTGCGAGTTAACGCCTGGAAAAAGCCCTCACCCGGCCACTGGGGGATGTTAGTAAACCTATATAGCAGTTGGGGTAGTACCACCATCTTTAGCACCCCTATACAACCTGCAAGGGAGATAGGGAGTCTCGCCCAGTCCAATGCCTTTACAGCAAGGTTTGTGAGGTATTTCTGATAATTCTCTTCGAACACAAGCTCAGACTGGCGAGCCACCTCCATACCCAGATAAGTAAATTTCGATTGGGCCCATGTGAACCCCATGGTATTGGGAGGGGGACTTGTACAGTCAGTTAGCGGGAAGAGGGTGGATTTGGAGCAGTTTACTTTGAGTCCAGAGATGTGTCCGAAGTGGACTACATCTTCCAGTATCGGAGCTAGATTGGTGGCGGGGGAACGGATGAAGAGCAGGGCAGCATCAGCATATAGAGAAACGATGTCCAATTGGCCGGCAGTTCGTAGGCCTCTGTGTGCAAGGGATTGCCACATCATGTATGCAAACAGTTCCATTGCTATGGCGAAGATTAAAGGAGAGAAGGGGCAGTCTTGTCTTGTTCCTCTAGAGATACGAAAAAGGGGAGATCATCTGTCTTCAGTGCGGACCCTAGCTACTGGATCAGAGTAGAACAGCTTAACCCAGGAGAGGAAGGTTTGACCAAATTTGCATTTTTCGAGGACCCGCCATAGGTACTTCCATGACACAGAGTCGAATGCTTTTTGCATTTCAAGCGTGGCAGCTACTGCTTGCACATTTGGATTGATTCTACTTATTATGTTGAAGAGCTGTCTCAAGTTCAGGGAGGTGGAGCGTCCAGGGATAAAACCTGCTTGGTCTGGGTGGATAATGTGCAGCATGTAGGGGGCTAGGCGCAGTGCTAACAGTTTGGCATAGATTTTGCCGTCACAATTAATGAGTGAGAGGGGCGGTACGAGACGCATTGGGTGGGGGGTTTGCCGGGCTTAAGTAAGAATGTTATTATGGCCTCACGGAGAGAGTGGGGGGGAGCTTGCCCACTTCCACTGATTCCTCTCATCGGGCCATCAGATGAGGGATTAGAAGAGATTTGAAGTGTATGTAAAATTCGATTGGGAGGCCATCTGAGCCCAGGGATTTGCCCGACGATAATGAGTCTATGGCTTCTAAAAACTCCTCAGGGGTGAAAGGGCTCTCGAGAGAACTAATGGTTTCAGGAGAAAGGATCGAGAGGGGGAGGTTGTCTAGGTAGGATTTGATCTCCGCTGCCGGAACACTCACGGTGCTTGCATAGAGGGATTCGTAGAAGGCCAGGAACTCCGAGTTGATGTCTTGCGGTAGTGTGGCCAAGGTGCCATCGGATCTTGCCACTGCCGGGATGTTTGGGGACCCGAACTCACGGCGAAGAAGCCTGGCAGCCTGGCCAGAATGCGACCTGGTTGTTCGTCTTCTCTGTATTTGCTAGCGAGACCAGGGGTTGTCAAGGAATTTCACCTCGCGGTCCGCTAGGGAGTGAAACCTGTCAAGTTCCGTGCCTAGGGATGCTAGGATTTCAGGGGTTTGATGTAGTGCATATTGGGATTCAAGGGTGGCAAGTGTAGCTTCACTTTTCGCAATGTCTCCCCGAAGTGCTTTCAGGATGCCATTTTCTTTGGATAGTGCAATGCCCCGGATGTAGACTTTAAATGAATCCCAAAGGGTGGCCTGCGACGAGACCGAGCCGGTATTGATTTCAAAGAAACCTTCAATGGCAGTCTCCAGCTCGGAACCGAAGGCAGTGTCAAGGAGAGAGTAAGGTTTAATTTTCCATTGCCTAGTTCGTTCCCGATCTAGACTCCAGAAAAGGGAGATGGACACCGGTGAATGGTCAGATTAGGTTCTGGGGAGAATTGTTAAGTGTGACACGCTCCTTATTAGTATATCGGATATTAGCCATCTGTCGATTCTTGAGTGGAGTTGTGCACTGAAGAGTAGAAGGAGTAGGAGCGGGAGTCAAGATAAATGAGCCGCCATGCATCTACAATCGCAAGTCGTGGAAGGGATGTTAGTATGGAATAAGCTGCTTTGGAGAGTTGACGAGCTTTGGAGCCGGATCTATCCAGGTTAACGTCTAATATCTAATAAGTCGCCCCCCCATAAGATTGGTATCAGAGGGTGTTAGGGGGAATTCTCTGTTTAGGCTGAATTTCCTAACCTAGTGAGTCCCCCAGCAGCTTTGCTGGATTTTTGGGGTTTATTTTTTTCTCCTGCCAAGAGTGAGACTCTTTTACCCTCACTCTTGGGCATGATTTGAGTGTGTTTCTTTGAATCTAGATGTGTTTAATGGGCTATGGGGTCTTTTACTCAATAGGGCTTCATGTGTTTTTGTGATGTGTGTTACACAGCACCCTCAGTGCAGTGACACAGGGGTGTCATAGTGACCCCCCAGTATAGACTCCATACCCTGGGACTGACTACTGTCTCCCAGGGCATGTAAAGTCACCATTGACTTTACTAGTCTTAAATTCTGAACAGAACCAGTACAAACCATCATATTGTGGACGTACTGGCTGGGGCAATTCAATTGCCCCAGGGTTTGTTAGTCGAGGGGGCACGTCTCCGTCCCCCCTGATCGAGTTTTGGCTGGTGGCAGTGGATACGTTTTATATTCAACCGCGAATATTTTCCTATGGGATTTCCCATTGTTTTAGGCTACTATCTTTATTTAATTATTTACGGTAGCCTCGAATATACCACCGGTTTATTTAATTAATATTAATTCTCCGGTTGGTATTTTTTGCCAAAACTTGATTCTAAAATGGCGTTTGTGTTCTCTTCTGTGACTCCCACCCAAGTCGAGCCCTTTGTTCCACTTTTTGGCGGGCTTCTCCACCAAAGCCCTCCAAAGTGGTGCCACTCTGTCTGGGGTACTTAGGAGAGGTGGAGGGGGATTTAGGCACCCTGGACTGAGTTGCCTAGGCAACTCAAGTCGCACTCCGTCCTGATTGGCCCAAGTGGTGAGCCGGCCGGCTCACCACTTAGCATGTTTGAGTGACAGCTAGGCTGAGTGAATGGGGGTTTTCTGCATAAAAGCAGGGCTTTGGGGACGGGAACTTCAGAAGTCGCCACAGGACCTAAGAATCCGACGAGGGAGAAGCTGAGCCGACCTGCCACGACACCACCACCGGTGGAGCCCTGCTGGACCGTCTCACCACTTTTCCCAACGACAGAGGAGATCTCCCGCCGGAGAGTCTTCTTCCTTTGACTGGTGGGGATAACCAGTTTCACCGTCTTTTCGCCTTCCCGACGTACCTCGTGGCCGCCTTGCCTGTGCCAAGCACCCCGGCAACCGGGATACCACGTTTTACCACGACCGCGAACAAAGGTACCACCTTTAACCGGAAAACTCTGCGGCTGGTTTCTTCCCTGGTAATGCAGCGACCTTCATCTTTCCTCCAAGTCGAGATCTTCTCTTCCCCTGGACGACGACGCAACTTGCACCCACTGCCAGGAACAACTGCCACCGCTGGAGGATCCTTCCCACTTAAGGTACCGTGTCCCGCCCGGCTTCCCTTGCTACCGACTGTACCGGGTAGATTTAGCCCCCGGCTTTCGAACCTGGGTTAGCCTGGGACACCCTGGCTAAACTTTCCTGAGCCTCTCTAACCTCTTTTTGAAATCTCTGCAAGACTTTCTAAGCCTAGTGTAACTGTGTGATCTTGGGTGCATTTGTGCTCTGCTCTCTCTAAGAGTGGGCCTAGCCTTTGGACTTCGGCTCACCAGTGACTTTTGCTCTTCTGCCTTGCTAACAGTGTTCCTGAACCTTAGAGTGGTGTACCTTTCCATATTCTGTCTTTTTCCCTCCCTTTCTCACCAACTTATTGAAGTGCCATCTAGTTAAGCGCTCACCTCTGTATGAAAATAAGTGGTGTTTTACTGTGACTTATTTGATAAGGAAAAAGGGGTGTATATATTACAATAGTAACTGTGTTTAGAATATTTTACAACAAGAGTGCTGGAGTGTTTCAAACCGTGTGTTTTTAAATAAATAATGATATACTTTGATACCAAAGCTCTGGTCAGTGTTTGCTTGTATTGGTGTGTCTGAGTGCCTATTGTGTATACTTTGCAAACTGCCTAACTCTTCTTCAGAGAAGTCTGACTGCTCAGCCACAGCTACCAGGTAAATCTGGGTGGTACAGACTAATACCAAGTGGGTTTACTGCCAACACCTGTAGTCTTAAATCTTTTGCAGTGTTCCCTAAGGGAACTGCACAGGTTTCTGCCTAACACTGGTGTACAGCGGTGGGATTTGTATTGAGTATACATTTTAGAGTGCTTTAGGATACCTTAGTACAACTAACCACAAAGCTTAGCACTGAAAAAGTAATCTTTCTATTATGTCAACTATGGAAACTTATAGTCAAGAGTCCCTTGCTACAAAAACTGCTGATTGTTTAAGAGTACTATGTAAGCATAAGAATCTCCTGACTAAAGGCAAGAAAATGGAATTAATAGAAAGGTTGTTAGCTAACCAAAGTCTGGATGATGGTTCAGAGGAACCTACCGTGCCAGAAAATGTAGATAATAGTATAGAAATTGATATTGATCAAAATGTTGATAATCTTGAGGAAGAGTCAGAAGAGGAGGGTGAGGCTGATGTGACTGTCCCCCCTAGGCCTCGGTCTGCTATACCTGCTGTACCTACTGGACCTTTACCAAGTCCCGCACTTAGTCCTCAATATCTTGAATTAGAGAAAATGAAACTTGAACTAGAGTTCAAGAGAATGAATACTCAGGCTGAACAGAGACACCAGGAAATGAATCAAGAACTAAGGCTAAGGGAAATGGAGCTCAAGCATGAGCTAGAAATGAAGAAATTATCTGTCGAAAATGCTTCTCTCTCTGGCTCCTCTAGAAGTTCCAGTGGTAATGGAGTTGGGGGAGGAGGATAACAAAGAGTATGAATGTGTGAAACTAGCTCTGATAGCTAGATTTGGGAAGACCCCTTCCCAGTACCTTAAGTGGTTTAGAACCCTCAAAAAGCATGATGGTACCCCTTGGGCTACCTGGGTGAGTGAAGGGTTGAAAAACTTAGAGGGATGGATTAAGGGTTACAAAGTGAACACTTATGAAGGTATGAAGAATCTTTTTATGTTGGAGTCAATTTATGATGCCTGCTCTCCTGAGCTCAGACAGCACTTGGCTGATTCAAAGGAATTAGATTCCCGAAAACTAGCTAAGGCTGCTGACTTGTGGGTTGCCAACAGGGCCACTCACAAGGATTCTGGGGTAACTCAGAAAAAGGATGAGGGGAAACAGCCTAAAAAGGACTCCAAAGAGAATTCTAATACTGCAAATTCCAAAGAGGGCCCCAAACAAAACCAGAAGGGTAAGCCACAAGGGAAACCACAGCAGAATAGTGTCTCCTCTGGTGCCAAACCAGAGGGAGGTCAGAACAAGCCTCCATTCCAGAAGGCATTTGGTAAATGCTTTGTTTGTGGCTCTACTGACCATGTGAAAGGAGATCCCAGATGCAAGGGTAAACCATCGGGGATCCAACTTGCCTCCTTAGCCTTGGCTCCAGAAGAGGAAGTCCCAATGGCAAGTGGAAACTTTCTACTGCTGGCTGATGAACCCATTGGTGTCTCAGCCAGTGTTTCTTTAGTCTCTCTGGGGTTGTGGGAACAACATAACTTAGATGTGTATAATTCTATCCCAGATAATACTAAAGAGTATTATAAAGACAGTGTCCAGGTGAATGGTCAGGAGACTCCTGCCATTAGAGACACTTGGGCCAGCATAACTGTGGTGGATGAATCATTTTTCAAGGAAGAGGATGTTGCTAAGGCACCCAAATGCCTCACCAAGTTAGCTGGAGGGCCTGTGCAGATGTGTCCCCAGTTACCAGTTCTCATCCAGTGTAATGACATGGCAGTAAAAATACCTGTCAGTGTACAATGTGAAGTACCAGGTAGGGTTCTGTTGGGTAATGACCTGAAAGCTCTTGGAGTTGTGTCACATACCCCCAGACCACCTAGTAAAAGGTTACAGGAGCTCACAAAACCTGCAAGAGAGAAAACCCTGCGAGGGTTATCTCAGGAGATGATGACAGAGATCACTCCTTTACCACTGGAGCAACCCACTGCAGTAACTACCAGATCAGGAGCAAAGGGGCAACCCAAGACTCCTAGGAAAAAGTCAGCAGCAAGCACTCCATTGCTTCCAACAGTTACACCTGTAACTCCACCTCCAGCTGAGGCTGAGAGGGAGGTACAACCCTGGATGGTTGAACTAGACTCTGAAGAAGAGCTAGTGGGAGGCCAAGAACTTATTGGAGATCTAGACCCTGAGGATCATCCTGAGCTGCAGTCTTTACTGGCAGAAGGTGGGCCCAGCAGGGCAGCTTTCCGTAAGGGACAAAGAGAATGTCCAACTCTGGAGGGTCTCCGCCACCAGGCAGCTGCTCAGGCTGATGGGCAAGAGCCTGGGAAGTATAGGTTGCACTGGGAAGATGGCCTCTTCTACATTGAACCAACTGAGTCTGAACCTGGAGACTACAAACGCCTTGTAGTACCTCAAGAAAACAGACAACAGTTCTTGCACTTAGCCCACGAGATTCCTTTGGCTGATCACTTGAGCTTCAAGAAGACCAAGGAAAGGCTCTCACTCTACTTCTATTGGCCAAAAATGGGGGAAGAAGTAGATAAGTTTTGCAAGAGCTGCCATACCTGCCAAACTTCTGGTAAGGTTGGCTCCAAGAATGTGGCACCATTAGTGCCTCTCCCAGTTGTGGGAGTCCCATTTGAGAGGGTAGGAATTGACATTGTTGGTCCCCTTGATCCCCCTACCTCCTAAGGCAACAGGTTTATCCTTGTTGTAGTAGACCATGCTACTAGATACCCTGAGGCAATTCCTATGAGGACTGTTACAGCTCTGGCTGTGGCTAAGGCCCTCCTTGGTATTTTTACCAGGGTTGGGTTTCCTAAGGAAGTAATATCCGACAGGGGGTCAAACTTTATGTCCCACTACATGAAAGCCATGTGGAAAACCTGTGGAGTTACTTACAAGTTCTCAACCGCCTACCACCCCCAAACCAATGAGTTGGTAGAAAGGTTTAACAGAACCATGAAGAGCATGATAGGTGCTTTAGAGGAACCTCTGAAAAGAAAGTGGGACCGTCTACTGCCATGCCTTCTCTTTGCTTATAGAGAAGTCCCTCAGGAGGCAGTAGGTTATTCTCCCTTTGAACTTCTCTATGGCCATCCGGTCAGAGGTCCATTGGCCCGGATTAAGGAGGGGTTGGAAGGTGCTCCTCCCCTCAAGCCAGTCAGAGTGACTGACTATGTGATAGGTCTCCGAAGGAGAATGTCACACATGATGGCAGAAGAACCTGAAAGCTGGACAAACTTTGGTCAAGCATTGGCATGATCAAAAGGCTAACATGGTTGAGTTCACTCAAGACCAGCTAGTTCTCGTTATGCTCCCAACAAGGCAGAGGGCCTTGCAAGACAAATGGATGGGACCCTTCAAAGTTGTGGGAAAACTTGGAGAGGTCAACTATCTGGTGGATCTGGGCAGACCCAGGGAAGCACCTAGAGTCTTCCACACCAACCGCCTGAAAATGTACGTCTCCAGACCTGAAGTAGGAGCCTTGCTTCTAGCTTCAGCAGCAGAGGAAGAAGAGAGTGAGTCTCTCCCTGATCTCCTCAGAGGTGTACCTTTAGATGAAAAAATTGAAGGAGTCAATCTTTCTTCAGATCTGACACATGAGCCCCAGGAGGAGTGCAAATCTATGTTAAATCAGTTTGCCTCCCTGTTCTCACTCTCACCAGGCTTGACCCCTTGGGGACAGCACGAGATACTCACGGGTGACTGTCTGCCAGTCAAAAGCAGAGCATACCGAATGTCAGAAAATGTGTGAACCCATATCAAGGGGGAGGTCAAGAAGATGCTTGATCTCGGAGTAATAGAACCCTCTACTAGTCTATGGTCTAGCCCAGTTGTGTTAGTACCAAAGGCAGGATCCAAAGACTTGAGATTCTGTGTGGACTATAGAGCTCTTAATGCAGTCACCAAGACTGCTGCCCACCCTTTACCAAGGACAGATGAGTTGGTGGATAAACTTGGCACAGCCAAGTACCTCAGCACATTTGACCTTACGTCAGGCTATTGGCAAATAGCCTTGACAGACCATGCCATGGAGAAAACTGCATTTTCCACCCCAGTTGGCTTGTACCAGTTTAAGGTCATGCCTTTTGGATTAAAAAATGCACCTGCTACATTCCAAAGGATGGTGAACCAAGTTCTAGCTGGGATGGAGGACTTCTGCATGGCATACTTGGATGACATTGCAGTCTTCAGCCACTCCTGGGAGGATCATGCGAACCACCCAGGACATGTTTTGCAGGCTCTTGGACAGGCCAATTTGACTATCAAGGCAAGTAAATGCCAGATAGGTCAAAGTAAGGTGGTCTACCTTGGGCATGAGGTAGGAGGTGGAGAAATAAGGCCTTTGCTCAGCAAGATTGAAGCTGTGCAAAATTGGACAACACCTACTACTCAAACCCAAGTGAGAGCCTTCCTAGGCCTCACTGGGTATTACAGGAATTTCATTGAGAACTATGGGACCATAGCTTCTCCACTGAATGTAATCTCCTCTCCAAAATTCCCTAAAAAGGTCAAATGGAATGAGGAGTGCAATCAGGCCTTTGAAAAACTGAAGAAAGCTCTTTGCCAAGTTCCAGTATTGAGAGCTCCTGACTACCACCAAACTTTCTTTGTACAAACTGATGCTTCCAATGTAGGTATAGGTGCAGTTCTTAGCCAACTGGATGAGAAGGGTAGGGAGCACCCCATTTGCTTCATCAGCCGTAAGCTGAAGGATCCTGAGACAAGGTGGGCAACAATCGAAAGAGAATGCTTTGCTATTCTGTGGGCACTGAGGAAGTTTAGGCCATACTTGTATGGTTCTACTTTTGTCATTCAGACTGACCACCAACCCTTGAGATGGTTAATGCAAATGAAGGGAGAAAATCCAAAACTATTGAGATGGTCAATCTGCCTGCAAGGGTTTGATTTCACCATTGAGCACAGGTCAGGGTGTCATCATCAAAATGCTGATGGACTCTCTAGGATGTATGTCGTCGACTAGAGGTATGAGGTTCATCCAGGAGTGGATTAAATCCTCCTGTCCCTTAGTCTGGGGGGGGGGGGGAGTGTTAGGGAGAATTCTCTGTTTAGGCTGACTTTCCTACAGGTTTCTGCCTAACAGAGGGAAGCCATCTAGGAGGGAGGCTAGGTGTAGATAAAACTCGGGATTGTCAATATTGGAGCCGTAGATATTTAACAGAACCACCGCCTTATTCTGCAGGGTGCCCTGGAGTAACACATATCTGCCCTGGGGGTCGATCTGTGAGAACCTGCAGCTGAATTTAAAGCTTCTTTGAATTAGTATCATAACTCCCCGGCTTTGGGTAGAATAGTTAGTAAAGTACCTTTGGGGGCCCCACATTTTGGCAAACTTTTCACAGTGTTCAGAGGAAGCATGCGTTTCTTGTAAAAAGAGGATTTTGGCGCCGTGATGCTCAGCTTGAAGTTGTAATTGTCTCATTTTCTTATAGTTGCCCAACCACCGCACATTCCAGCTCATGAACGTTAAGTTATCATCGTGCACCGGTGTCGAGGTACTCATTAGCCTTTAAGAACTAGCAGAATGGAGGCTCCCAGGCCGACAGGGAACAACCCGTGCAGGACTGGCCTGGTACTGTCACATGCTCTACTTCTTCCGTGGACGCCAAGCCTTTTTTAACATAACACCCATCCCCTCCCTTCCTGACCCACATCCCTCCCCCAAACAGAGGAATGATAGCCCCATACCCTTTAAACCAAATCCAAACCAATGGCATCAACGCTGGGGGGGCGTGTGAACTGGCCTGGCGGCGATGCTCCGAGCTGGGGGCAATTAAGGATAAAACATGGTGCCTGGAAAATAGGACATGCGTGACTTAGGCGGGAGCTACACAGGAGGGAACAGCACAGTCTCGCATTAGTTAAACAAATTGCTCATGACCGTGGGGGATGATCACCCACACTTCACCTTTGGCTCTTGCTACCCTGAGGAGGGCGTATCCATCGCGGAAATTTAGGACCCTGGCAATGATGGGGAGTGGAGGTGCACCTAGCCTGGGCTTCGCAGTTAAGGCACGATGGGCTCTCTCGATTGCAAACTGTGGAGAGAGCTTTGGGGAGTCAGGCAGTGTTAATAGAGTGCGCTCAACATAGTCCTCCATGGGTTCCTTGATGCCATCTTCGGGCACTCTGATAATGCAGAGATTGTAACATCTCAAATGCGATTCGAGGTCCTCATTCTTTTTCTCCACCTCGAGAACTCGGCTAGAGAGTGAGTAGACTTCCACCCTGAGGGAGCCCAGGTCATCCTCGGTGGCACTCACCCTAGTCTCGAACTCAGCCACCCGGCCGTTGGTCCTCTCGATATGAGCTTTAAAGGAGGATATGGTGCCATGTCATCAAGTTTGCTATGGAGCGTGGTAAAGCCCTCGCAGATATTTTCCATCATTTTCTGAGAGTCTATGGGATCCCAGTTTAGTTTATTCATTTGTATTGCGCACCAGACCCGAGGGTATGAGGGCGCATGAACAGCAAGGTGATTCAAAGCTTGGTTACAGGATGCTTATACTTTACATTACATAATTATACTTTACATTACATAATTACAGTGTGACGATGAAGGAACATGTGTACAGTTTGGCAGGAGAGAATGCAGTAGATGTATTTAAAGAATTACAAATATATACAAGTTTAGTATTACAAATTTACAGATTCTCTTAAAGCATGCAACGCGGAGAGCAGCCGTGTGGTGTTAGAGGTGTTAGTGGTTCGTGTTCTTTAACCAATGGATGTAGTTGCGTCTAAAAAGTGAGTAAGGTTGGGGAGTTCTGAACGATGGTGGTAGGGAGTTCCAGTGTTGGGGTGCTTTCACCTGGAAGCTGTTGCCACCCATTTTAGTGCGTTTAAACCTGGGGACGGTGAGCAGATTAGCATTGGAGGTTCTGGTGGGTCTGATGGGGCTGTGTTTGCATATTCTGTCTGCCAGATAGCGTGGGGCAGCATTATTCAGGCATTTGTGGGTGAGCGATGCTACTTTAAGCAGGATTTTGTCTGTTGTGCTGAGCCAGTTATGGGATTTCCTGATATTGGAAATGTGTTCCCTCCTGGGAATATTGAGTGCTGCCCTAAGGGTGTTGTTTTGTAGCGTCTGAATTTTGTTGGTGATTTGTTTGGTGGCTCCTATGTAGAGGGCGTTACAATAGTCCAGTTTGGATAATACCAATGCTCTGGCTAGTGTAGTGCAGCTGTGGGTGGAGAGGAAGGGTTTGGCTGCTCTTATGAGCTTACATGTGTAGGCCGTAGAGGATGCCATCGAGCTAACCTGTTTGTGGAAGGTTAGGGAGGAGTCGAGGTATATTCCTAGGGTTTTTACTTCTTTCGAAACCTTGATTAGGTTCCCATCTATGATGAAGTTGGCATAATTGTGGTCGAGTTTGGTTAGGTTGGACGTAGAACCAAGGATGATGAGTTCAGTTTTGTCATCATTCAGGCATAGACTGTGCGAAGCCATCCATGCCTGGATGATGAGATACACCCAGTTCACCAAGGCCAAATCCTGGTTGTAATCTCCCGTCAACGGGATGAGGATCTGTGTATCATCGGCGTAGTTAGTGTAGGTGATACCCAGGCCATCTAGATCATCAAACAGGGGCTTTGTGAACACGTTGTACAGAGTGGGGGAGACGCACGAGCCCTGTGGGACTCCACATGTAATGGGGATGGGTTTGGCGGCGGCAGAGGAGAAGACTCGCATGGATCTGTTGTTGAGGAATGACTCAATCCAACTGATGGCTTCTTGTGAAAAGTGGGCAGCTGAGTCTAAATGATTACATAGGATTTTATGGTCAACTAGGTCAAACGCCGCAGAGAGGTCTAGCAGGAGTAGTAATGCAGTTTTCCCGTTATCTCTAAGGTCGTCTATTTGGGCTTTCAGATCTATCAGGGCTGTTTCAGTTCCATGTTGGGGTCTGAAGCCGGATTGTCTTATTCCTAGAAGGTGGTTTGTTTCAAGATATTTTTGAATTTGTTGGTATGCTGTCTTGTCTAGTATCTTGAGCAGGAATGGGACGGTGGTAATCGGTCTGTAGTTGGTTGGGATGGACGGGTCAAGGGAGGGTTTTTTGAGGAGAGGGAGGACCCAGGACTCTTTAAGGTTACTGGGGACTGTTCCTGAGGAAAAAGAGGCATTGATGAGTCTGGTGATGAATGGCGAGAGGTCTCGTGCCGCGTCTTTAATGATTTGTGGGGGGCAGAGGTCACCTATGCAGTTGGAGGGTTTAAGGCCAAGAATTATTTTTTCTACTTCGAGGGAAGAGACTATGGAAAAGCTGAAGCGAGCAGTGTTAGGTGTGTGGTGTGAGGGTGGAGGGCTCGAGTGGGCGTTGATGGGGTTGGTAAGATTGGTGAGGGAGTCTTTCTTATTTTTAATTTTTGTTTGAAGGCCAGTGACTTTGTTGTTTAGTGCATTTTGGACACTGGTGCACCATTGTTTGTTTTTAACGCAAGTATCTGGGATTGTTACCGGGGTTTCCAATTCTTTCAGGATAGTAAATAATTCTCTGGAGCTGGAGTTGGATTGGGAGATTCTCTGGTTATAGGATTCTTGTTTGGCCGCTATGATTTCTTTTTTATAGTTGGCCGTTATTTTGTTAAGCAATAGTTTGTTGTGGTCAGTCGGAGATTGTCTCCAGACTTGTTCCAGTTTACTCTTTTCCAATCTAAGGGTTTTAAGGTGGCTGGAGAACCATTGGTTGAGGTGCTTTTTTGGTTTGGATTTTCTAAGTTTCAATGGTGCAATGGCGTCTAAGGCTATGCGCATGGTGTTGTTATAGCCTTCTACGAGGTCATAGGGATTAGAGTCTTGGAGTTGGCTTAGTGTAGGAAGAATGAGTGGGATCAGTTTTTCTACTGTGATATTTTTTTTGCTTCTCGTGTGGATGGCTGGGGCTAGTGCCATGTTGGTTGTAGGGCTTGAGGCCTCAAGTGAGAAGGAGAGGAGGTGATGGTCGGTCCAGGATTGGGGAGTGTTGTTAGTGATCGATACGGCACAGTTATAGTCTGCTATCCAATCAAGGGTTCTCCCTTTGTTATGGGTGGGGCTGGTTACTTTTTGTGTGAAGCCTAGTTTAGACAGGGTGTTACTGATGAGAGTGGCTTGATTGTCTTTGGGGTCTTTGTAGCCTAAATTGAAGTCTCCTTAGAGAAGGCATTGTGAGGAGTTTTTTAGGTTGTCGGTAAGGATGGCATTGAGGTCTTCCTCGAAAGATCCCGGGGGTCCGGGCGGTCTGTATAGTAAGTGAATGGATATTGTTTGGGAGTTAGCGATGGGTAGTTTGGCTGTAAGAGATTCACATGATGGGTGGTGTGTGGCGGAGTTGAGTCTGATGTTAAGGTGGGTCTTGGCAATGATGGCCAAACCACCGCCTTTAGCTTCAGTTCTGTCCGCTCGGATGATGGTATAGTCAGTGGGGATGGCTAGCGAAAGGGCTGGGCCTGCGGCTGCATGAAGCCAGGACTCTGTTATGGCTAGGAAGTCTAGATCTTCAGCTAAAATGAGATCAGCGATATCCGTGGCATGGGCAATCATGGAGCGTGCGTTGATGAGGGCACCTTTTATAGGTAGGGTTTTGGCTTTGGCAGGGGTGGGGGTGGTAGCTGTGCTGAGCGCTCTATTGTTGGTTGTAGTGGAGTTGACGGGTTTAGGTTCGGGTTTTTTTAGCGTAAGGTTAGCGCAGGAGCTAATGGATGTTCGGTGTGTGAGTATGGATTGTGTGGAGTCCCTGGCTCTAGGCTCGTGTATTTTGGGAAGTCTGGATCGTAATCTGGTCAGCCTGTCCGAAAGGCATGGGGGAGCGAGTAGGGTAAGCATGATTGTGGTGCTGGGCTCTGTGAGGGTGGGTGATGCGGTGCCTAGGCTGGTCAAGTTAAGGGGTGAGCTGGGCAGGCATGCGGAATTGGTGATGTGGAGAATGGTTCTCAGTAGTATAGAGTAAACGCCCGGGAGGAACATTGTGTGAGGGGGGTAAGGTGCAGTGTGTGTCCTGTCTAGGGTCGAAATCTAGCAGTGGACAGTGCGGCCTGCTTGGAGTAGCCGAATACTACCTAATCCATGTAGTGCAAGATTGCAGATTGGCATCTGACTCAGGTACAGGGCGTTAAGTTGGTCGGCGCCTGCTCTGGAACACCCTCAGCTGACCTCAGCGGTGTTTTTGCAAACATATTGATGGAGCACTGTTTCTTCCCCGCTCCATTAGTCATGGTGCCAGCCAGGGGTGAACCCGTGGGCCCGAGGAGGCAGTGGGGGCGCCGAGGCAAGTCGGAAGGGGGGAAGGTCACAAGAGGTAGTCCGAAGGGCCAGCCGGGGCGTTCGGGTGCCCAGTGGTTCTTGCGTGTGCAGTGAAGTGCAGTTCCATGGTAGGCCGTGGAGTCACTAGGCTACCGATGGTCGCCACAACCCAGAGCCGGAGGAACCACCCCAGCTAGCAGTTATGTAGATGTGCCGAGTGCTCAGTGAGTAGATCCTCTGATGGATACCGTCCTTGATGAACCTGGGTGAAGACCGAGAGCAGGAGGCCTATGGTCAGAGGCGGGGTGAAGCAGGTAGTGTTTCTGCGCTCTGGAGCTCTTGAGTGGGTGGGAGGGGTGATTCCTTGTGTCAAAAAACAGGGCGGCTAGGTATCTTAGTGCGGGACTTGTGGGCAGCTGGGGGTCAGGCAGGGCATCCCAAGCTTGTCAGCAGAGAGGTAACCACAACAGACGCCAGCAAGGCACACCAGCGCCCGCCTCCCAAATCACAGACTGATCAGGTGAATCGGATGATATGGGTGCTTGCGCTGCAGTAAGGCAACGAACACAGAGAGCAAGCCTGTCACTTTGTTGGGCTATAGATCCCAGGCTCCCATCAAGTGTATGCAAGCAGGGGGGGTCGGAAGGCGCAGACCCACAGCAATGCCCTCCACTCGGTCTCCACAGTACTGGATAGTGCGCCCCAGGTGGAGATCCAAACAGAAAACGGTTGCTCAGGCCAAGTCAGGGGTACTGTTGAGATGATGAGGCCCCCAATCTGAGTCGCAGGGCAATGTTGAAGTGCACGTGTCTTAGGGGCGTGTATAAAGCAAGGTCCCACGGCTAGGGATCCCTGCGTCCCCCCAGCAGTGCCGCTGGGTTGTGTTGGGGGCCAGGGCCCCAGGAAACACAGGCTGCCAAAGAGTGATAGAGTGATGGGAAGCGCTGCTCTGCCACCCCACAGCCAGCAAGGAAGGCTGTCGATGTCGGCCATACCCTCGGGGAGGGAGGCTGCCAAAGCCGATGAGAGCATCGACGCGGGCAGAGTGACCAGGGGCTCCGGGGGCCTCATTGACCCACCGTGGCCGCCGATGGGCAGGCGTGTCACCCGGATGGGCCACAACCTCAGTCCTCCCCGGGCCCAGTCTCGGAGGGGGGTCCGGGTCACAGCACGCCACCCAGGAGGGGCGGCGGAGCAGTCCGCTCAGTGTCCGGGTCAGGCCTCCGGGTCCCAATGTGGATGCCGGCTTGGACGCAGCCTCAGCGGTTGGCGCCCCCTCGCAGATCCCGGCGGTCCCCAGCGGCGAGGGGAAGAGGCCGCTGCAGTGCGAGCACAGCGCCCCTCCCCCAAAGCAGGCCACAGATCCCCGGGTCGGTGGCAATCGTCTCTGGAGAGGAGGAGCGGGTTGGGGCAGCGCAGACTCCCGGTCCGGTTTCACTGGGCTGGATCTCTGCAACAGAGCCAATTCTCGACCCAAGGCGCGGTCAGATCCATGCCCGGGTCTTCAGCAGTCGGTTCCAGTAATTGGTGCAGGATTTTGTAATGCACCGTAGCAGGATTCATGAAGGAGAGTGCCTCCCAGCACGGAGCTCTCGATTAGACGGCCATCTTCCTGGCCATAATTAAACCAATTAAGGGGACGTTCCTGACCTTCAGGCCTCTTCTTTGTCCCAGTAGTTGAATGGGAGGTAATCCTCATGGCTCCTGGTTGTCTCTTCCTCGTCTCAGTACTGTCTTGCATTTTAAAGGGGGAGAGCAGTGGAACACATTTATAATGACCCAAAAAGGTTGGCGGGAGATCAGTTTGATTATCCTGATAAGGGGAATACCAGGTCTAATTTCTACCCTTCCTCTTCCTTTGATTAACCTGTCTAATGAATACTGTTTCCTACCCTTCTCGGAGATCATGGGACTAGATGAACAATATCCCATAACCTTCTCTGGTAAAGGGGTTCCTTTTGGAAAGGAGATATGGAATACTGTGTCTCACCTATGGCCAGCCCACTTTCAATCCCCAAAGACCTTCTATCCAGCTTCCCAGTCCGGGCACCATCACTATGGAACAAGCTTCCCCCTCACTTGAGAGGCGAACCCTCCTACAATGTCTTCAGAAAGCATATCAAAACATTGCTTTTCAGCTAACCTCCTTCCCTACTGCTTTACCACTTTTCCACTTTGTCTTTTTTCCTGTAACTACACCCTAGATGCCCATGGGCTTTACAGGCTGCTATAAATGCACAAATAAATAAAATAAATCCAGGTGATCCTTCCTCGCTTGTCCACCGCCAAGGGCAGGATCCAAAAGCGATGGCCTTTCCCTGGCCACCTGCATAAAGGATCCAAAGGGAGTAAAGTGAGAATACCCTCAGGTTTCTCACAGTACCAAGCTAATAATTTAAAGTAGCAATTTACAGGAGGTAGGGTAGCCCGAGGACTGTGAGGAGGAAGCTAGTCAGAGTAATGAAGATTAACAGTAAGTAATCAGGACATTGCCCCTTCTTCCAATCTTCCTTCTCCCAGTCCTGACATTTGTGGATATAACAAGAGGGGGTACTGAGAACCAAATGCCAGATTGTAGAAATAAAACAAATATGTATTTAACAACAAATATCAATTTGTAGAAGCCAGAATCACATTAGTACCAAAGGAATACTCTTAATACATATTAACCTTTCGTCTGAAGTTGAGCATAAAAGTAGAGGGAGAAGTCCAGCAGCCCTACATATTGCTCCAATTTAAAGTACAAAAGGCAGTGATCCTTCTGGTAAATCTACCCCATCTATGGTGGGCGGGAGACAGCTCCCTCATAACCCAAAGTGATTGCCTCTCTCACCCAGATACTCAGAGAAGAGGTGGAAAGGTTTGTACCCCTTCACCCAGGCCAAAAACAGAGGACATCATTTGATTTACAAAAGGAAGCAATTTGAGCAGATCTGCACAGATACAAGAGGTGTAAAATATTATTGTCGCTGTTGAAGAAGGTGTGACGAATCGGATGATGCCATCACTCTTTTCACAGGAGTAGCTTCTCCCCATGTGGCCAGGGAATGGCAGCCGCTACACGATCCTGACCCTGGGGGCAGCTATATGTGGGAGGACCACATGGGGGAGGCAACCCTCAAGGGGATGATATGACATCATTGGAGGAAGTTGCATTTCCCCCATTTCATTTTAGGCATGTTTACTCCATTCTTCATGCCCTGATGACATGTTGTAACATTCTCCCTCAAACACTTGCAAAGTCTACTTCAAGCATTCCCCAATATCACCCAAGGAACAGTATGCTCACAACTGAGATGAGGAAGAGGCAGGGAGCAGTGAGGATTACTCATAATAGTGTCCAACATCAGCTTCCTCAATATCATACAAGAAACAATGTGACAACAACTGAGACAAGAAAGAGGGACAAAGCAATGAAGATGGCCAAGACCAGTAAACCAACCCAGCGGTCTAGTCTTTGGAAGTTAGTCAATCATGCCGGGAAGTTTAAATCTACAACAGCTGAAACAGAGGAGAGAGCTGCAAACGCTGAGTTGTACCGCGGCCTGTGCTGACACCAGTCAGAACATTAAGGGAAAGCACGCTGTGAGAAGCACAGTGAAGGCGAATGCAGACAGCGCGAAGAGGAACCAGAGAGAGCAGGAAGTCCGCCGCCTGAGAATATGAGGCAGCAGGTACAACACGGCGAAGACACAGCAGTTAATGGGACGCACGGTGAGCCAACAGATGAGAGGAACCGAAGCGGAGAAATGCAAGAGACACTGGAAGCACCCGGTAAGCCCAAGGAACATCGGAAGACATATGGGTTACTGGGTTGCCTGAAAGTGTGTGCTGTTTCATGAAAGGAACACAAGAAAGGGAAGCCTGTGAATTAATTTATTTGTGTACCATGACACGAACCGGCCGCTGAACCCATATTGCAAAATAAACTAGAAAGTAAATGTGAATGGTCTTGAGAAAGGGGCAGAGACCCAGCGAACAAAAGAAGGAGCAAATATTGAAACAATTTGTTAAACAGGGGTTGATAAATCACCACTGGGGAAATATTTTGTGGATAAAAGAGAAAGTAATTGCTGGCAGGAGAGTATACCAAGCAAAGCCAAGTGGCTGCAAAGAAATTTCAAAACAAGTGTTTAAAAAAACTGCATAGTCCTGCTAGGAGAGTATACCAGGCAAATCCCAAGTGCGTGTAAGAAAGTGAAAGAGACTGCAACTAAGACCTTGCAGGAGAGTATAATACGCAAATTCAAGTGTGTATATGAAACTACAGTAAGAAAAGAATCTCGAGGAAGATCCATGCCCTTGAGCTTGTGAATGGTTCTAAAGGTAGAGAAGAGCCTGGTAGGAGAGTATACCAGGTGATCTGAGAGTCTGGGACCCGCACCCAAAATTGTAAAACAGTGAAGAGAGAATCCCAAGGAAGACACATGCCCAAATAATTTTGAACTGTTTTGGAATGTAAAGAGAAACCTGGGGAAATGAGCCATTTCGCCGAGAACCCACCAAGAGGACAGGATTAACCTCTTCAGGTTACAAGGAACTTGGATTCTTTAGTTGGAACTTTTATTTTTGTTAAAAGGAATCTAGGGAAGGGAGCCATTCCCTAGAACTGTGAACATTGTCCACTTGGAACTTTCTGTTGGATTTACCCCTTTTGTGTTGAATCTGAACATTTGTGCACTTTGAGAACCAGAGACAATATTCTTCACAAATTAGAGTTAGTTTTGTGTGAGGGCCAGAATAGAATTTTGGACACAGTACATATATTTTGCTTTGGACATCTTGACAAAGGACAGACCCACTAGTTTTGGTTGAGGTAGGGAAAACATCCTAGATTAGAGATAGTGAGGCATTTTCCAACCCCAGCATCATTTAATAAATGTTCATGACAACAATTTCTTGGGGGGGGGGGAAATAGAACTTTATTAACATTTCAAATATAACAATACAAGCCTTTGAAGGAGCCCAATTCCATTGTACCGGCCAGAATCTTTAACTCGTACACCATCGGCATGGCCGGATAATTTGAACGTCATGCTAGGCTCAGTGACTGCAAATTAAGCAGCATTCAGCATGCCCTAGTATCTCCCCAAACATTTCTCCCCTACCCCCTTCCTCCCCCTCTCTGTTCCCCCAATACCCCTCCCCTCCCCATATTCAGCTAGTTCACACAACCTCCAATAGGCTCCCTCCCAGGGTGCTAGTCTTCCTCCGAGCGGACAGACTCCAGGGGGTGGGGGTGGCTGTACCATAGTCCCTCATTCGTATTTGGCTAGGAACTTTGAAGCCCCTTACAACCAAGCCACATGGCATGCCCCTAACGTGCCCGCTCCCCCACATTTCAGCATTCATATTTCTTGATGAAGGGGACTCATAGGCCCTTGCTGTTAGTTCAGGATTCATCAAGAAGATGTATAAGAAACGCCATATCATATATGGGCCGCACCTTGGCCACCCATTCCCTTTCCGCTGGCATCCTTGGACTCTTCCACAACTGGGCGAGGCAGCACCTAGCTGCCACCAACATTACCCTCACCATGTGCCAACAAAGAGAGTTCCCTATCAATCCCATCAACCCCTTTGATCCATGACAAAACTTATCTTCAATACATGTGTACCCTCCCGCAGCCCCACCACATGTGGCCATAGTCCCCCTTCGCCCCCCGCACCCACATTTCTATCATCCCGGATCATATCACTTGCACATCTTTGCTAACACAGCCAGAGGGTAGTGCAACTTATCTCGCTCTGCACTTGCATGTTCTGAATGCTCACAAGGCCTAGTAGGTCCACCTTTATCTTTCATTGTTAATATTTGATTTCATTACCTTGCTCCCTTCCCTGTTGCCCTGTGGGCGCTTTGAAACACAATTTACTTAATGTATACGCGCCTTACAAATGCACAATAAAATAAATGAAATAAAATATGTAGGACTTTCGGAGCCTGATTCCTATATTGCAAAGAGGCTGTCAAGCTAGCGACCCTTCTGCACATCATTGTCCATAGGGCATTGTCGATCTCCTTCCCTGAGTCGTGGCCCCATCTAGTCCAGGCTGGGGGTGGATCCCTGGGTTCTGCCAAAAATATCCCCTTGTAAAGTCGAGCTATGAGGCCCCTGGAACCGACCCTCATGAGCAGGAGTTCCTCAAAATCCATCGACCCTCCAGTAGGACACCCCTCAGCTGCAGCTAGTGTAATACGGACAACTTACCTATCTTCAAGCACTCTTCTATCCTCTCTATTTTGATGAATGCCCCGTCTTCCCACTTCTGGCCTGCCCTACACAACCCTGTCTCGTACCACAGTTGGAACGGCAATGGTTCTTCAATCCCAATTCGCAGTGGCAGCGCCAAAACAACTAAGAGGGTTGGCCATGTGGATAGCCATCTGTTCTCTCCTCCCTACCTCCAAAGAGTCCACAGGACTTCCAGAATCTGATGATACAACTCCCACCTCAGGATACACCCTCCTCGGGATACAGGATCTGGGAACCCACAGCCACTCTCCAAGAGAGACCGGCGTCTGCTTCTCCAAGGCTGGATCCAGATGGTCCACCACACCCGAAGCTGAGTCTTTATAGTAGGTTTGGAGGTAAGATCATTGTCTTATATGCACTTCTATGCTTGGCTCCCACCCACAGGAATTTCAACAGGGCCACCTCTACCTCCTCAAAAAAGGACTTCGGGACCACCACTGGGAGCATCTGAAAAAGGAACAGGAATTTGGGTAACACCACCATTTTGATGCAATTTAAACGCACCATCCATGAAAGCCCCAATCCGTCCCACCGCTCCACATCCTTACTCAGTGTTGACCATAACAGCAGATAGTTTCCTGCGAACAGATCCCAGCTTGTTTATGCACCTGTATTCCCATATAACACAAAGGCTCCCCCTACACCTGGAACAGGAGCCCCCTTAAGTACTCTCGCTCTATCCCTGACAATCCCCCTACCAAAAAGACCACCGATTTATCAAGGTTAACTTTGAAACCGGATAGTTTTCCGTATCACTCTAGGCTCTCCATGAAGCACGGCACTGATTGCAACGGATCCGTAATGTATAGCAGGGAATCGTCCGCAAAGAGGCCCATGTTCTACATTACTCCTCCAACCATACCCCCGTAATCCCTTCAGTCTTCCGCACCCTTCTGGCCCACGGTTCCATCACCAATGTGTAAAGCATCAGGGAAGTTGGGCATCCCTCCCTTGTGCCTCGAAACTGAAATGGCTGCGACATGCTCCCATTCATTGCCACCCTGGCTGTCGGTTTCGAATATATAGAGCCGCGATCCACTGCCTCCACCTCCCACCCACCACTATTGTTGAGAGAAATTGACCCATGAAGGACCAATTCACCGTATTGAACACATTCTCTGCATCTAAGGCCATTAGAAGGGTGCCCTCTCTTGCCACAACTGGGGAGTTGAGAATGTGAAGCATTTTCTGCATATTGTCGGGTCCCTGCCTAAGCAGTATAAATCCTGTCTGGTCTGTGTGGATCAGTCCAGGAAGGTAGGACTCCAGGCGGGAAACCAGCACCCTAGTGAAGAACTTTGCATCCACATTTAGTAAAGAGATGGGCCTATACGAGGCGCAGCTGGTTGGGTCTTTACCTGGCTTTGGAATTACCGTTATCAGGGCACGAAGAAATGTCAGCAGGATGGACCCATCCCCCATTATGGAATTAAACCGCTTGGCCAGAGGCGGCGCTAGCAGGCACTTATACGGTTTATAAAAATCTGCAGTAAAACATCCTCCCCGGGGCCTTCCTAGCCTTTAGCTTGCTAATTGCCAGCAACATCATCACCTCTCTGTCAAATGCTTCCCCTTCCTCCAGTGCCAGGCTGGGGTGCTGCATGCCCTCCAGGTAACCACCGGTCTCCTCTCGCCCTAGCACCGCCGGTGCGGAATAAAGCTCCTGTTAATACTTCGCAAATTGGGATGGGACATCAATCCCCTTCTTCACCACGGCCCCATTCGCTCTTCGAACCCTGTCCACCCTCCTCTCTACCCAGTCACCCTCACCCTATTTGCACATGATAAACATGACAAGGGTGAACATGACAATGGTGAATTTGCTAATAACAGTATCAGAGACTCTAGTGTCATAGATAAGTGTTCCAAGGATGACAACAATTCAAGGTCTGCAGCAGAGGCACATTCAAATAGAGTCAAGAACAAACCCAGCTGGTTCAAGGATTATTATGTGGAGTAAACAGCTGTATGCACATAAGGGATGAGATGTGTTATGATGTAAGTGTAAGTTAAAACAAGTTCATAAAAATGTATTACCAGATCCTAGTTAAGCATTGAGCTGCACTATGAGCTAATTAAGTTCTAAGAATTTTATTCTAAGAATGTTGATGGGTTACAGTTCAGACTGCAGGGAGAGAGCCATGTTGGCACTCGGCTCTCATAGGCCGCTGTCGCTGTAATTAAATAAATTATTGTTTCTTCATCACTGCTGCCTGGAGCCCTTATTTCCTCAGCATACTTGAATCTGGGAATACAATGCTTTCAAGACATAATGCCAGCTGGCTTTCCAGCTGGAACTATGAATATAGGAGTGTGCCCTTACTGGGTTAACTGGCAAGAATGGCATCCGACACTGCTGTTCGAACTGGGCTTAATAGTACCTTGAATTACTAAGCTAAATGGGAAGGGGGGGGTCAATGTTTGCTCGAATGTCCCAAGGGGGCATATTAGGAAGTCGCCATGGCATGCAAACAGGCAATAGCATATTCATGTACATCTTAGCTAACATGACATAAAATAATCCAAGACTGAGGGTGCGGGCCAAGATGGTCACTTGAAGTCCAGCTCCGCCAAAACCACTACCCAGAATTGATGAAGCAGTAGAAGAGACCCCACAAGCCAGAAGACCGCTGAGTTAGAATGAATGAATGAATTAAAAATATCCCTGCAGTTTGCAGAGGAAAGAAACAAGCCAAAAGTGTCTCTGAACCCAAGAGAACAATCCAAAACCCCAGAGGGCCTGGACAGAGGGGGAAGAACACCAAGCTTCACATGAGGGGACAGACAGCAGATGGCAAACCACCCACATCGAGGGACATGGGGAAGGTGAAGACCGGCATTGTGACGGTGTGGAAGACGTAAGGAAGCAGTCTGGGAGGCAAATCTACTGAGCCTGCTATGGCGACCTTCCAGACGTGAGTACGGTGCATCATTGTTGTAGGGGCTGGAGATGGACCTCCGGCTGCTGCCCGGAGCTGCGCTACACTCAAGTAAGGAGAGACTGCCAGAGGTAGTGCCGGCTCAAGTGCATGGGCTGGGAGAAGCAGCAGGCGACAAGCACCAAAGGAGCACCACTCGTCAGAAACAAAGCATGGTTGGCAGATTGGCCTGAGCATGAGGATAGGCCGCAAGGTAGTAGTGTCACCCTGCCTGACTGAAAGATGCCACCGCCAGAGGGGAAGCGCCTTAAGGACATTGGTGTTACTGTAGAGCAGGCATAGAGGCTAGCATTGACAGGGAGAGAGGCCGCCTGTTTAAAGGCACCAGGTGTAAATAAGACTTGGACTGTCACTGGAGGATCCCATAGCAAGGCAGTCGGGGCTAGGAAGGGTCAGAGAGACAACAAGAAATCAGTGGGAGGATACTTCACGCACACCCCACAATACATTGTAGGAGAGAAAGGAAGGAGATAGGCATCAGAAACAAGAGCTACTCTGATTAATAGCTCAGTTACACTCACTAAGTGAAGGGAGGCACTGTGACATTCACTAAGTGAAGGGAGACACTGAACAGGCAACCCTGATATCTCAGGAGAGATCCAGGGTTGTCGGGAGACCCCTCCCAGGCATACAACAATTACAGATGTTTCGGAGACCTGAGGGGGCCTACTTGAGAATAGAACAACGACCGGCAGAGGTGGCAGGAGAAGGCTTGGATGCGGGAGAGGTGACGAAGGGAGATATATGGAGCATCCACATGAATTAAAAGCACTCCTATCGGAAATAAAGGGTTGTATACTAATTGACCTTTTCACAATTGACCTCGGGAGAATTGACCTAATTTAGAAGGTTAATTAGGACACAGAAACCCCCCGCAACCCCCACCCAATCCAAAAAAAACCACAACCCCCCACCCAATACCCTTATATTATTTATAATCCAAAACCAACCCAATACATATATAAAATAATATAATACATATATAATATAAAGGTCAATTGTGCAAAAGGTCAATTCTAATAGGTCAATTTGGGTAATACCAAATCAAGGCACCCATCTTGGGGTAGGGTGGACAAGATGGAGGTACTTTAAAACAAGCTCTCTGCAGATATAGTGGAGATTAAGCTGAACGCCAGAATGCTCCAACTGGAGACAAGCGAAGCTGACCTAGAGATAAAGGTTGATGAACCTTGAAAACAGGGAACAAAGGAAAGGAACAACCTCAGGATCATAGGTCTAGAGGAGGTGAATGGAGAAACCCTGACTGAGGTGGAGCAGCAAGTCAAGGGAATAATAAGTGTGCTTGCAATGAGGAAGGAAGAAAAGAGGTACAAATAGAGAGAGCACATAGGGGAGGAGGTGAAGCAAGAGGCCTGTGGTCGTTTGTGGTAAGATGCCTCAACTTCAAACAGAAGATGGAGTTGCTGACTAGAGCCTGTAAAGTGGAGAAGGGGGAATAGGAGGGGTCAGAAGTTCGGATCTATCAAGACCTCTCAGAACTGATACTTGCAAGGAGAAGAGAGTGCAGACCACTCACGACATGGTTGAAATTGAACGGTGTACGATATAGGTGGATGTTTCCGTTTGCACAGGTATTTGAGGTTGGGGAAAGAAGAGTTCAGAGTTACGAATGCGGAGGAAGCAGGTAAGGTCCTGAAGAGTGTCCCAGAAACGGAGTTAACAGACAAGATGCCCACTGAAGCTAGAGGGATGGCATTTGGAAAGACATTGAGAGACAAGACGAGATTAAGGAGCATGAAAATTCAGAAAAATCAACACTCCATCAACGGTGAAGACGTGAAGCTCAGGGCGGAATATGGAGGAACTCAAAGTCCAAGAAAGAGAAAGGGTGAGATGGGTTTCAGGAGAGGCCTTTCAACGTCTCTTAATGGGCTTGTCTTGAGTAGCGTGAGCTTTGGCTTTGAGTCCTTCTCCAGGGGGGCATGGATAAACCTGTTCCAAGTGTTTGATACCATCAATAGGGATCGCCTCTGGGGTAAGTTAAGAGATTGGGGACTACCGGAAAATCTGTTGGCCATATTGGTAGAGATGAATAAGAACTCAGAACTCCAAGTAAGATTAAATAGGAACGGGAAACTCTCTAAGTCCATTGGAATAAAAAGGGGCGCATGGCAGTGGTGTCTAGTAGCTCCTTTCCTGTTTAATCTTTATTTATCTGACCTGGCAAAATGGATAAAAGATTCGGCCCTAGTTCTGAAGTTCGCTGGACGAGCTCCCGGGGAGAAGGCCGGGTTGTGGAAGATCGGGGAGAGCGCGCTCAAGTCGCTTGGGATTCTTCTGTATCTGCGGGCCCACTCCCATGCCTTTAACGAGTTTTTCGTGGCCATCAGCACATCTGGCCAACTCCGACGCAAATCGTTAGGGAGGAACGGGAGGAAGCGAAGAGGCAAGGGGTAGGCGCGATTGTTCGATGTCCACCCACTTTGGGCGACCTGAGGCCAGTCCCCATGCTTGGAGATGGGCCAGCTGTGCTACAATATGATACTTGCGGAGGTCCGGGACCCACAGCCCTCCCAGTCTAGCACTGGCCATCATCGTTTTCCGGGGAATCCTCGCTTTCTTGCCCTTCCATATAAAGACAATCAATTTCCGTTGAAGCTTCATGATGGGGGCAAGGGGGATTGAGACGGGAAGGGAAGCACAGGCATATAGGAAGCGGGGAAGGAGGTTCATTTTGCAAGTTGTTATACGGCCCAGCAGGGAGATTTCCTGAGAACCCCAGCGCGTGAGGTCCTTCTCCAATTCCTCGAAGAGCGGGGGGGAAGTTGGCCTGGTAGACTTTTGTTGGTTGTGCTGGGATCTGGACCCCCAGGTATGGGATCGCTTGGGTGCTCCATTGGAATGGGCTTTGCTTCTCCAGGGTGACCCTTTCGTCCGGGCTCAGGCCCACACCGAGGGCTATTGATTTTGAGATGTTGATGGCGAATACCGCTACCTCGTCGAAGCTACGGAGCTCCCCCAGAGCTGCCCTCGGGGAGGATTGGATGTTTGTGACGGTTAGCAAGACGTCATCCGCGAAGAGGGCGATCTTGTGCTGGGTGGCGCCTATCTTCGGGCCGCTTATCAGTTGGTTTGTCCGCACCCGTTGGGCCAATGGTTCCATGACCAGGGTGAAAAGCAGGGGGGACAGGGGGCATCCCAGCCTCGTTCCACAGGTAGGAAGGATAGGGTCCGACAGGCGGCCGTTAACCCTGAGCCTGGTTTTGGGAGCTTGATAATTTGCCAGGACCATTTTCCTGAAGATTGGGCCAAAGCTGAAGGCTTCAAGGGTCAGGGTAAGAAATGACCAGTCCACCTTGTCGAAGGCCTTGGTCGTGGGGAAGAGTCTGCTTCGGAGGCGGGAAAAGTCAGTTGGAATTAAGTGTGTTTCCTGAAGGAAAGCGATTGAGGTTCCGTCGGATTACAGCCTGTGTAGGATGGATTTCCTCTTCGGGGGGAGAGTTCAGGCCCCTAACATTCAGAGTGGTGAGTTTCAATTTCTGGTGTGGGGGCTGGCTGTCCGAGGACTGGTGCGGTGGGGGGGGGGGGATTGGGAGGGGTCTAGGTTAGCCATAGCTGCGATGTGTCAGCAGAGTTAGGGCTCCTGTGGCTGATGGTTTTAACAATAGTCTCCAACGGGAGATCCAAACTTCCAACTTCGGCCTCCAACGGGAGGACCTAACTGTGGCCGGGGGGCCGATTGATAACTGTCGGCAGGTCTCCCGGACATCCCAGGCCGACCTGGGCGACATGGTTGAAGCTTTCTCCAAGGGTAATACGATGACATCCACCTTGGAGGAGGGTATAGGCCGCATGGGGTCCGCGGCGGTCTTATGAGAATATCGCTAGTCTCGGTGCCGCTTGCTCCTTAAGGGAAGCGTGGGCCATCATCTGGGTTTGCGAGATCTCTGCACTCGTGACCAGGGGGTCTGTTTCTGCTTGGGGGAGCCAGGCTCCAGGGCCGCGTCCGATCGAGGTGGAGGGAGGTTCCCGCGCTCTCGGGAGATCCCAGTTGTAGAATGGAAGCCGCATCCTCGAGGTGACTGATGGTGCGAGGAGTGCCTTTATATGAAAATTGTAGCGCCGTAGGAAACAGCCATCTGTAACGCACCTGCTGGTCTCGGAGAAAAAGGGTGAGAGGACGGAGCATTCTGCATTTTTGGGGGGCAAGGGGCGATAGGTCTTGGAAGATTTGAAGTGGGGATCCCTGGAAGGAGAGCTCGTCCTTTGTGCGGCCTATCGCAGCGATAGCCTCCTTAGTGGTGAAGAAGAAGTGGACTCTCGTGATGACATCTGGGGGAGAGTCTGTGTCAGTTCCCCGCCGGGGGTGCATTCGGTGAGTGCGGTCAAGTAGGAGTTGCGTTTCATCCAAGTCCGGCAGTAAAGATTGAAAGAGGGTGCTGACATATTCAGGAAGTTCCTTGTCTGGGATTGATGAGGGGACCCCTCTGATCCGTAAGTTATTGCGCCGAGAGCGGTTTTCCATATCCTCTTGCTTAAATTCGAGGATTTCGGTTTTATCCATTAATGCTTGGATATTACGTTGCATCTCCTTCATCGAGTTAGAATGGTCCACTGCCAGTTCCTCAACCTCCACTATTCAGTGTTCAACGTTGTCAATCCGCTGTTCGGTTTGTTCCAACTTGGTTGTGAGTTCCGTCATGCACTTCCGGAATTCCGCTTTAATGTCAGACATAAAGACCTGGAGGTCTTCCTTGGTGGCCAGCGTGCCCTTCACGTCGGAGGCCCTCTGGGGAGTTAGATTCGGGGGGTCGGTTTTCTTCCCCTTCTACGGGGCCTGCAGCATGGTGGCAATGTCGGTGCCCCTCGATGATTTCACCACCTTGGTCATGGCTTAAGAGGGGGTTGGGGGGGAAGAATATGCTCGCTGCCAGCGGCCACAGGAGCCTAAGGTGGCGATAGGATGTAGTGGGCCGGGGCGCCCCAGGAGATTTCTCGGGGAGAAAAGGCAGAAGTGCCTTTGCGGGATAGTAATCGTGTCGTAATGAGAAGCCACACAAGGTGAGAGGCCCGGATCCAAAGCAATGGGGTGGAGGTGGTTCCGCTTCGCCGGTGCGTGGTGACGGTGGGCAGGGGCGCCCCAGGAAGCTGCAGGAGCACCAGAACCACCGCAGTGGAAGTGGACCACGATCAGTAGGAGGTGGGGGGGGGCGAGATCCGGTAAGCCTCAGGGATGGCGGCAGGCCTCCGGGCAAGCCCCCGGGGGAAGCAAGTCGTGGATGCAAGTGGGAAGGCTCAGGGGCCACCTCACTCAATGGGGACAGAGGCGCTCACCTGGAGAGTGGCGCGTCGTCGGTTCCTCAGGGTGCCAGTTGCTGGGCGGCGGGTCAGTCAGAAATTGGAATGCTAAGTGGGGCCAGCGGCGCCCGCCTGGAAAGTAGAGCGCCGACCACGCTGGAGGTGGCGGCTGCAGGCACCAGTGGCTTAGGGCCCGCCAGAGCTTGTCTTGCGAGGGAGGCCCAGCGTCACCAGGCCCAGGCGAGGGGGGAGGATGCAGCGCTGTAGCTCTCGGCGTTGGAATGGTGGTCGCCGGACCCGGCCGTCTCAATCGAAGACCCCATGCAGATGAGGGGGAGGGATGGGGGAGGCGGCAGGTACTACGAGAGTGCTGTTACATGTTGGAGCCACACTGCCGCTCCCCGCATCAGGCAGAAGAGCGCCAGCGGGCTGCGGCGGCGAAGGGCCCTAGTCGCAGCCGCCATCTTGAATCACGGCGGGAAACACCGTGGAGAAGTTCCAATGCCGTGTTTTCAGCCACTCTGCCGCTTTAAGGGCCAGGAATGTAGCCAAGGGCGCAGGAGTCGTTCCGCTTCAGATCCCTGCCAGGAGGCCGTTACAGCATAGCGGGAACCAGCGAAAGATCAGTCAGAGCCGCGGACCCCAACAGAGGCCATCAATGGAGCAGCCTCATCCGCGGTGCTCCAGGCCACGCCCCCCTTTGGAAAGAATTTTAATGCTGCAGAGCATTTTGGGGGTTGATGCAGTGATTTGTCAATGTATGAAAAGTGGGACAACTGCCTCATTCTATTAAGCAAATCGGGCAGAAGACCAAGTGATTCCTTCGTCCAACTCCTGCCCAATAAACGTCTTTCTCCAAAAACCTGGAACTCTTTTTAGTCTACAGTAAGTGTTTGAAGTACTCACAAGTGTCGCCATTTCATTATCAACTCATGGATTCCTTGTGCCACTTTGTACCAGGACCGCAAACTCTGCTGTAGCAGTACCTGGATGCTTGGGTATTCTTTTTTTTTTACTGCTTTAATTGATATTTATAACAAACATATAACACATACCACACTACAGATGGCAACACCACTCCCACCCCAGACAGCACCCACAGGCACACGTACAACCAAAGGGAGAATAAATTAAATAGGTTCCATACTTTTAACAAGCGGATTGGAGGTCCGACCCCACAGAAGCGTTGCTGCTAATCGACAACGGTTATGCCATATACAGATCCCAAATGTCCTTCGGCTTCTAGGCCGGTTCCATATTCCGACTCCAGTTCAAAACAGTTCAAAATGTCAGACCTCCACTGATCGTATGCAGGAGGACAGCCCCTACCCCACGCCATAGCCACTCTCTGTTTGGCCAACAGCAGCAACAGACCCAATAGTTCCCCAACATGTTTAGACAGCCTGTACGTGTAACCCAGCAAACCTACCGTGGGAGATGCGGCCACCCTTTCACCCGCAATTCCCTCAACCATTTCAAACACCTGTACCCAAAAGGAGTGGATTCGGTGGCAGTCCCAAGCAAGGTGTAAAAAAGTAGCTGGGGAGGCACTCGACCTCAGACATAATCAGGGGTTTCCGGAAAAAAACCTATGCCCATTTCAAAGCTTTATTCAGCATAAAAACCATTAGCACTAACAAAACAAACCTACGTATATCCACTGCGGTCAGGTAAAACTGATGCAAGAACTTGAACTGAATTAGCTTGAAGTTGCTATTGAGCGCCACCCTTCATGTTTGCATGAAACAGTAGCTCCAAATGTCATCCAACAAGGGGGCCCCCAGTGCAATCTCCCACCTAGCTCGTGAATCCCCGACCCACCCCACAGCCCAGTCAATTATCGCATTATACAGCCTAGAGACCAATTTGGACTGAGCCCCTGTGCTGATCAGCCTGTGCAGAACAGGTGCAATAGAGTGCTCCCAGAGAAAATCTGGAAAACCTGTCTTTCAAACCCACCCGCAGCCTAAAATACACAAAAACATCTAGCGCCTATACCACCCCCTTGGCCTTAAATTCTTTCAACGTAAGGAACTGCCAGTTCGGGAAGAGATCCTGCCAGCACACAAAACCCAATCTATCCATACACTGTGTAAAAACGTTCTCGCCCGTGAGTGAGATCCCCGGCACATGTTTAATCGGGAGAAGCCGGAGTAAAGTAACTCATTGCCTAAGATGCCCTCTATCTTTTTCCAGGCGTTGCAAGTAAGCTCAACCATATTGCGAGCTCTGTTTATTTGCTGCAGCGATGTGAGAACAGCCCTCAGGCACGAAGGAGCCACCAAATTCCTGCTTTCCTTGCCAAATAAAATGCGTTACAATGAATTTCAATGATTTAAAGGGGCAAGTATGGGCACATTGAGGAACTTAAAGAGAAATGTTGGTAGTATTACCATTTGTAATTACCGATATTTGACCAAAGAGGGACATAGGCAGGTTCATTCATCTCAGAAGAAGTGCCTTGTGTGTACCAACTATTCCCCATAGTTCTTTGATAAAGCACTTCAAGTGACCTAGTTACCATCACCCTGAGGTAATGAGTTGTCATCGGAATATCACTGGAAGTCAAACTCCTTCTCAAACCTCTCAGTCCCGTCGGTCAGGGGAAACACCACCGATTTGGAACAGTTGATATTAACCCCCGAGAAGCAACCAAAATATCCCTCATAACCGGTGCTAGGTTCACTGCAGAGTCCGAAATCAACAGGATTAAATCATGCGCATACAACGAGATCCCCAGTTTATGCATGAATAGTTACACGCGACTAGGCCCGCATATAATAGGGAGACCATTTTCACAATATCCTCTCCCATCACCATATGCCGCAGAACAGTGAAACAAAATTGCCACTCAATGGAGTCGAGTACCTTTTCTGCATCGAGGAGGGCCGCCATCACTTAGGACTGTTGATACAGAACCGAAAGGAGGCCGAACACCAAATCCAGCCTGATCAGCCAGTACACATAGAGGCATTATCAGGGCAAGCCAATTCGCCAACACCCAGGCAAAGATTTTGTTGTCTAGATTTATCAAGGAAATCGGGCAATAGGACGCACAATTCTCAGCACTCTTCCCTGGCTTTAGAAGAAGTGCAACCACTGCCTTGCTCATTGAATCGGGCAGCACCCCGTCATGCAGTGCCCAGTGATACATGGACAACATGAGTGGCGAGAATATCCGTGTAGGCTTTATACAAAAACAAAATCAGCCAAGAGCCCATTAGAGTCAACATCTTTACCAGCGGGAAGAGCTTTGATAGCCACGTGGATCTCCTGCTCTGACAGAGGCCTGCCCAGACAGTCTCTTTCCCCCTGTGCAAACCCAGTACAAGCTGACCTGTTCCAGGTATCCGTCAATCGCCTCATGCCCTACCGTGATCCTGGAGGAGTACAGAGCCTTATAAAAATCCACTAGCGCCCCCATTATCTCCCCATCCATCTGCAGAAGCCGCGACACCCGATTTGGAGTTCTCGGTTTTGACCAAAAGAGGCAAGTAAGTTCCCAGTCCTTTGACCCTCCCCATACCATCTCACCGCTGTGCTCATCTTAAGGAACTGGACCTCCTGCACTGCTGACTCCCGAAACAACCCCGGTTCTTCGTGAAATCTAGCCTGCATATCCACGTCTGCAGTGAACCCTGCTCCCTACTCCAGTTCCCTCAATCGATTTTCATGAACTGGCAACTCAGCCTTGATGGCCCTAAGGACACCGGCCTCTTTGGCGATGCACAGGCCAGGTATCAAAAAACTTAAATGCCTCCAACAGAGAGGAATCGGATGTTATAGAGCCCACGTTTTCCGAAAGAAGCCAAGCACGCCCTCCCGTATTTCCTCTTGAAACATGGTATCAGGCAAATTCTAATTTTTAAAGTACCAACTTCTACCCCCTTGCCACTTACCAGGGATTAAGGGAGTTTCAACAACAGGAGCATGGTCAGAAAGCGTGTGCACTAAAATCTTACACCCAGCCTGATCTACGTTCGGGAACCAAAAATGTAGTGCAACCTGCAAGTCAACCCGTGCACCGCGGACCTAAATATGTAACCCTTTTCTGAGCCATGATGATCGCTCGATAGATCTACTAACCATTCATTCGCACAGATCTGATGTTGTTTGCAGGTGGCTTTGGTTGCTCCCCTACTATGACCCCCCCCCCGACCGATCCATTGCAGTACACAGGACTGTGTTATAATCCCCTGCCCAACATACCGGGCTCTCTGGGTATTTCCGAAGGTGCCCCTCAATAAATTCCAGGGCCTCTAGCGAGTCAGTCTTAGGGCCATAATAATTCACAAAGGTAAATCCCCTCCCTTGTACCAGACCCGAGAAAATCAGCACCCTCCCCTCCGTGTCCCTCACCACCTCCGTGCTTCTAAACCCCAGAGTACCCTTGATAACTATACAGATCCCGCAGAAATACCTGGAATACTAGAAACCCCATGATTTGGTAAACGCAGCCTCGCCTGACAGCGAAAGGTGCATCTCTTGTAGAAAAGCAATATCCACTGGATGCCTCTGCATGTAGAGCAGGACCTTTATCGCTTTAGAGGGAAAGTTCAGGCCATGGACATTCCAGATCATCCATCTAACCTCCTGGTTAGCCATCCCCTCTCTGTCTAGATGTGAGTGCCTCATAAAACCGTAAACCCCCTCCCAGTGTATGATGCCCAGATCCTAGTCGAGGCTGGAAGCCTGTGTGCCATCCAGACGATACAAACAATAACCAAACAATCAACCAGACCCACCCCAAACCCTGCACCCCCACTGAAAACCCCAAAATGCCACCAAGGTAAAGGACACTAGCCGGTGTGAGAAACCTGAGGGTATTCTCCTGAGTAGACTTCGAGAATCACTTATTCAAGTGGCCAGGGAAAGGCTGGAGTGTGGCGCTGTCAGATTCAAACCCTAGGGGTGGACGAGCAAGGAAGGCTCACCTGGGTAGGGGAGACTGGTGTTATGCTCAGGGGAATGCTCGAAGTGAGAGGCGGTATTATACCAATGAGGAAGAAGTCCCTGAGGTTTTCCTTGTTTAATCCACTTCTATCTCCCTTCCACCAAAGGAAGCTACCTTATTAAATCCAATCACCCCTACACCTCTGGTAAACCACCTAGGAGTCCAAACCCTGTTACATCGAAAACTACCTCTCTCAGAATCCCTGTTTTCCTATGTCCTACCTGAATACTCCCAGCCACTTACCTTCCGTCCCTCTGATTATTAGTTCCTGAACTCCCAACCTGCTCAGATAAAACACTACCGTTCCCGGGACCCCCCCAACCCCCACTTGTTTACTTCATGATAAAAGTCCCAGTCATTCCGTTTTGCTTCACCAACCCTACCAATCGCACCCTTCTGAAGTTACCAACTCACCAAGGACGAAGAATATAATTTCTCATGACAAACCCTCCCCACCTTTTTGACACAAACACTTTTTTACCCTGTGTAAAATGCCAAACTAATCATAGAGCTGTTTACCATGTTACGACACAAGGGTCAGGCAAAGTCAGGCAATTGACCAGAATCGCACACCTGATGGCCCTTTCCTTTCCCCACAGGTATAAAAGGTGGAACAAGAGAGTACAGTACGAGCAAGGCAGACCGCACGACGAGACGCCTAGCCAGGCATGGCAGTTCAAGAGAAGGAGAAAGGCGGTGGGCGGTGGGAACCGAGAGGTTGACAAGGAGAGATACAACCTTGCTCTTTCAGGCCCAGGCCCGCGAAACCTTTGTAGAAGGAAACAGAATATCACGAACAATAGCACACGTGTATTTCAGCAGAGGTCAATGATACATGGAGCGTGTCGACGCTGGTAAGCCGGAGCAAGGGAGACTCCTACTACCGTGGTACACGGCCTTGACTCCAGATACAAGGAAAGCCAAGCGGTTCATCACAGCCGGTAAGTTGAAAGGAGAGCCGATAAGAACGGGGCTGTGTTGAATTAAAGTCGCAAAGTGGCACATTGAGAAGAGTTCTAAGAACCGGGCTCTGTTGAATGAAAGTTGCAAAGTGGCACATTTAGAAGAGTTCTAAGAACTGTCAAATTGTTAAGGGAAGACCAGCTGCAGAGGAGACCGGCACCACATGGGTGCTTTCTCGAGAAACTCTGAGTTATCCCATATTGATTGAAACTACTGATACCAGAAACCCGTAGGAGAGCCACCAAGATAGGTCAAAGTGGTCATACAGGAGGTCTAGCAAAATCCCAGTACAGTCGAAAGTCTTTGACCGACAAACTGTTAAGAAAGAAAGGGAAGTGAATCCCGCATCAAGAGAAAGCAAGGGAAGTGAGTCCTGCAATCGTTGACAACAAAAGGAATTGAAAAGTGGCAAGAGTGAACCCGGCAGAGTGATGCCAGTAAAGAGGGGCAAAGTCTAAAATCCCAAAAACAGTGTGTTGACAAAAGTGAACCCGGCAGAGGGATGCTCACGACAACTGTTTGAAAAGACATTAAGACTGCTGAAAGTCAAAAGGTGAACTGTCTTTGTGCAGAGCCATAGAGAACACGGAGGAGGGAGGCTGAGGATCGAGACAGAGATTCGAGAGAGGTCTGTGCCCGGAAGAGGGGGACCCAGGGGCGAAAAATCGTCACCCCCAGTGCAATCCGAAAGAAACTTTTGTTTGGTGTTTTTTATTTAAGCTATCAGACCCTTGGAAGCAGGAGACTCTGCCACGGAAGGTCTTGATATCAATAAGAACTGTTTGAGAGGTCTGTGCCTGGAAGAGGGGGACCCAGGGGTGAAACCATCACCCAACGTACATGTGAAACAGAACCTTTGTCTGTTATTTTACTGACACTCGAAAATAAGACTTTTTATTGAAAAGAGACTTGGCCGTCAAGGCCTCTGAGAAGTTAAAACTGGAACGGTCGTCTCGTGCTGGGGAAAGCTCAAGAAGTGTGCTGTGCTCAGAAGTCTTACCTTATCCCATGCTCAAAACGTGGGGAAGGGAAACCCCTGGCAACCGGCAACCTGACTTATTTCTTTTTTTTTTTTTTAACTTTCTTTATTGGCAATTTACTTCAACAGTACAGAAAACACCAAACATCCGCTGCCCTACCCCCACCCCCCACGCAGTGCTTCACAAAGGCATGACAGCATACCACAACGCATCTTTAGACATTCGACAATGGACACGCCCATCATTCGGCAAACCCGGACCAGTACATTGCGATCGTTAAGTTCAGCGCTCCCCAAGTGGCACTTCCAGGAGTGACCAGACGAACCTCAACTTCCGCTGAATCCCAAATCTGTACATCAACACAGTACCACAGTGGTTCATGAGCGGACAACAACTAATAGACAAGCTATTTCCCACTGGGGGAATCAGGGCAAAGTCCCTGCAACGGTAGGGGCCCGGAGTCTCCTCCATTCGGCTTCTTGAGAAGATATAGCGTATAAGCATCCCACATCTGCCTATCACCCCAGCACTTCCCTTTCATTGTGCCCCATCTTGTTTCCATATCATGACAGTACAGGACATCCTCAGACCATTGGAGAAATGTCGGGCCCCGCTTCCTACCCCACCCCATGGCCATCCGACGCTTAGCCAAGATCAGGAGGAGGCCCACCAACTTCCTGATACCCCTAGGTATTCGCTTGGTACATCCCAGAAGAGCAAGCATGGGATCAGGCACGAGCTGCTGCCCCACAATGTCACCCAAAACCGCAAACACCTGTGCCCAAAAGCGCTCCAACTCCCCACATTCCCAGGCCACATGCAGAAACGCTGCCTCCTCATGCCCACATCTAATACAGGCACCCGACCCATGGGGAAAGTAAGTTTTCAACTGAGCCGGAGTGTAATAACACTGATGTAGGAATTTAAAATGGATCAGCTTGAAATTAGTGTTGACAGCTCCCTTCCTTGTCATTTCACAGCAATAGTTCCACATGTCGACCAGGATCTCCCTATCCAATGTCCTCTCCCACAGTTCCCGGGATGACGCCCCGGCACCGAGTCTTCCTCCCAGGGCCACTGCATATATTTCCGATAGGACTCGCTTCTCTATACCACCCCTTATTATTTTATCAAGCAATGCTGCCACTGGGGGTGAGTCAGGAAAGGATGGGAGCAGCCGCTGTAATGTCACCCGCATCCTATAGTACAAGAATATATCCAACCCCAAGAGGGCCCCTTTCTCCTGCAGTTGGGCAAGTGAGATAAACCTTCCACTTGGGAACAAGTCGCCAAACCTAGTAATACCCAACCTCTTTACCATCGCCACATATCCTGCCTCGATAGACAGGGGGACACCAGGGATAAATATAACCAGGAGTTACGGCGAGTACAGAATGCCACCCATGGGTGCACGCTCCAAGAGCGAACAGGCCCTGCAAGTCAATTCCACCAAGTTCCGCGGCCTCCGCAAGCGGCTTGGGGCTGTCAGAACAACCGACCTCAGCAACGCCGGCGACGCAATGGCCCTCTCTATCTCCACATGCCGACGCTCCGCCGCCATCCCATACCAATACCGGAGATAACCAGCCTGAGCTGCCGTGTAGTATAATTCAAAATCCAGCAGAGCAAGACCCCCTTCTCGAACTGGCGCAATAAGCTTGTCCCAGGAGACCCGAGCCACCTTACCGGGCCAAATAAATTTCGTCACTAGCGAGCGAAGGTCCTGAAAATATTTTTTGGGCACCCTTATAGGCGCATTAAGAAACACATACAGAAACCTGGGTAGGATGGTCATTTTGATTACTGATATCCTATCGTATAGATTAAGGGGAAGGGAATCCCATCGCAACATAGCCAATCTGGCCGCCTCAAGGGCCGCCCCATAATTACTTCGAAAGATCACCTCCTCCTCCCGGGCCACTGTAATCCCCAGATAACGCGTGCTGGCCAGGTCCCACTGGAATCCCCACGAATCCTGGAATTGACACACCCCACCCGTCAGCGGAAATATGACTTACGTACTGGTATTCACCGTCAACCCCGAGAGTTCACCGAACCGCTGAACATCTTCCATAATTGGGTCCAGATTGACCTCCGGATGGCGTACAAAGAGGACCATGTCATCCGCATACAACGAAATCACCACTCTATGAGTAAACAATTGGACCCCCCGGTGCAGGTGCAGTTCCCGCACCCTTTCAGCCCAAGGTTCTATTGCCAGGGTGAATAGCAGAGGGGATAACGGACAACCCTGACGTGTCCCCCACTCGAGAGGTATCAATCCGGTAAACCGCCCGATCACCCTTACCCTAGCCACTGCCTTTGTGTACAGAAGTTCCACCAGGGAGAGAAAGAAGCTACCCATTCCCTTCCTGTGTAGCACAGTGAACAAAAACGGCCATTCAATAGAATCAAATGCCTTAGTGGCATCCAACATGATAGCCACCACAGGATCATCCCTCGGCAATGCTGTCATTAAGCCAAACACCCTCTGCAGCCCAAACGAGGTCGACCGACCAGGGATAAACCCCGCCTGATTGGCCCTCACCATAGTCGACATCAGCGGCGCCAGCCTTGCCGCGAGGATTTTAGCTAAGATTTTGTTATCGAGATTGATAAGCGATATTGGCCGATACGACGAACATTCTCCCCCCGGCTTCAACAACACAACCACAACCGCCTCCCTGAGAGAGTCTGGTAACCGACCCGTAGCAACTGCCTCCTGATATACCCGCAACAGATATGGGGCAAGCTTATCAACAAAGCATTTATAAAATTCAGCCGTAAAGCCGTCTGGACCTGTGGACTTCCCACCCGGCAGTGATTTAATAGCCTCCACCACCTCCTCTACTGTCAAGGAGTTATTCAACCACTCCCTGTGTTCCTCCGAGCACCAGTATAGCCCCACCTGATCAGGATAGGCCTCTTTATCAGCCTGCGCCACCTGACACTGCGACGCATATAGGTGAGTGTAAAATTTCTGAAACTCACAAACTATCCCCTCATCCTCAAAATGGTCCACCCCTTGCTCATCCGTAATCAATGCTGCCCTGTTCTCTTGACTCTGCAGCCGTGTGGCTCTAGCAAGCGACCTCCCTGGGGCTTGACCCTCCCCATACTTCCGGGGGGCTGCCCTGTCCCACATATATTTCACCTCCCGTTGAGCCAGGACATGAAACTCCTGCAACTTCCGCATAATGTCCCCCTGCTGCTCCTTAGACGGAGAGTGGGTTCCCCCTTGCACGGCACACAGCTCCCCCTCTACCTTAGCCAGATCCTGCCGTATCTCTTTCAGAATCCCCACCTCCTTTGCTATACATTCCCCCCGTATCATGCATTTGAATCCTTCCCACAAGGCGCCAGCCGAACCCACCAATCCATCATTGATCTCAAAATACCCATCTATGGCCCTCGCTAATTCCTCCTTAAAGACCCCATCCAGGAGTTCGTCACTTTTGAAACGCCACAGAGGCCTCTCCGCCCCTTCACCCCCCATACGGAGAGACAGAAGAACGGGGCATGATCCGAGAGAGTGCGAGCCATGATATCCACCCCTGCAGACCGACCCATTACCGCTTGGGACACCAAAAAATAGTCAGCTGAATTATGTGGTGTGGAGGAATGCGTAAACTGGCAAATCCCCGGATGCCTCACCCTCCAAATGTCTTCAATGCCCCACACCGCGAGCATGCCCCGGATTTTCTCAGAGCTCTTGCTACTCAATCGCGCTGAACTGCCCACCCGGTCCTGTAGCGGATCTAAAACAGAGTTAAAATCCCCTGCCCATATAATCTCCCCTTCTGGGAGCTCAGCCAGCTGCCTCTCCACCCAAGCCAACGAGTCTGTGGTATCCACGTTAGGACTATAATAACAAATCAACGTATAAAGCTTCCCTCGTATAACCCCTTGCACTACCAGAGACCTGCCTTCCTGATCCCTCACAACTTTAGTCAGGCGAAACCCCACTGATCCATGTATCAAGATACAAACACCCCTGGAGTAGGAAGAATAGGAAGAGTAGTACCTCTGGCACCCCCAGCTTGTACCGAATTTAGATTCTGTAGTCGCTGTCAAATGGGTCTCCTGGAGAAAGGCCACTTCTACCCGATGCCGCCTCAAATATTGCAGCACCTTCAGAGCTTTGGGCTGGCCATTAAGGCCCCCGACATTCCACGTCATGAAGTTCAGCATCGCCATTAAGGAACGTCATCTTACACATCGACCTGGCACCCCTTAGCCCCCCTACATATCCACACCTTCAGCACTGGTATTCCCCACCCCCCACCGCACCCCCCCGAACAACACCCCAACTTGTCGGTGACTTACCCCCCCATCCACCCAACCCCCCTGTCCATCCCCAACAAGACCCACCCTCCAGCCCCTGCTGGAAACCTCAACCCTCCAGCTCTCCCACCAACTTTAGCATATAAACAGCTGGCTTTCGCATAAGGGGCGGCTACGAGCCCGACCCTCCCTTGCACCAAACAGGAGCCTCTTCGTCCCACAGACGTAAGATCACCTTATACAGTGACATCGCAACCCACATGTTATACCCATGCATAGGGAACCTCAAACATCATTATTTCTTGACCTGGGAAATTTTGGCAGCGTGTCAAGAAAAGAGGCAGCCTCATCCGGGGTTTGAAAAAACAATGACTTCCCATCATACACAATCCGCAGCTTGGCCAGATATAGCATAGCATACTTTATATCCCTGTCCCGCAGCCTCTTCTGAACCTCCAAAAATGTTTTCCTGGCCGCTTGCACTTTATCCGAAAAGTCCGAAAAGAACCGGATCACATCACCTTTGTAGGACACCGTTCCTTTCTCTCTAGCCTTTCTGAGTGCCACATCTCTATCCCGGTAATTCAGTAACCGGGCAATCAGCGGACGCGGGGGGGGGGGTGCCCGGGATTGGTTTCCTTCCACTCGGGATTCTGTACGCCCTTTCTACAACACACATCGAGGAAAAGCCATCAGGCCCCAACACTTCACGCAGTATGTCCTCCACTACGACCTCCATATTTCTTTGGCCCTCTGACTCCGGCAGCCCCACAATCCTGATGTTATTTCTTTGAGATCTTGATTCGAGATCCTCCTGCTTCTCCTTAAGTTCTCGTAGGGCCTTCCGAACCGCAGACATCTCCCCCGAGACTGAAGCCGCCAAGTCCTCAACTCCGGATATCCGCCCCTCCGCCTCATCCAGTCTCTCCCCATGTCTGTCCAGGCGGACCTGCATATGATCCACCTTGCAGGTCAAAGTATCAAGTTTGCCATCCAGGGACAGGATTCCGGACTGCAGCTGCATAAACATGGCCTTTATGTCCAGGAAAGCAGACACAGGGTCCGGCTCAGACACCACCGTGGCATTCATTGTCCCACCATTTTTGCACGGAGTTGCCATCTGGAAGTGCAGCTTCGACTGCTGCTTACCACCCTTGCCCGACTTAGACATGGCCCAGGAGATACCCGGGCGGATCGGGCCAAACAGAGCGGGTCAAATAAAAGCGCCCTGGTAGCGACCACCCCACTCCACCCGGGGGGACCCGGCCCAGTCCTGCGGCCAATTTCAGATCCACTGCAGCTGACACAGGCAAGGGGGGGGAGGCGCCTTCAGTATCCTTTCCCTCAGAGAAGCAGGAGCCAGCGATTCCCAAACAGATCCTCAGCGGCCTCCTCCCACCGTCCACGCAGCAGGTGACCAGAAGTGTGCCCGGGATCCGGGGGAGTCGTGCACTTTCCAAATCTTATCACAGAGCCCCCATATGAGCCAGGCAGTGTCCCAAATTCCAGAGTGCTAGCTGCAGCTCCCTCGCAGCCTTGCAGTATCCGCAGTGCGCCCGGAGGTTAAACAGCACCCAAATTACAGGATGTCGGCTGCAGCTTCTGCCAACCTGACTGATTATTTATACACTTCTTGCCTTATTGAGAACCCTATCCCACACTCTTTCTATATTAGCTGGAAGGACTGGCAAAAGGTTTTGTAGTAGCCACTTTTATATGACACAACGCTACTAGGACTGCCTTATTTATCATTTGATGGTTGAAGCTTGCTCACATCTTAGGTTTAGGTTAGGCGTTTTTCCACCCTGCATTTATTGTTCAATAAACACCATTGAACTGTGATCACTTGTGTCTGTCTTTACTGTTGCCACCATGAGTTCCTTACACCGCAGACGGAGCATTAGCCTGGGTCTCTATGGCGGGGGCCTGCCTAGCCTCTCATGTTCCTTGCTGGCCCTGCACCACTGTCCGTGCGGTCCAAAAAGTCACTCTGGTTTCTGAACAAACAAGGCTCTACCATTGTGTTCCACTCAAAGTCGTGCCGGAAACAACATGGCATTCTTGTACCCCTTTGCTTGGAGCCTCTTTTTTCCTTCTAAGAAACTTTTTTGTGATTTTCTGGTCACCGCAATAGCTGATTGCACCCAATTCTGTGGAACAGAGCAGTGCAAAGTCCCAGTCGCGGTAATTGAAAAGTCTAGCGATGATGGGCCTGGGTGGCACTTCCAGTATAAACGGATGCCCGCCTAGGATACGGTGCGCCCTCTCCACCACAAACGCAGACGAGAAGCCCATCTCCACAAGCATCTTGTGCAGCATCGACTCCACCCACTACTCCATGGGCCCCTTATCTGAGGCCTCCGGCACTCCGACTATTCTAAGGTTGTTTTGCCGGGACCTGGATTCCAGGACGTCCTGTTTCTCTAGCAGCTCTCCTTCACCACTTTCTTCAGCTGGACCACCTCCTGCGACATCGTCTATTCATCATCTACTGTGGACAGGTGCTGCTCTGCTTCATCCAGCCTGTTGCTGTGGCTATTAAGCCTAACCTGCATGTGGTTGACCTTGCAGATGAAGGTGACCAATTTACGGTCCAATGAATGGATACCAGATTGTAGTTGTGTCAGTATTCCCCAGTATTCCCTTAATGTCTCTCAAAGTGTCCGATGAAGGTTTGGCCCGGGGTTCCATCACATCCTCCATGCTTTGTGATCCTTTTGCTGCCTGTTTTGACAGAGCGGGTGTGCCATACGAGAGCGTGAACCGTGTCTTTTCGTTTTCCCCATACTTCCTGCAGCCCAGGAAGACAATCGGGGTCTAGAAGAGGCGCCCAACCTTGATGAACCAGATTCAGCCCTGCCGTAGCAGCCCACCGCCAGCTGCAGAGACCACTCGTCGGCGCCCTAAACCTCCGATGGTCCAAGCCCCAAAACCAGATCCCCAGCCTGGGCTGTTGAATGAACTCCAAGTCTCTGCCTCCCGGGCCCGAATCCCGTGTCACCGTCCTGTCAAGCACTGGGGCAATGCACACAAACCCTCACAGGGCCGAGCCTGCGCAGAGCACCCACTGCACCTGTCCTTAACCGGGTAGACTATTGGCGACCGCTCACCCCTCAAGACAGTAGTCCCCAGCCCCCAGGAAAGGCCTCCCAGCCACCCTGCCCCAGTATACAGGGTGGTCCTGCTACAGATGAAGGCCACTGCCTTCAACCCACACCAGTGGCATGCCATCCAAGGTCCTCCTATCCACCACCCAAAGAGATGCAGGCAAGGGTCAAGCTGCCTCCCCGGGGTCTGCCTGATAAAAGTTCCAAAGTTGCTGGCCAACGGACTGCCACCAGACACACAGTGGCCTCTCTCCCGCGTTGTCTGCCTGATGGCCCTCAGATGGAGTGTGCACACGTCTGCCGCACCAGTTGGTAACCCAGGGCATCACCCCTCACTTTTCAGCTCCTCCTCGCTGCAGCATCGCGGCCGGGTCAGTATGCTCAGTCTGGGGGAAGGGGATGGCAGGCATTGCAACACGGCCCCCTCTGCTCTGGGGGTCAGGCAGTAAAGCCCAAGGAGGAGCGCTCCTCTGCCCAAGGATATTGCCGCCCGGCTTTGAGTCGCCCCTAGCCACCTCGCCTTACTGATGCTGGCAGACTGCTCCACAGCTCACCTTAGGACTTTCAGCAGAGCTCTGCTACAGCCCTGCTCCACTGCAGCTGGCGATGCTGCAGCGCCGCTGTGGGGCTTCGGTATATGTGCGGCTGGCTCCAGGTCCAGTTAACGCCCACTATGAGGAGCGCAGTCAGGTCTCCTGCTCCTGGGGCTGCCACCTGGTCCTCCGTGGCCCCACTCCTCGATTTACACTTGCAGCCGAGGTTGCTGCAGACCACCTGTAAGATGGACCACAGGCGACTGACAGCCAGTGCTGAAGGTCCTTCACGCTGTGCCAGGATCGCGAGGGCCAGGGGCAGGCCTATCCAGCCCACGCTGCAGGTTGCCCCACAGTGTCACCTACAGAGCACAGCGGACCGCCCTTAACGCACAGCCCAAGTCCCTCTGTGCCTTGTGCCAGGCCAACTCACTGTTGCCACTTTCCAGACAGTCAGAGGCAGGTAGCCCTCTATCATGCCAGCACTGCCCATACAGAAAGTATAAGGTAGTATAAGGGCAACCAAGTGTCGATGGTCAGGATTATGACATGATATTCGGCAGGTGAAACTGGAGCTCACATTAGAGCGGCCAACTTGGCTGGGCTCTCGAGCGCCCCTCCACGCCCGGGTATTCTTACTTGCTGCAGCGATCAAGGGGATCAGTTCCACTTTGCGGCCGGGTGCGGTCTCTGCCCTGCCTGGGTCTTCTGCATCGGTTAGCCTCTTCTGGGCTCTCTGTTGCGAGCCGCACTGTCCCTCATGCCCGGCATTGTACAGCGGAAGCCACGGTCTTATTACTTGGTGCTGTGTTCACAGGGAGCCGTTCCACTTCGCTGCTGGGAGCGGACTCTGCACGGTCTGGATCTTGATGCACTCTTGATTCTTCATCCTGTAAGATGTCATCTGAAGGCCAGCCAAGTCTGACATTTCCACTAGTCCTGAAAAAAATGCATAGCAGGGATTTTGTTTTCCTGCATCTCAGTACCCCTTCTTTTGGCCACCAAGAAGCCCTTTTATAACCATTGTGTTATGCCGTTGTTCAGGCTGTCGATACTTGAAATGATATTTATAATTATCATGTCTACTGTAATTTCCTGTTCACAATGGTTAAAATCCCCCCTTCAATTATATTCCAATAGTATTTAGTGTGTGTGCAATTGTCCAATAAGTGAGTTTGCTTCTCCTTCGGTTCTCCACATCTCTAGCTGTTATCACTTCGTTTCCAATCAGTCCAATAGATACATAAGATTGATTCGCCTCATTTGGCTGACTAGGTGGGTGTCTCCTCCCTCACTGCGCGATATGCGGCCCTGCCCAAAAGTTGCAGAATCGGTTGCAGAGGAGGATTCTTCACAGATAGAAGTAGTATTGGTCTCCCATCTGTCCCCTAGGTATAGTAGGAAATGCGCTTCCCTAAAAGACATTACGGTAATTCATAAGAAGGGAGGGAGGCTGTAGAGTGTGAAGTTCCCTCCTGAACATTGACGCAAAGGTTTTCACAAGGGTACTAGCGTCAAGGATCGACACAGTTTTGCAGAGAGTCGCTAATGCGGATGAAGTGGGGTTCATAAGAGATGCAGGCAGCAGGCACAATCAGAAAAACCTTAAATCTCCAGTAGGTCGCCATTTTCTCTCTGCAGTGTTGGAACAAGTAAACTTTGGAAAGAGAATTAGCACAGCAATAGAGTCTCTATCCTCTGGACCATCCACACAAGTAGTAGTAAATGGAAAAAGGCCTAGATGTTTATACCTAGAGCAAGGAACCGGACAGGAGGGGCTGCTCTCCACCTTGCTGTTTGTACTTACTTTGGAACCCCTTGCAATGAGAATAAGAAGAAATGAAAAAAGAGGAATTAGGTTGGGAAAATCAGCATTCAAATTGGGACTTTTTGCTGATAATATCCTCCTTCACCTGTAGGAACCCTGCCACTACATTCCGGATGTGTTTAGGGAAATGGCAGAATACAAGCACTTATCCGGACTTAAAATAAATAATGATAAGTCAGTGATTTTCCCATTTGGTAGGCAGAGCAGGGCTGATATTGGAGACCTAGCGGGGGGGCGCTGTTGCGCGCAACTAAGATGGCCGCCTGATCGGAGCGCTCCGATCCCACGAACATCCTATATATAAATAAATCCTTTTTGGAGCTGTGGAGAGAAGAAACTACTACACCGTCCGTTTCCCGTACTCCTGCTGCACATTGTGTGCAAATCCTGCTCGAAACCGCGGAGGCGCGAGGGAGTTTGCAGCTCCAGTGGACTGCGGCCCGCCCCAGGGCTCCGGAAGAATCCTACGCCAGACCGAGGTGCCGTCATCAGCACAAGGCCGTGCGGGGGAGGAGCGCCAATCACCGCCAATCACCGCGGTGCAGCCCCATGGCACGGGCCTGGGGGCGGGCCGTGTGGGCAGACATCAGGACCTAGGGTAGACATGAACTGGTCTGTGGCTCCGGCCCACCTCCAGGATAACGACTGGGTCGGCATGCCATCTTTCACGCAGGGCCCCAGTCGACTCATGCCTCGGGCCTGCCGCCGAGCGAGCCCTCGTCCGACGTTGCGAGAGCAGGTGAGAGATGTAGAAGCGTGCGGACCCAGAGACAGTGGCTGTGTCACGAAGTAAAGTTTTATAAAATCCTTTCTACACTGGCTGCCACCTAGAGACAGTGCTAACGTGGGAGGTCGCAGAACGCAGAACAACCGAGGACACGTGTGGCAACGTCATATACGTTACATAAGATTCGGTACACTGGTACCCAACAGGTTTCACAATATAGGTATTGACGTTGTTCTGTACAGGCTATACTAATCCTGTGTGGACGGCTGGCCTGACACCCGTCATCGACCCTTGCTCTGCACGGGTGACTCATGGGCCACAACGAGAAAAAAAGCACGGGCGTGAAAAAAACGGGCCCAATGGACTCCTATGCCAGCCCCCAACCTCAGGGGATGCCGGCCGCCTTAAATATGGGCGATGACAATCCTGCTGCGATTGAACATGACGACAGAGAAGACCACCTAATGACCATGGTACAGAACGGCTTCCTGGCAGTGAACGTCAAGCTGGACGATATTGTTTCAACTATCAGCTCCCTTAAGGCTAGAGTGGACAAGGAGAGCACTCGTGTTACAGAAGCTGAGAACAGAATCAGCACAAATGAAGATATGCTAACACAACATGGTCGAGACATAGCACAGCTGAAAGGGGAACTGCGTAAGACTCAACCAAAATGCGATGACCTGGAATCTCGATCTAGAAGAAACAATATCCGTATTGTTGGCATTCCAGAATCCTTCTGTAAGGGTCCGATGGAGCGACAAGTTTAGGTCCTTTTGAAAACTCTTCTGGGCACGGAATCCTTTTCTAACCACTTTCTTGTTGAGAGGGCTCATCGCACCCTAGCGCCGACACCCAAGCCTGGGGCGCCACAGCGCACGATTATTGTGCGCCTCCTGAACTATAGGGACAGGGACGCAATCTTAAAACTTTCAAGGGAAAAAGGATCCCTGCAATATGAAGGAAACAGAGTCCACATTTATCCGGATTTTTCGACCAGCGTCCAAATGCAACGCAAATCCTAGGAACAAGCCAAAAAGCTTCTGAGATTGCGTCATGTCCCATACGCCCTCATCTTCCCGACGAAACTACGGATTCAACATGGAGTCAGGTCGCATTTCTTTGAAACCCCTGCGGAAGCCATAGCGTACATTGAGGCGTCTATCCCCATTCCTCCCAAAGAACATCCACGAGATCGGAACAGGCCACCACGACCGGAGACGAAGTCCCGGACTCAGCCGACTGAAATGGAGTTACGGAAACATACTTACTGAAGTTGTGAAGACGTCTCTCCCGAGAGCAACGGCTCCAATTGATATTGTTTGAAGAGGGTGGGATCGTGAGCCTCTACTGATGGAGGCCCTGCGACTGCAACTAGCGAACCTCAGGAAAGTTCCACAGGTTATGGGGAAAGGGTTACATCATCAGGTTGGGGTTGAAGGTGCGGGTGGGGGTGGGGTACAAAGTTTTGCCACGGTTGGCAAGAGATCTAAAATACATAGACTGGTTGCATCGGGTTCAACTGTTAAGGTTGGTGGCGTAAGCAAATCACTTCACACATTGATAGTAATAGAATACCATGGTACTGGGTGACAGGGGGGTAACTGTTAAACTGTCATGATCTCTGCTTCCAAAAGGTCAGGGTTTTCCCAACTCCCTTGGAAGCAGATCCATAACCCAGGTTCCGAGTGCCAACCAGTCCCAATTGGGACCTTTTGGACCCAGTCCTGGCACCAGTGGCACCAGGCTCATAAATATGCCCAGTCCCAGCGCTGGAAGCGCCGGGCTCATAATGCTTGGGTGGACTTACCTGCAGCAGACCATGCTGCTTACTTGCCTGCCAGTTGAGTCTCTGATCCTCTTCTGTTTGGAACTACTTTTCCTGTTGGATGGGGCAGGAGCCACTCCCTAGATTCAGAACACTGGAACTCTTCTGGAAAGCAGGAACTCTTTTCTTAGGCGTGGCTGTGGAAGGAGACACCTAAGCACTACAGGAGGCTATTTAAACCACACCCGATGGATGAATCTTGCTTTGCATTATTCTGCATCCTCAGCAGCAGAACGCTCATCGTGCCTTCTGCATCTGATCCTGGGCCTAAGGAAAAAGGCTTACCATTCTGAATCCAGTCTTCAGCAACGCCTATAAAGACAAGAAAGAACAGGTTAGCATTACGTTCTTCAGTGACAGCTCTTCACTTACCTGGTCCATCGGCTGTCACCAACGCCTCGCGCTGCATTCCGGCATCTGAAAGACAAAGGCTTACCTACTCTTCGTGCGCTCCGGAGGTCTTCACACTGCATTCCGGCATCTGAAAGACAAAATCTTACCAACTCTTCGCACGCTCCGGAGGCCTTCGGCGCTGCATCCCGCATCTGAAAGACAAAACAAGGTGCGTTTAAAGACATTGGGGAACTTTAATACTCACGTGCCATTACTCCTTTCCACATCTAACCCAGTGGGTATTCCGGCACCCTGCAGCCGCCCCAAACTTGTACCTGCAAAATAAAAAGACAGTTAGAGCGCATCGTGAAGCAGGCAACAAGCGCTTACTTACGTGCTTCCAGGCGCTTCTATTCATCACACGGGCTCCATCTTCAACTCACTTCAGCCCGCCATCCGCCATCACCGGAACCCTGCAAAACAAGAGACATCATTACTAAAGACTTTAAAGACATTAGAATTACTCGAAACTTACCGTTCGTGCAGTAAACGACGGACAGCAGTCCTCTGAAGTCAAGAGGCCTGCTCCCCTTATCCAGTGAAGAAACTGGTTACAGCACCCTGCCTTGAGGCAGATGGAGAGCACGGCGTTCACTTACCTAAGACGTCTTACCCTTCGAGCCAGACATACAGTGCACAGAGGTCCAGCCCAAAGAGCCAGCCGTGTGTTACACATCACCTTTGAAGATACGGTATACGCCCAGTCAAGACCGGCGCCTCTACGGGAATCAGGTGAGCGTTACAGAAACTTCTTTCATGGAATATCCGGGGCCTAAACAACGCGATTAAAGGCCAGGAAAATCGCAGCATACATAACCAGACATAACCCCGAGAACGTGTTACTGCAAGAAACTCACTGGGGCAGGTCTGTTCCAATTTTCTCCCTAGATGGGGCGCATTGTGATATTATACTGATTATTCCTCCCAATCCAGTGGGGTTCTGACCCTAATACATCCGAATCTGGGCTTCCGTATCCAGGACGCAAAAACTGACACACAAGGGAGATATGTTGTAATCTGGGGCGAGTTGGCGGGACGGAAGATGGTTATAGTTAACACGTATGGCCCCAACATAGAATACCCTGAATTCTACAATGCTATATATAATTTGTTGGTTGAAGTTAAGGATGCGGCAGTGATCTGGGGAGGTGATTTTAATACAATACTTGACACGACCCTCGACAGGTCTACAACTTCCCATAGAACCTTGACCAAAACCGCATTATCTATACGACAAATAATGCAACAGATGACCATGGTAGACATCTGGCGAGAACTATATCACCAAGAACAGCGCTTTACTTTCTATTCATCAGTGCATGATTCTGAATCTCGAATTGATTACTGGCTTATCAACTCAACACTCACGAATATGGTCCAACACTGCGATATGTACCCCCGTACTCTCTCAGATCACTCCCTTGTGTCAATTACTTTGTTTATCGGCGCAGCTGCCCCGAGGGCCAGACGCTGGAAAATGCCCCCTGTTCTACTAAGAGACCCTAACGTTTGTGAATCACTGCGCACTGAAATAGAGGAATTTTTTCAACTAAATGAAGGGTCGGTAGACCGGTGCGCTACACTGTGGGAAACATTTAAAGTATGGGTACGTGGCGCAATTATGGCCAAAACTACGGGTCTACTGAAGGCAGTTAGGCAAGAGTTGGACACAATGGAGGCCAAACTTGAGCTCCTGAAGTTCGAATACACCTGTACATATAGTAAAGAGGCCCTTCAGGATATTCACACTACACTGGCAGAATTTAATAAACTTGCTGCGAGGGAGGTACAATACATGGCTGCCCCGGTCCGAGCTCGTAGATACGAGGAAAGTAATAAAGCAGGGAGATTCCTAGCCCGAATGCTTAAGGCCGAACATGGCCATCCCCCTATATCGACAATCCAGACACCTAGTGGTGACATAGTCAATGGGGACCGCATTCTATAAATCGATATATTCCAATAGGGACACCAAAACTAAAGACGAAATAGTGGAGTATCTGGACGTGATTGATCTCCCAACCCTGACTCCGCAGACACGCATGATATTAGACAGCCCCATATCACTTGAGGAAATTACAAAAGGCAATGAAAGCATTAACATCAGGTAAAGCCCCCGGCCCCGACGGTCTAGGTGCCGAATTATATAAAGAATTCCAAGACATACTAGCCCCTGTCTTACTGAAAGTATGGGAAGAGGCAATGGAGTGTGGCATACTGCCAGACACTATGCGAGAGGCAGTGATAACGGTCCTTCTTAAACCCCGTAGGCCCCCTCAGAACATGGGGTCATATAGACCCCTTTCACTCATTAATACCGATGCGATGATTTTCGCAAAGGTTCTAGCTACCAGGCTCCTGCCCTTTATGCCTATATTGGTGCATCCCGACCAGGCTGGCTTTATACCAACAAGGTCCACTGCTCTTAATCTGCGCAGACTCTTTGGAGTGATGACACAGATAGACCGAGCGGCGGATGCGGTGGCGGCGTCTCTTGATGCCGAGAAAGCTTTTGAATCTGTCTCCTGGGTCTATCTGTTTCAGGTCCTTGAGAGATTTGGGTTGGGAAGATACTTCGTTAGCTGTGGCAGGTTACTGTATACTTGCCCGGGGAACGAAGGTACTAACAAATCAAACCATGTCATCCCTGTTTTGCCTGGGTAGAGGCACCAGACAGGGCTGCCCCTTCTCCCCAATCCTTTTCGCACTTACAATAGAACCCATGGCTGAATACGTCCGTCAAAACCATGCATGTAGAGGTCTTTGTATGACAGGGAGACCACAAATCATTTCCTTGTATGCGGATGACACCCTACTATATATTAGGAACCCGGAAGTAAATCTAGCGCCAATTATGGCTGAGGTTAAGAGGTCCTCTGAATACTCGGGGTTCAGGGTTAATGTTTCTAAGTCAGAACTGTTTCCGCTTACACCTAAAACTAGAGATATGTCAGACACACAGGGATTCAAATGGTCACCAACACACATCCGCTACTTGGGGATCAGGGGATCCAGAGACGGGAGTACATTGCTCGCAGAAAATCATGGTGAACTCCTACAATCCCTAACAGTTAAACTACAAGTCTGGAACAAGCTCCCTCTATCCCTATATGGGTGAATATCGTTAATTAAGATGGTAGTGCTACCCAAACAACGATACCTTTTTTGCAACATAGCGATTTGGCCAGGCAGAACATTCTTCACCAAACTCAATACGCTCGCCACTACATTTGTATGGGGAGGGAAAACGCCCAGGTTGAAGTGGTCCAAAATGACAGAACTCTTTGCAAAAGGTGGGATTGCAGCACCAGACTTTGAACTTTATTACCTAACATCACAGGCACACTTCGCAAGACACTGGTTCGACCCAGAGGACACGGCACCACACATTACCCTGGAAAGATTTGCGGCATCCCCCTCAGACCTACGAGCTGTTATGTTTGACCTTAATCGGAAGGGCACGTACAAATATGATCCTGTAAGCGCCACTGCGCATGCATGGGCCAGGATATATAAGAGACTTGCCATTACAACCCTGTATGATCCGGAGGTGCCATTGTGGAACTTCCCGGACATAAGCCCCACATTTGATAAGGCACTCCAGGGTACCTGGGACCCACAGAAGCAATTTAGAATGCGAGACATGTTCCCGGAAGGGAGATACTGTGCATTAGACGATTTTGTCGGGGCAGTGGGTGGAGATCACCTTAAGCAATTTCAGTTTCACAGGATGAAATCTGCCTTCGCCGCCAAATGGCCATCCTTCCCAGAAGAGCCACCCACACACGAATGTATTGCAGCCATGACGGAACCAGGGGGACACAGGAAAAGTCTGTCTGCACTATACAGCCTTGTTCAGATCCATTCCAAGCCATGCAATAACATTAAAGAGACCTGGGAACGAGATCTGGGTGTGAAGATGTGTGAAACCACATGGTTGAGATATTGCCAGTTGACTAAATGTATATCCATGAACTCAGGGCTACGTCTTATTCAGTTTAAAGTTCTGAACCAGTTGCACTACACCCCAGCCAAGTTAGCTAAGTTTGTGCAGGGCCACATAGGAAAATGCCCTAAATGTGACGCCCCTGATGCAGACTCCTATCCCATGTATTGGGCCTGCCCGCTGATAACTAAATTCTGGGGGGAGGTGGCGGAGATTCTGGAAGACATTACGGCAATACCTGCTACACCTTCCCCACGGAAATACCTTTTTGGGGATATTGGTAAGGCTACAACTACCACTAGACGATGGTTCAATTTAGCATGTGTTGTTGCGAAACGAAATATACTGAAATGTTGGAAGTCCATAGATCCTCCCAGGCGACTGGACTTCTTGAAAGACCTGTCGATGGTTAATGAACTTGAAGAACAATTTATTATTACATTGCCATCGAGATACCGCCCCAAAGACATATGGACGCTGTTCAGACCATCTATGTAATATGTTATCTGATGAAGAGGACAATCCATCGCCACCGCTCTAGTACTGTCAAACAAAGTGCAAATGTGTAGTGTGTACTGTAAATGTTCATCTATGTTGTTATATCATGCTGTGATTCGCTAGCCGCTGGCCAGTTTGGTCTTGTTGTACCTCTCTCTGAACAAAACAAAAAAATAAAAAAATTAAAAGAAACAAGAGACATGATGGACTTATACAAGGCAAATTTCCTTCTTTTCTTAAAGATCATATATCAAATCCTCAATAACTGGTGGAAATGTAACCTGTCCCATGACTGAAATAAAATCCAGGTTGATCACGTTTTCTCTGGCAGGGGAAAAACCCAGACTAAGATACCAGAGATTAATCTTGCCCGAAAAGGAAGGTAGGGTTGGGTTCCTTGATAAGGAGAATTAGTATATAGCATCCCAATTGAGGATTCTAATTCTGCACCTGAGCGAGAACAAAGAAAAAGAATGGGTTTATATGGATAATCAGTTGTGAACCCCAGTTACACTGGGATAATGGCTGTGGGTAGCAGGGACAGGGGGAATAGGCTACCAAGACGAGTACGGTTTCATTGGACTCTAAAATGTTTATGGGTCATATGGAGGAATGGGAAGAAAATGGTAGGGATCACCACCTGGCCGTCTCACCATTGCCATATCTGGGCCCCTCTGATGGGTGGATCAAAGACCTAGAAGGGGTTACCAGGAGGATGGACCTGGTTTAGGTGCTCTTTGGAAGGGGAGGGTGGAAGAAACAGAGTGCTGCATATGACACTTCCTATTATTAGTGGCAAGAGCTTGTTTAGCAACACAATGGAAGAGGGAAACATTACCAACGGAAGGGGCGTGAGCCAAAAGTCTAACAAGGCTACTCTATTATAATACAAATTTTAGTGAGGCAACTTGGATTGCATGTAGGGAGAAATATTAAATATTTGAAATCCTAGACAAACAATACATGTATGATTATTATGGATAACTGCATATCGATAAAAAGAAAGAAAAGGAGATACTATAGGTATCCCAGAGAGAGAGGGAAAGGTTCGGTTAGTGCGGGAGGGGTGCGGTTGAATTAAGCACATTCTGTATGAAGACTGGAATGTAGCATTGTTGAAATGGAACATGTTATTGTGCAATGGAAAATTGGAATAAAAAGAAGTTGCACACAAAAAAGAACCCAGTACTGCTATGCTAATTATACATATGCTTGATAATGGTTTGAGTACCTTAAACTTGCTAGTAGCATAGAAGAGCCTGGTGAGCTTGACACCAAGAGCTACCAGGAGCAACGTTTGGCTTCCCAGGCCAACTGATGATGAACAAACACACCTATGCAAATTTAATTCTGTGTGTTTGAACAATCTATAAATATACATTAGGACACATCTATACAACATTTAAAGCATACTAGCTGTTCCCGGCGTAACATGCGCCATGCTAGCATATCTTAAAGGTCAATATCAGTTGGCAATTCATAGGGTCAATTCTGTCTCTCCTTCTTGAATATAGGAATCACCACTGATCGCTTCCAGGAAGGGGGCATAGGTCCCTGTGAGTTATTAACAGTCATTGAAAAGGCTAAACGTATCATATGGAATAAGAGGTATGTGTGGTATACAAACAGTATCTAAGTTCCATCGCTCACACAGGCCTCTATGATGGGTCTTTGTAGACGCGCAATTGCCAACCTTGTTCCATTGCAGAGTGCCTGTGATGGCATAAGATTGCGTTGTAGCACGATTACAGCACCTACTTTCAGTTTTAGCTTGTAAGGAGACTGAAACGTTGAGCTGGTAATTAACTGTTCATTGACGATGTGCCGTGTGTCAAGAGAATTGGGGGTGGGAAGAAACCCTGGAACCACTGTGCCCTGTGTGAACAGAAGTGGGAGTGAAAAGAAGTAACTTCCGTATGTTTGCGATAGTGGCAGGTGAAGGTGACTGCATAGAACCATGCTCATTCTGTTTGTTGTAATGGTAGATGTTACTGAAGTGGGTGCACTTTGCCATTTAGACAGCAGAGGGCAACCTAACACTGAGAAATTGCATTGGCTGAGTACAGAAACATAACTACGCGTTATATATATATATATATATATAGATGGAGTCATAAGTAATGCACACAATTATATGTTTGCAGCTTATGTGGAAGTTAGATTTGTCAAACGCAATGTATCAGCTCCTTGTTCCCCAATGGAATCTCATAGTCACTGGTTAATGCTGGATACTGTGAGAAACCCGAGGGCTTTCTCACATATGGACCCCAGGGATTCTTTGTTCAGGTGGCCAGGGCGTGGTCATTGCCTTTGGAACCAGACCCTGGGGGTGGACCAGTGCGGGAGGATCACCAGAGCAGGGGGTACTTGGGGACAGTTGGAGGAATGCCCTCGGTAGAGATGCAATATTTCCCCCCTTTCTGACAAACCCCTACCCAATACTTCCTCCACCTTTATAGGTAGTTATGAATCCTATCCCGTTGCCCCTCCCCCAATTCCAACAGGTATTAACATTAAAGGTAGGCATAAGAGCAGAAATATATCCCTACATATCCCTACCCGACATCCCCAAAGTCACGATGGGACATTATCATCTAAAACCCATTCACCTACAATCACACATCTCCCCTTTCACTCCGGCGACCGAAATTTCCCTCCATCATTAGGGAAAACTACAACTCCCATATTTCCTCCACGTTGTCTTCTTGCAAAACAACTGGGACGTAGAAGAAGAGGAATATAGCTATGAAGATTGCCCATAGGAACCAATGTACCATGGATTCTTATGGGCAGCCTCCATCATTTCCCATTAACGAAGACCGGCAGAGCCAGGCCTCCCTTTTTATCACCCCCCACACCTGACACCAATTAACACTCCCTGTCAGTATAAAAGGTGGAGCACTGAGACACACTTTGAGCAAGCTGGGGATGCAGCGTGGACCAGAGGAGCTGAAGAGCAGAAGAGAGTGCTTAAAGAACCCTGGAGAGTCTGGAAGGAAGCTTAGGAACAAGATGCTGATCCTGTGTTGCTGATGGGTTGCAGCAGGGCTGAGGAGCTGGGCCTTCCAAGAGCCAGATCACATCCTGCTGATTCTGTCCACCGACTGGGCAGAAGAGGAATGAATCAGGTATGTGCAATAGCGCAACACAAAAGGCAGGGATGTGCTATTCGGTGTTGGTAGAAAAGTGGGAATTGGGTAGTGCAGTGAAAGGACTACAGTTAAAATGATGAGTTGGAATGTCCGTGGGCTGGGCAATTATACAAAAACCAGAAAGATGATGAAATACATTAACAGGCACAAAATTAATGCCCTTCTCCTCCAAGAGGCACACAGTAAATGAGCACCACCAACAAGATGGCCGCATCTTGGGGTAGCAACCAATATTTCACGTCTTTCTCAACCCAGTCCAGGGGAGTCATGACTCTGATCCATAAAACACTTAAATTCATACATAAAGGCACACGTATTGACCCAGAAGTTAGTCATGTCATAGTGCCTTGAATCCAGGAGGGGGGTGAAATTCTTCCAATTAGCACGTACGGCCCAACCATAGACACTCCTGATTTCTACAAAGAGGAGGCGTATATTATTGGCACCTCTCCGGTGGATGTACCCGTTACATGGGAGGGAGCACATGAACACTACTTTAGATAAATACATAGATCGCACAGGGAAAATTCAGATGGATGGACTTGAACTGCGAGATGTATGGAGGATGCTGCATCCGCAGAACAGGGAATTCACATTTTGTCTCATCAGTACATGACATGGCTTCACGGATTAGCATCTTTCTGATTTCACTGCAATTTATAGGAAGGGTATCAGCCAGGACATACTTCCGCACATGCTTTCAGACCCCTACCCAATTACATTGTAGATAACTGTTGGCAACTGTCCATCAAACCGACTGTTGTGGAGATTTAAATTGGAAGCACTGTTAGACATTGCGTTCAGGACAGACAGAGAAAGATACGTGTACTTATTTTACTCACAACACCCCAGACGCCACCTCACAGGGCATAATATGGCAGGCATTTAAAACATACATAAAGGCAATGGCTATCTCTAGGGAATCAGGGGTTCCCAAAACTATCATACAGGACATGGAATTAGAATTAGAAGACAAATATGCCATCACAGTGAGCGCAGTCCTCCTTACGGTCATCCGAACTACTTTAGAGCAATTCCGAGAACATATGCAGAGGGCAGTCAGATATTTCACTAAGCCTGTGGCAGCCAGGCGATATGGGGAAGGGGGATCAACCGGGGAGACTGGCACGCGCCGATATGCCGCCAAAACACATTGCCAGTATACTAGACTCACAAGGTGAAGTACTCTGGGAGCATGTTATGTGAAGGCATCATGAAGCAAGACACAGACAACACAGACATGATTTATTAACTCAAATGTCAAGATGATTGAAGGCCTAACTTGCCCAATACTTTTAGGACTGTTTTTCTATACTCTGGCCTGGTGGACAGATGTATAGAAGGCCAACCTATATTGTGACAGGAACAACTCTGGGAAGCTGTAGCCAAACCAGTTTAGATAGCAGTTACGGGTGGTCTAGGCCAAGTTCTTCAGAGGGGGTGAGCTTGAAAAGGGTCCACAATGAGGTCACACAATGGGAATCACAGATTACTCTTAGACAGGATGTATAAAAATACAGTTATTTAATAATGGCCAAAACACACTATAGAAAAAATACTACAAGCAGGTAGACGTATCAAACAACACTATCAAGCTAAATACATATATACATTCACTTGGTTATAAGGCAGAATACAAATGAGAAACTCCTGAAAAACATTGGCACGTCGGCTAACATCTTACTGCTAAGCATTTTGAAGGGAAAGATCCAAGAAGGAAGACCTAAGATCTTTGTTGCATTTGTTGACCTGGTTCAAGCTTTCAACCAGGTCAATCGTGAACTCTTGTGGAAGAAACTAGCCGAGAGGAACTGCCCTTGGGAAATAACGGAACTCCTCATGGCACAACATACCAACACCTTGATGAGAGTTTGCCTAAACCATGCTGGTCTACTGTCACCGAGATCCCTACATCAAGAGGCGTTAGGCAGGGCTGCCCATTCGCGCCAGCAATGTTTAATTTCCGTCTGTCAGACTTCCAAAATTCGGAGCCATTTCTAAGATCTTTCCCTCCCACAATTGGTGGAGTGAGAGTGTTGCATCTCTTATATGCCGACGATTTGATCTTGATTGATCAAACAGCAGTCGGCCTCCAACGTCAACTAGACAGTCTTCAGAGATATATCAAACACAACAATCTGGAGATAAATCAGAAAAGACCAAAGTTATGTTCTTTGAAAAATCGACCAGAGATATATGATATGATACATGGCATGTATAACGCGCCTACACACAAGAGAAACTCAAGTGGTCTCTAGGGCCGAAAGAGATCAAGCGAGTGAAACAATTTAAATATCTGGGAGTCACACTCAATAATAGCTCGGTTGAGACCCTGATGCATGCAACTCTCCTAGAGAAAGCAAAAACTTTGGCCAGTCAAGCAAAGCCAATGGACAGAAGATACAGAAGCTTTTCCTTGGTAGCAATCATCAACTTCAACAAGGCAAAAGTAGTCTCTTCATTGACCTATGGAGCAGATGCCATGTCTGAAATTCCAGCAAAAACACGGCCAAGGTTCAAGTGTCTATTCTGGAGGAGAACATTAGGCCTCCCAAACTCTACTGCAATTTCAACTATACGCAGAGAATTAAGCCTCTCATCACTGAATTCTGCAGTAGAATGGAATAGTCTGGCGCTATTTTGTAAACTTGTCTCTCCAACAAGCCCAGTAATCTTCAAGATCATAAACTAGGAACTCTTGAGAGGAAAAAGCAAATCGCTACCTCACTGGACGACCAAAATCAGGTCCAAGCTGGACGAACTTCGCTGTACCGAATTAGAACTCCGATCCAACCTGTCCACAGTAAAAAGGAAACTTATGGAAATGACTGGATTTATACTCTTGCCAAGGCATCTACTTACAAGCTAACCATCAGTCTACCAATGAACACGAAAAAGCTAAATCAGCTTCCGGGTTACCTGCTAAAAGTTCCCTAGCAGAGTATTCCGAAATACCTTTTTGAGAATGCGACTCAACCTGTTTCCCCACCAACGAGATTAACGCAATATGGGGTAAATCAGAGCAAAATAAATGCAGATTCTGTAATACTTCATGTTAAGTGGAATCTCTAAAGCATTTGCTAATCTGTTGCCCTGGTCTAATTGTGGAACGGAAAAGTCCCTTGGCACCATTGGCAGCAAAACTGCAGACTTATGACGAGGAAGACTGGTGGGTGAAGGTGATGAATGGGGATAAAACATTGTGGGTGATAGCTGCAGTCTTATTTATACGCAAGATTCTACACCAACGGAGAGACGAATCTGGGACACATACCTCAGTAAAATAAGACTTAAGAATTGAACCTTCATGTCAGCCTGATGTGGAAAGAGTTTTTTTTTTCTCTCTCGTTCCTCTTTTTGTTTTGGTTTTTGTATATCTTTCTTCTGTCCTCCGCTATCCTGGTAAGGAACTGGATAAAATTAGGATGACAGGGAAGGAAATTCACACAACTAACAAAGAGAGACTAAAGCCAAGGATGGGAATATTTTGTTTCCTGTTTGTAAAAATTGTAATCAATTAAAATCAATTTAAAAAAATTTACAAAAAGAAAGGTTAGATAATTATGCACTAAAAGTTCCACAGAGATGATCCCTATCTAAAATTGTCCAGCCCTAAATTGCCTGGGGCCTTGTGCCCAATATTTCACGATACAGTTCCACAGAACCTAGAATGCAGGAAAAAATCCAAGTAGGGTCTCTGGGGTTCAGTGATGGGATCTTAAGGTTAGGGTTCAATTTAGACCAATGCCCAAAAGTAGCCCCACAGTCAGATGTCTTGCACAAGCAAGCTATGGCAAAGCCAAAAGTGTAAGAAATAAGCTTTATTATAAGCCCATTGACCTATAATGGGAGTATAGGTGTAGGTTAGAAACTCTGTAATTTACCCCCCGTACTCAGATTCTTCCCCAGACTTGGCAGAACAAAGGAAGAGAGTGTCTGACGTTGCCGTGCCCACCGAAAGCGGCAGTCCTCGATTCCCAGCAGGTTGCAGGTTCGGCTGATCTCTGGTTGGTGTCTTTTACTGTTGCAAGGACTTTCGGTCGAAGAATGCAGAAAAACTCGATGCAGCACCCCTCTCAGGACTGGACTTGGGTCAGGGAAGCAATTGTCGTACGATGGTCACAGTGCACAGCGACGCAAAAGGACTCAGCAGCCGCGGTCAGACTTACCCTTCTATCTCGGGACCCCTTGATGCTAGGATGCCGAATTTTTGCCAGAGGTAGTCTTGCAGGGGCAGCTGAGGATCCCCCAAGTTTCAACAGCAGCACGGTAGCCCAAAAACGAAGCTGGTCAGCCACAGTACGGTTCCAGGGCACTTCTGAAGGCTTCCTTTGGCAGGGTACCGAGCAGACGTTGGGAATGGATGGTCCCTCCACTCCAAGGGTCGCAGCTTCTTCGCAAGACTACTAAAGATCAAGAGCAACACAGGGATCCTCCAGGACATGGTTACCAGGCCTCCTTCAGTCGGGTCTTGGGTCTCTTCGCAGGTCTCACAGCTGGATAGGATACTTGGCTCCTTCAGGTTTCTCCAGGATCTCTGAAGAATGGGTGCAGGGGTCCTCTTCTTATCCTAAAAGCCCGTTAAGAGCTGAAACTCCCACTAGCAGGACTAGTTCACACACACACCACAGCAGGGGTCCAATCAGGACCACTGGCGGGAACACACTGAAACCAGTTTGTGGATTGGAGTCAGACTGACCCTGCCCACATCCTGCCAGCAAACACACACATCCCTCCAGTAGTCTGCCAAAAGCTCCTGTTTTCCCGGGCACTGGAAGTCCTTTAAGGATTTTCCTGGCCTCTGAGGCCAGGAAGAAGGCTTAAAGACAAGATGGCAAAAGAACAGGCGAAAGATCTCGTGGCACAGCCATGTTTGACCAGTAGCCACAGTTAGTAGCCAAATGCAGTAAACGCAGTAAAGCTAAAACGAAAATCCCCAAAAAGTGGGGAAAAGTCATTGCTGCCACAAGTCTATCCTTTTGCACACCTAGAGTATCAAAAAATCCTCTGAGTGTTAATCTAGGGCAAAGAAAATGCACCCCATTGTACTGCAGTATAAGCTGCTCAGCACAGTGATAAAAAGTTACTCGTTTTACAAAAGTAACCAAAAGTAGCAACACAGTAACACGACTAAGGGAAACAATGTTTCCCAGTACTGACAGCCTGAAGGACATATCAGTTTTTCCCATAACAGATGAGCAAAGGCCAGTGCAGTGAAGCTTAAAGCTTCACTGCACTGCAGAAAGTACAGGTCAGATTTGAAAATAAAAGCAAAATGTTTGGGGGTTCCATAAAGATGTAAGGAAAGGTGCAGTAAAGAAAAATCTTTCCTAACATATACTAAGGTGAGATTTCCTTACCTAAAGAAACTAAGGAAAGTCTGAGTCAAAAGGTTCAACTTAAAAGTCTGCCTGTGGCCAAAACCTATACATGCCCTCACAACTAAAGCTAAACAAAGTGTAGGGATTTCAGCAATACAAGAAATAGTGTTCCAAATAAAGTTCTGAGCCTCTTCCAGCTACTGGCTTATTTTTCAACTCCCCTTCCCCAAGTTCAAGACAGTTCCACAAAGTGTCTGGGTACCCTTCTCCAAGTTCAAGACAATTCCACAAAGTCACAGGGCCCCCCCCCGCAAGTTCAAGACATTCAATTTGAACTTATTCTCAATCTTTCAATGATATGATATGATGTGGCATTTGTAACGCGCCTATACACAAGTGTTTCAAGGCGCGACGAGGCAGGGAGAGGGGAACAAGGGGAGACAGACAACGATCCTACTAGGCCAGGTGTCATTCAGATCGCGCAAGTGCATGGGTAGGGGGGACGGGAAAAGTGCAAGGGGGAAAGGGAGAGGGGAAAGTGCAGTACAGGGTTAGTAATGAACAAGATAAATAATAAGGGCCAGCTGGTGGCAAGTGCAAGATAAGTGCAGACAAGTGCTGGGAAGGGGGCTGTAGGGATACAGAGACAGTCCCGCAGTGCAGGGGTTGCCAGGAAGGCAGTGCAGGGGAGAGCGGCTGGGCCAAGGACCGAGATTGGTGAGTGGCCCAGTTGCTGATTCAGTACAGTTTCAGTGATTTAGCAGGGGAGAGGGAGAGAGAAAGCAGAAGCAAAGAGGAAGGTTTTGAGGTGCTTCCGGAACCGGAGATGGTTCTCCTCAAGTTTCAGGGAGGCAGGAAGGCTGTTCCAGAGGGAGGCCCCTGCTGCGGAGAGAGATCTCCCCCCCAACTCGTTGCTTGGAGAAGCGGCTGACCCTGAGGGAGTTGGAGGCGGAAGAGCGAAGTGCTTGAGAAGGAAGATATTTAGGAAGGGAGAGTTGAAGGTAATTTGGACCCAGGCCCCAGAAGGCCTTGTGTACAATGCATAGGGTTTTGAACTTAATCCTCGCAGCCACAGGGAGCCAGTGAAGCGAGTTCAGTCCTGGAGAGATACGGTCCCTGGGCTTGAGGCCAAGGACAAGTCTCGCAGTCCTGTTCTGGATGAGTTGCAGAGGGCGGAGAGTAGAGGCAGGCAGATTTAGATAGAGGCTGTTACAGTAGTCCAGCTTCGAGAGAACCAGGGCTCTGGAGACAGTGAGCTTCTGGGGGAAGGAGAGGAAAGGAAGGATACCTCTGAGGAGGTGCAGCTGGTAGTGTGACTTCTTAGAAACGTCAGAAATGTGAGGAGAGAAGGAGAGTGTGGAGTCGAAGATGACCCCGAGGTTTTTTGCCTTGCAGGTAGGAGCAGGAAGAGGGCCAAGAGAGGCCGGCCAGAGAGCTGCAGGGAAGGAGGGAGTGGGTGTGCCGATGAGTAGAATCTCGGTCTTACTGGCATTAAGGCATTAATGTTCAACAAAAGCAGCTCCAGATCAACTGTATACTCCTTCTGGTTTCTTAATAGTTCAATCAGATTGCTTTCTCCTGTTTCGCTTCAGCAACCTTTTTTGCTTTCACAAGTAGGGTTTCCCCGGTCTAGGACCTGTTGTCGGAGCACACGATCCACGCGAACAGGAACTCTAGGCTCTTTAGCCCACAAAGAGTCTTCTGTATCTGCACCTGTGTGATGGTTCACACTCACTTTGGCTTTTCCATTACCGGTGTCTTGACTTTGCCACAATGTGTTTTTGCATACAGTTCACTTTGAGGTGTTGTTCTTCCTTCACCACCTTGCTTTCATACTTTCTCACAATGTTTCATACTTGCTTTCCACTGTATTTCGAACGGTTTGTGCTTTGCTTTCAATATGTGGTATATGTATTCCACACAAACTTTTCATCTGGTCATAGCTTTGCCAAAAGCCTTCATTTAGTTCAGTATTCAAAAAATGATCTTTTACTCGGTTTGCACTTTATAGTGTCCCTAATATTGCTCTCAACCTGTTGCCTTGGGTTCATTTAACCTTGTGCATACTTTCCATTCATTTGGCATCTAATTTGTTTTTCCCACAGCCTCCATGAGCGCCCTTGGTTCGAGTGCTCTTCTCTTTTCACTCACCGGTCCCTGGCGTCTCCTCTGGGAGGCTGTTCTCTCAGCTTCTGCTCTGCCGACATGCTTTCCTCCAACCGTGAGCTTCACTCGCACTTCACTTTCTCTCTGTATGTTGCAGACAGCTTGTATTTCTCCGCGCGGACGTTGATGGAGACTTTGTTTCTCTTTCCTGTGTCTGCAGCTCTGGCCAATGAGGCTCCCACTCCTGTGGACTTCTCACGACCCGCCCGCCCGGCCCTTGGCTCCACAGCTTCTTGGGGTTGTCTGCCGGCATCCTGTCTCTCCTGCAGGACCCACCTAAGCTCCCTCCTGAGATGCAAGATTTTCCCTCCATCCCCACAATGATCGGCCTGGGCTCTCTCCTGTTGGTCGCTCCTTCGCACTTGTCCACTCCACCTTTTAAACACCTGCAGCCAGTTGACAGGCTGCAGGTTTGAGTCCATAATGCCAAATGCCTAGTCGTAATTACTGGAGCACTCGGGACATGCCTAACCTTTACTGCAGTCTGCAGGCCTCTTCCTCGTCTCAGTACTAGAGTGGTGAAATGACTTACTAGTGTTCACTACTCCTAGTCGCCTTTTCCTGATCCCAGTACTTTAGTAGTTTGAATGAGGTAAAAGGAGGGGAGATAGTTTGCAACAGCCCATAAAGGTAGGGGGAGGTTGATTCTCATAAGGAAAAGGGGGATCCATGTCTCTCCTGTGGAAATCCTCTACCCCAAACCCCAAGGAAACGGCAGCAAGGTGAATTTCCCTCATATCTCCAGCCCCAGGGTCAGAATCCAAAAGCGATGGCCTTATCCTGGCCACCTAAGAGAATCGAAGGAGAGTAGGTGTGAGGATCCCCTCAGGTTTCTCACAGTTATCACAGGGGAGAACCCACGGACACAAGACTGTATAGAGAGATTCAGGTCAGCGTTTCCCGTTATTGGGGGGGGTGTGGAAGAGCTGAAGAAGGGAGTGGTATTCCGGTCGTGTGGCCTAGGCTATAGTGTGGTGCAAGGTGGAAACCTAAAGGTTTTAGAGGGTGTTTATTAGCTGGATTTAGATATACAGTGTAAAGATAATGGAAGGGCAAAGGTAGCCATCAACATAAAAGGTGTGATTGTTTCCAGGATGGTATAAGCCTGCAGAAGAGGTGAAGAAGATGGATTGTTAGTGTTAGGCAGAAACCTGTGCAGTTCCCTTAGGGACCACTGCAAAAGGCTTAAGACTACAGGTGTTGGCAGTAAACCCAATTGGTAGCAGTCTGTACCACCCAGATTTACCTGGTAGGTGTGGCTGAGCAGCCAGACTTCTCTCAAGAAGAGTTAGACAGTATATAGAGTATACAAGATAGGTACCAAAATACGGTAGCACAAGCAAACACTGACCAGAGCTTTGGTATCAAAGTATATCATTATTTATTTAAAGACACACTTGTAGAAACACTCCAGCACTATTATTGTAAGCAAGTTCAAAACACAGTCACTATTAATATATATACATCCCTTATTCCTTATTAGACAAGTCTTAGTTAACACCACTTATTTCCAGACAGAGGTGAGCGCTTAACTGAAGATGGCACTCCAATAAGTTATCAAAAAAAGGGAGGGAAAAGGCAGAAATTAGAAAAGCACACAACACTAATACTTTAGAAGCACCCAGCAAGGCAGGAAAGTCAAAGTCTACTTATGAGTAAAAGGTTCAGCGGCCAGAGCAGAGCACTAATGCGCCCAAGATCACACAGTTTAAGAGGCTTGAAAAAGTCTTGCAGAGAGTTCAAAAAGGAATTAGTTCAGCTCAGAAAAGTTCAGTTAGCCAGCCTAAGGTCAGCCCAGGCAGTAAGTCGAGGATTTAATAGACACCCCGTACAGACCGTTGCAAGGGAGGCTAGGTGGACACAGTACCTTTAAAATGGAGAGGATCCTCCAGCGGGGGCAGGAGTTCCTGGCAGCGGGTGCAAGTCACAGCGTCGTCCAGAGGAAGAGAAGATCTTGACGTGGAGGAAAGCTGAAGGTCGTTGCACTGCCAGGGAAGAAACCAGCCGCGGAGTTCTCCGGTTAAGAGGTACTACTCTTTTATTTGCGGTAGTGGTAAATCGTGGTATCCCGGTTACCGGGGTACTTGGCACAGGCAAGGCGGCCACGAGATGATCCAGGAAGGCGAAAAGGCGGGCAAACTGGTTATCCCCACCAGTCAAACGAAGAAGACTCTTCGGAATGAAGATCTTCTCTGTCGTCGGGAAAAGTGGCGAGACGGTTCAGGAGGGCTCCACCGGTGGTGTCGTTGTTGCAGGTCAGCTCAGCTTCTCCCTCTTCAGATTCTTTAGGTTCTGTGGCGACGTCTGAAGTTCCAGTCCCCAAAGCCCTGCTTTTATGCAGAAAACCCCCATTCATCTAGCTGTCACTCAAACATGCTAAGTGGTGAGCCGGGCGGCTCACCACTGGGCCAATCATACAAGAGTGAAACTTGAGTTGCCGAGGCAACTCAGTCCAGGGTGCCTAAATCCCCCCTCCCACACATCCTGTAGACCCAGACAGAGTGGCACCACTTTTGGAGGCTTCTGTGGAGAAGCCCACCAAAAAGTGGAACAAAGGGCTCGACTTGGGTTGGAGTTACAGAGGCGAACACAAACGCCATTTTAAAACCGATTTCTGGCAAAAAGACCCAACCAGGGAATAAATATTAAATAAATAACCCAGCGGTATCTTTAACATTGCACCAAACAGTGGTGCGTTTAAAATGAATGGGAAAATCCCATAGGAAATATTCCGGTGGAATATTTCGGGTGGTAACCACTGCCACCAGCCAGAAACTCGACGAGGGGGGACTGCACAGTGCCCCCTCGAAAAATAGACCCCGGGGCAATCTAATTACCCCTACCAGTACTTCCACAATATGATGGTTTGTACTGGTTCTGTTCCCAATTTAAGACTAGTAAAGTCAATGGTGACTTTACATGCCCTGGGAGACAGTAGTCAGTCCCAGGGTATGGAGTCTATGTTTGGGGGTCACTATGACACCCCTGTGTTACTGCACTGAGGGTGCTGTGTAACACAATTACTAAAAACCACATGAAACCCTATGGAGTAAAAGACCCCATAGCCCATAAAACACATTACAAAGTCAAAGGATATCTCAAATCATGTCTAACAGTGGGAGAAAAAGAGTCTCACTCTTAGCAGGAGAACAAATTAAACCCCAAAAATCCAGCAAAGCTGCTGGGGGACTCGCTAGGTTTGGGAAATTAGCCTTAACAGAGAATTCTCCCTAACAGTTACAGGTTTTCCTGTGATAGTTATTGGGATCCCTTTTGGTTCGATGGGGTCCAATCCCTGCAGGGTTCATGATAGTAGACTGGTTGGTGGGAGGAGCAAAGGGACCTGGAGGTTCCTGTACTGTTCAGGACACATACGGTTGGGTGGGAATGAGGCAAGCAGGATTACAGATTGGGGGTAGTGTGTAGTGATCATGTGGAGAGGTTTCATGATAGTAGACTGGTCTGTGGGAGGAGCAAAGGGACCTGGAGGGTTCTAAACTGTTCAGGACACGTACAGTTGGGTGGGAATGAGGCAAGCAGGATTAAAGATTGGGGTTTCTGTGTAATTTAAGAGCCAGGTTTTTAGGATCTTTCTCAAGGTTAAGAGGTCTTCCTCAGTATGGCCGTATTTGGATAAGGAGTTTGGTTGCCCAGGGGCTTCCATGGCTTTTTACGGTTGAAAGTTGGCACCATTACTAGTCAGTTGTTGCTAGATCTAAGTGCATGGGGGAAGAGAGTCAGGCCAGGGGGGCAGAGGGGCAAGAGAGGTTACTGGTCACTAGTTGCAATGCTGGGGTTTAGGTACATCTGGCATCGGACCGTGGGAGCCCATGGGATGGAGAGAATGGGACGCCCCCTAGTATACCACCAGCCTCATGGCACTACTTGGTAGAAGTTGCACATTGTATATTATTCAAAAATAAAACTGATTGCATCACAGTTGGAGACTATGACACAAGGTAGGCTGTTGCCATGAATCAAGTCATGATAGTATCAGCACAGTAACGTCCATGGTTGTGTGCATGAAGGTCAAGGAGGGCATGATGCATCACAGGATGCAAAGTTTGAAGAAACAAATTATTACAATAGCATTGACCCGTGGTTGTAGTGAGAGGTTGCCGTCTATTGCGACTCTGATGGTAGGTGTATGGAGGGACAAGGTCCCATTATTTCCAGCCATGGAATAGGCATGGCGGTTCAAACGTGAAGTACCACTGATGACAAGTTCTGTTTTGGAAGGCTTGAGCTGAAGTCTTAGCAGTGATTTATGAGTCCGCCTGTGTGAGGCAGGCGCTGAGGTCGATAATGTCTGTTGATGGGCCATTCGCGAGTTTATAGAGAATTTGAATGTCATTTGCATAATTTAACAAGTTTACACCTGTGTTGCTGATGAGTTCCAGCAGAGGAGTCATGTATATTTTGAGCAGGCATGGCAAGATGCTAGAGCCTTGGGGTACTATACATGGCAAGTTGCGAGACGTTGATCAGACGGGGGCCATGAGTGTAATTTGTATTCTCCCGGTCAGGAAGTATGTAATCCAGTTTAGGGTGATTTCTTTATTTCCGATTTCCTTTAGTAGGATCTCATGAGTTACAGTGTTGACTACTGCAGAGATGTCGAGTAGGATGAGTGCACCAGCTGTGTATCGTCTATGTTTCTCTTTGAAATGAGCCAGATAAAGCACAGTGTGAATTGTATTCCTTTCTCTCGTTGGTCTGAAACCATGTTGGGATTCATGGAGGAGATTGTTGGTCGATGTAATAAGCGCTTTGAGTATATGGTTTTTCCAGGATCTTGCTAATGAAAGGCATGTTGGAGATAATTCAGTAGTTTGCTGGGTCGCTTGTGTTGGTCATGGGTTTCATGGATGGGTTTAACAAAGGCAATTCTGAAGGCAAATGGGACAGTCCCTTGTTCGATGGAGAGTTAAGAATGTGCAAGAAAATGGGTAGTAGCCCCTGGCTCTCCGCCCCAGCACCCATAACTAAATCCCCTTTCAGTTTTAACAATGGTGAGTTAACTGTATTTCATGCAAGGAGTGCACAAATAATATGCTGCTACAGAAAAACATTCCTCACGCACCCAATACCACCATTACAGAAAAAGGACCCAATGGGGGTTTCTTGGCGCTATTAGTGCTGGCGCAATTAGCGCTGCGCTAATAGAAACGGAAATGGGCAGAAAATGTTGATTTTTACCTCCATCAAAAAGCTAGAGGGAAAACTCACATTTTCCGCCCACCTCGTGATTAAGCGGGGCAGTAAATGCAGCGGTAATAGCGTTACCGCCTCATTTTACCGGTACGCCCAACTTGTGGTGAGACCCTAAGTGTCATATCAGGTGTGTGCAGCCTGTGGGGTCCTGTTCTTGTCTTTGCATCATGATCTGTGCAGTTTTAAAAAGGGCCAACTATAATTCCTTGCAGTAAAAACGTAATAAATAAATATTACATCCTAAAAACAACTCAAATTTGTGAATCGATGCTGCTACCACAAGCATGATCCCTCTGCAAGTTTGGCCCACTGTATGGGACTTGTGTCGTAAATTCGGCCCCCTAGCGAAACGCTGTGCACCCCTGAACCATCCAGATAAAAAAATGGTGTCCCTTCCTAAAACTGAAATGACTGGTCATAAAACGTTTTGCAACCGTTGCAGTTATGAACCAATATCCTGAGCCCATCTGAAGTAAAGAAAGTGCACTAAAGGGCCTTACAACAATCTGACACAAAAGAATAAAAGCCCAAGGGGTGCATTTACAGGAAAGTAGCTAGCAACATCTCAAACCATCACAAACGAACACTGTTTCACAAACACTGACCGAATTGTAGTTGAAACTGCAGTACACCACAAACCACATCAAACATTTAAATTAAAGCATTGCATAACATTTTCACTAAATGAGCAAATATTAAAATCTCGAAAAGACCAAGTCATGCTAGTTAATTTCAACTGATCTATTCTAAGGTATTCTTTCATCCATTTGTATTAATGAATAGCAACCTAAAGCCATATAGTTGAAAATCCAATAATTGAATGTGTACTACTATATGCTGATTTTTTAGAAGTATCTGTTGTTTGTAAAAAATGTATTTTCTTTTCAATAATTGTATGTGTTGTGAAAGGTTTGGATAACAAACCAAAGCACAATTAAATAAAAAATAAAAACAATAAGAAAATCCAATAAACAAATCGCCACAATGTCCTAACCTCTTAATTCACATTGCATGATGTCAAAGTACTGATATTATTGTATTCTGGTAAGGTCGAATTCCCTTGCTTGTTGCTCCTGTATCCTGGCAGAAATTATTTCATTAACTGACAAGAAGCCTAAACGTGGCCATTTGGACCACATCTGCCTAGATTCGTTTTCCATGATTAGATTGTTTTTCAATTTAGGAGGATGGCAAAAAATGGTACATGAAATAATGGGCAGAGTTTGCATCACCACATTCACACATGCTGCCCTGAGGAAACAGTCTAACCTGACATTAACATGTTTCACCACTTTCATCAGCTTAACAGGGAGTAAACATGAAAGGCTTAGGGCCTGGGAATAACTAAAAAGCTGAACAAGCCTTAGAAACGAGCGAGGCCATGCCTCATGCATGCAGTGATTAAGGCAAGCGGCGTGCGTGCATGTGTGTCTAAGCACATTCTTAAAAGAAAAAACAAGTTTGTTTAACTAATACATAAGTCAAACACTAAATGAGATTTCTGAAAGCACCTGGAGTGCCTTTAAGTGCGGCCCAACTACGGGGAGTTTAGAGTAATCCAAATGGGTCTTGGGTGTAGAAGCAGTAAAGGTATGGCTGGCAGAGAAAGGAAAGGGACGATCTGGCAAAGAAGCTGCAGATAGTAGTTGTAAGAAGGTGCAACTGTATTGCTGCAGTTAAATGTTGGAGGGTAAGGACATGGTGTAATGTGGGTTTTTTTGTTGGATTTTCTTAAATTTCTTGTTAGGGTCACTTTCCTTTAGTGTTCATTTTAGTTCAGGACACCTTAATTTGTTTTGTTAAAGGAACCCAGTCCCTATTTTTATGTTATGGAAACTAATGTGTACTGCTTTGTTTTCTCGTGAAGAAAATATCACTTTTTATAGGGAAACCTTACTTGTTTTGCTTTTTATTTGCTTCAAGAAAACTTACTTTGTTTTTTCCAGTTAGTAAAATTTCTTGCGTTGTAATTATTTTACTTTTAACGGTAGGCTTTGCATCGAGTGGTGTAACGGCCCAATTGTGTGTGGAGCCTATCCGGGCATTGCAGCAACACCAGGCAGAAAGCAGTGAGGATGTGAATGATGCAATGCATGGTTTCACAAGAGGAAAGGTCTGCATTGTTTGCCACCATCCTCTTCAATATGAGAAGATTATATTAAAATGCCCTACGTCCACCAGCAGCATCAGTGACGAAAATGGTGATGCTTTCACAGTATAAAAAGAAAGCCAAAAGAGAAAAGCACACAAAGGTTGGTGGTGTGGTAAAAATACACTATATCCACGCTAGTATTGGGCGGTGTGAGGTTTTAAATTAACCCCAATAGGCGATAAATGTCTAGCATATATACAAACTAGGATAGTTTAATGAGGAAGTTCCTCTGAAAGAAGCTCACAATGAACCCACCAAATGTTTGTAATCATTGATATATATAGTAAGTTTAGAAGTGTTAAAATAGAATATTTATATTTTTCAGATTTCAAGGATACTTATCCAGGATTGAGCTTGAATAGATTAAGAGCAACGTGAATTTAACAGCCCACGACTGTGCAGAGAAATCTATGGCATTTCAAGGAAATTATTAATGATAATTGAAATTATTGCTTTCACAAAATACAACATGTCTCTCATTCCTTTTAGATATAATTGGGACACAGACACAAATTATCACAAGAATGACTGAATCCAAGTCGCATCATCTTATGCAAGGGGCTATTTAAGTAATTGGTAAATTACAAACACTACACATATATGTATACATACTTTGGGAATCAGTTACATTACATCTAATAACATACTCTGTTTGTCCAATTTGTTTTCCCTTGGTCTCCCTCCAAACTACTCCGGAATTAAATAATGACAGGGAATCAAACTTAACAGGACTCAAAGGTATCATTCCTAATAAAGGACCATGAAATACATTGAGACAGTAATTTGATGAACCCATGTCATTTTTATGGTTAAAACATTGATTGAAATATTATTTTATGAAACTAAATGTTGAGAAATCCTTCAGTAGGCGAATCTAGATGTAATGAATGTGACAATCTGTGAATGACCATAAAAGTTGGGAACTTGATGACTTTTAATGTAATTGAATGACCACAATGGTCTTTTTGTGCAGTGAGAAAGCCCCTAGCGAGTGAAACATATGCACATGCCCCATTAGGTTAATGTTGCCAAAGTGACAAATCAGACAATAACACCTGCTATTTATTGTATACACAAAAGAATGCTATCTTTGTAACAAATGAGAAAGAATCCTTTACATTTACTAAGACTGAAATGGATGTTTCAAGTAAATGAGTTATGGCTATTATAACAAAAATACTTAGCACACTTAACACGACTACGTATGTTATAAACTCTTATATAATTAGGACTGTCTGTGAATAGCAGCCCTTGTTGGGTATTTGCAGCTGAAGAATAATCAGTGAAGACAGTATACCGTTAGGAAACAAAGATAATTTAAGGGTTGGCATATTGCTGAATATTCACTCACACCACCCAATGTTAGAAGTACTTTTAGAATGCGGGGCAGAACAACAGCAGCTCTGGCACAGCAGCTGTACATACACTAGAAGAAAGGTTACAGTGTCCAATGGTTCCCATTGGACACTGTAAACTTTCTTCGGATGTGTACACAGCGTTAGGCATCATTCAAGAAAGGAAGCTCTCAAACCCAGTTAATAGGTAAATCGACACTCTAGAACCACCCTAAGGCATCAAACCAGCGAGTTTCACAAGTGTGCATAAGGTGGAGAGAATATGATAAACAAAAAGCATGTTTTTTTTCGACGCTGTGGACCACTGGCACTGCTGTCACCCACCAGGAACCTAAGGGGGAGTTACACCACCACCTGTTTCACTTTCTCCCATATATCAGCTGCATTGCCGGCCCTGTCCCCAAAGCCTTGAAACCACAAAGCAGCTGATGGGGTTCTGTTTGCAGTTTACAGCAACAAATCTTGTTGTCTGCCACTGGATTGGTGATCAAGTGTGTGACTATGTCTAGGTAGAGTGCACTGTTGTCATACAACTGAGGTAAAGTCGTGCTGGCATTGTACCTTTGTACCTTTGAAGGGGAAATCACCAGTAGATATCTGTGCTTGCCATAGGCTCGATAAAAACCTCCTCTGTTTTCTAGATAAGATTTAGGACAGAAGGGCTACTGGTATCGTTATCACCATTTTGGCATTAAGCAGGCATACTTAAGGGTGCCATCTGTAATATTTCTGACTGTGCCAACATAACTTACTGAAACAGGATGCACCATGGGTGGGTACCCACTTGTTCTCCTAGTACTCATATCTGTAGCGCTAGTAGCGCTGCTACACTTATGTACATTTCCTTGCCCCATGACACTTGCTAGTATGCTGAATGTTTGCTGGTTTGTGGGTGGCAGCTGCACATGTTGGTTGCAATCGCATTGATATGGTGCAGCAAACATAATGTACCCAGACTGAGCCCAGACATCCTACAAGGCAATGTTTAATGACACAGAGTGCAGGTGACAAGAATCAGCTGTCCATCCTGGAGAAAGGAAGTACACATGGGTGATGTGTTATTTAGGTGCTTTTGGCTGTTGGAGAATAAGCATCACACAGAGGTATCCTGGGAGTACTGTGCATTTGTCGTGGTGTTGCTTGACAATCTATTGAACTGAACATTTGGAATCATTAAGGTGTTGCAGTGTGTGCCAACAGGACTTTCTTTGGACTCTGAACTTATGTGGGTGATCAGTGTTTTGCCGGTAGATGTGGATTCAGAGAGCTCTTTTTCTAACCTTGCTAGTGCTGGGCTACATATCAGTGGTGGTGTCAAACGTCTCTTTTAGGGTTATCTTGAGAACGGCAGGAACAAGCTCAATATCTTGGCCCCCAACCACACCTTGCCCCTCATCAAAATCAAACTATACAGGACTTTAAAGAGTGGAAGTTACAATGAGTGTGCAAGGTAGTGTGGCGAGACTTTGAAACAAGCTCTGATCACTATTCTGTTTAAATGATTTTTGAGGGTCAGAAGGAAAATTGCTTTCATTTTGAAGTCAAAATGGCATTTGTCACCTTAAAGATTCTTTTCCTGATATTTTAGGATAATCACTCCATTTTCCATAAAGCAATGGCTGGCATCTCTTTCTACCACATTGGTTAAAGTAGTGCAAGTATCAAAGCATCCAAAAGACAAAGTGCAACGTCAAAGTTCTCCTTCTCACAGTCTTTGTTTGACACTTTAGTTATAGGACTCCAATTCAGTGGCTGGGTTTTCTTTTGCACACAGCCATTTTGTGTGAGGTTTTGGTACGTTGACTACATTTCCCAACATGCATTGTCACACCAAGGTCGCACCTCCATGGCCTCACTTCTCACTTCCACTTAGCCTTGTTCAAATTCTTCTCATTCAGTCTCTGCTTTTTCCATGGACTTTAAATGTTGGTTGGTGGCTTCTCTGGTTCACCATGCCATACTAATCTACTCTCCAGATAACGGTCACGTCTCTAAAGATGTTTCAGCACAGAGGCGGATATGAACGTAGCTGTGTGGAACCATGTGTGATAGGTGTGGTTTGCTGCCTGTGGGGAAGAGGAGGTGACGAGGCAACATGGAAACTGATGCATTCAAGAAACTTCAGAGGATCTGCAAACTGGAGACTCTGGAAGCATTGCCGTTACAGCTCAAAAAGGCAGCGCTGAATGCCCAGAGGATAATACAATATCTGGCAGCCATCCAGTGAAGTAGACAAAGGTCTGGCCCTAGGCACACCACGATAGAGGGGGAACGAGAGGATTGACAGTCTTGTAGTCTTGCGCTCCTAAAGATCCTACAGTGGGTCTGAAATCTTGCCACTTCAGCTAATTTCTGTGTACCCATTTGTATCCTATACTATTCCTTACCGTAACCCAGGTTATATCTTGTCAGAGGCACGGATGCAATGTGTGGAGATGAAGAGGAAGATGCACAAAGAGGTTATACATGCTATAGCAGTTCAAGGGAACTAAGCTTTGAGGTTTAAAAGGAGCCAAAATCAAACTAGCTGCAGAAGTTGTCAGCTGCTAGCCAGTTGCTTACAGAAAATACTGAATTATAGGGGAGGGGTACTAGCAGTTTCTACCATGTAACCCCAATTATCCGTCAGACAGTGATTGGTAACAGAATGCCTATAAATATACAAAGTCATGCCAGCCCAAGCAACGAGATTTCTTTGGACACGTTTCCATAGATTGACTTGTTAGCTCTGGCTATTTAGGGTTGCCCTAACTATACTTTAGACCCACACTCAGGTTAGAGGCTGGGGCATTGGGTCACAGGAGTAGAGTGTGACTGGCAGAGAAAGGGATAAAACCCAACTGTGGAAAAAGCCCAAGCAAAGGAACCTTATCAAGCGATTTGAACACTATTGAATACACAGCTAACAGCTCAAGCAAAGGCAAGGAGATAGACTAACTCAAGATACTAGTACTGAAAGGCCCATTCCAAGTAAAAATAACTATTCATTCCAAACGGTCACAAGGATTCTCCCAGTGAGAGGGAACCCCCACACACACCACACCACCACATCTAGCATTCAATCAGTGGCAGGCAGAAAGTGAAAGGAGATTAAAGCGTCTTGAGGAAGAAAGGCTGGCGATAGTCCAAATTAAGCTAAAGATCCAAGCAGGCGAATGAGACTTTAAAAGCCTCAGGCAAACGTCCCATGGGAACACCATTACACCCTACTCTGGTTATTCAGCCAGGCACATATTTGGGGGAGTAGCCAGAGAAAAATTCACTTGGGGAATATCCCCAAAATATATTGAACCAGGCTATTTTCCCTAAAATAAAAAGGCACACATTCTCGTATATGCGATATAGGTCACTCACAGAAAAGGAGGCTATGGTCAAATAGAAAAAAACAGATGATTGGTCTGGTCTTTCCCACAAAGCACATGAATGGGACAGCTGCTCCCTATTGATGGCCTAAACCAGCAATCGCCTAAACTTCGGGCGAACACCAGATCTCATATGTAGAAAACCCTGTGGTCCCTCACACAAGTCTCACGGTCACACACAAAAGGCAAAGGTACGCACAAGGAGAAAGCTAATACTGAGGGCATGAAGATGGAAGGTGGGCAAAAAACAGTCCTGGCAAAAATGTGGCATCTCTCAAGAAACGGCTCAAATCTTTACTGCCATACCAGAAGGGGTGGATATAGCCAAACGAAAGAAAATGTATCCCACCACTGGATAACATAAGCAAATGAACATCTGACAATGTAATATTGACTACGGCCACTCAGAATGATTCGGCTACACCAGAAGGGGGGGGGGGGAGCAGTCATGCATGCAAGGCAGAATCCAGGTCCCAAAGAAAACACATGAAAGCCATAGCTTTGCATGGCAAATCACATCATCAAAAAAAGCACAAGCCTCATCACAAAATAAACCATATTATAGCAAAGGGGGGCAAACCGTCTTCATTCAACCCTTTCAAAACCCTTTGGAAAAGAATACTGGCATTGGTATGCAAATGCTGGGCCTGCGATGACAAGGACAATGGCGCCGACATTCTTGAAACAAATTAAAATACAGGAATGGTCAACCACAACCACCTGTATAGTTGTATGTGGAGGCCAACAGCCCTGAGGCACAAGCTCAGCCTTACAAATAGCCTTTAACCTTTTACTTTCGAGGGAATGGGGGAAGAGTGGGGAAGAAAATCGCCTTATCAAATGGATCCCAGGCAGACATCCTATGAACACACCAAAGAATGGTAGTTATGGGAATCTGATAATGCCCTAGCGCAAACAACATCCATTAGATCTAAAACCATAAATGAAAACACTGTTAAGGACATAAAAAGAAAACACATCACTCTAAGAGGAAAATTGCAGAGAAGAGTTGGAAAGGGCAGGGATATTGGCCCGAGCCACCCACCAAATGTCATAGGGTCATGCAATTAGGACGCAAAGAAGCAATGGCAAACCAACCTCTTCCCAAAGAACAAAAAGTCTATGCCCTTTTCTCATCACCGGTTGACCCTTATATTTCCTAGGCACAGGGCACTGCCAGTGTCAAATGCCCTACACAACTTGTAAACATCTTTCAATCTGTTTTCTGTGGTTGTATACAATTTTTCATTTTGTGTTCTACTTTTTTTCAATGGCAAATGTATTTCTTGTTTTAAAATGGAATGTATGTTTTTCTAGGACACAAAAGGCCTGCTGACCAAACGTGTTTGAATAATCCAAACTAAACAGCCACACTGCTCCAGCTCTTGTGGGAGCTCTTATGGTGTTGCAGAAGTGTCTCCAGAATCGCTTATTCCCCCGGCAAGGTTGTCTCCTGGATTGTCTACGGACTTCCTGCCGCAGCACCCAGGTCTCAGAGCTCATACTACTAGCACCATTTTCCTGGTACAGTCTACTACCAGTTGGGTACAGTCCTACCAAAGCCAGAGCTCTTTCTGCTCACGGCACTCTATAAACCGTGTACTGCAGGTTTCAGCAGCTACTCCCTCATTGTCACCTCTTGAAGGTCAACACAGGGACTCCCCCCACTGTGGTGCTCTCTCCCTTCTAATACATGTCAGGCTTTTTCCCCATTCGTGGAGTCCCATGTCCTGCTCTTTCTTGAATCCATTTGTCTCCTGGTTTTTAGTGCCTCTTCATTCTCCAGCATTCTTCGTTGCTGACCTCTACAAATGTGGTCTATGAAGGGAAGATTATAAAACCTCGGGGTGACATTTAGGACTTCATTGTCATTTATTTATGGATTATTTAATCAGAGGTTAGGGTGTTCTGTTTTTCTACCTTAACAAGGGACACAGTCATGTAATTCACTTCCACCAGGGACTGCACATAACAGATAAGAAGCTTACTATTGACATTTGTGATAGTTAAAGTACGTACTTTGGATGTATACGATTTGGCCGTGGCACAATTGTTCACGGCCGAATTGAAAGTGGTCAATTCGGGCGCAAAGGCAATTTTGCAGTGGCCAAATCGGGCCAAACTTAAACCACCCACCGTCCCAATACCCTACACCACCTACTTTCCTTTTTGAGGTATGCTCATCTTCTGACCCTGCGGCGTCGGATCCGTCCCTCGTATGCGGGTCAGATCCGACACCACAGGGTCCGCTTTCCTTTTCTTTTTCCCGTCCCGCGCCTCCAAAGCTCCGGAAGCAGGGGACACCCCTGCTACTCCCAAAGGCCATCACTACCAAACATGGGGAGCGGGGGATACCCCCACAAACCCCACTCTGCATGTTTAGTAGTGATTGCCCAAACTGATTGTTTACAATCGATTCAAGACCGAATTCGGACAGATTTACCATACGATCAATTGTAAACTATCAATTTGGGTACTACCCATACTTTGACACAAGAAAGACCTTGTGCGCCTCTTAAATGGCCAATTTACATTTATTTTTCTAATAAAGAAAGTGCTTCACCAAAAATCATTTTACAAATGGCCTTTTCATGGCTGGAACTGTACCGTTGCTCTGTGCTTTACAGAGTCATGATATCGTAGTTAACACATTAAAATCAGATTTTAGTTGGTGAGCAGCTGGAAACAGTAAATGGGGACAGCACAAGACAGACAAATACATCACGGTTACAGATATGTAATCCATTGGTGATCATGGCTGGTGTTAATGCGTTGGGGGGGGAGGGGGTTCTAGCATTGTCTTATCTTAATACTTATAAAACGCATTGTTCGCCCGAAGACATCATGGCGCTATAACCGCATAAGTCTATGGACAGACTGGGTGGAGCAGAATGCTAGAAAAGAAAAGTCTTCAGGGCCCACCGAAAGGGAAGATAGGCCTCAATGGCACGCATGCAGACGGGAAGAGAATTCCATACCCTAGCCACAGCCACTGAGAAAGCACAGCCTTCAACCCGAGAGTCTGATCCTCAGAGGCTGAATAGTTTTAGAGGATTGGCAGCGCAGCAATCTACTGGGATTGTATGGGCAGAACTTTGCTTGAAGGTATTCTGCCCCGGTTTTATAGAATGCTCTGTGAACCAAGCACAGAGACTTGAACCCAAAGCGCTGCTCAACTGCAAGTCAGTGGTGTTGGCGGAGAAGTAGCGTCATATGTGCACCACATGGCGGGTGGAGCACCGCTCTTGCTGGCATATTCTGCAACAGCTGCATACAGTGGAGCAAATATTGTGGGAGAGCCAGATACAGCGAGTTACAATAATCAATACCACTGATTACCATAGGTGATACAACCGCAGCATGGAATTTTGATGGAATATAAGGAAGGACCTTCCGTAGGGTCCTCAACTTAAAGTGTCCCTTCTTACAGGTAGAGGACACCTGTTTGGCCATAGACAGCAATGCCGTGATTTTAACGTCTAGCTCTTTCACCGATGAAGCGGGTAGAGGGAAAGGGCCAGGACTCTCAGGTCAGAACTGTGGGATCCAGAACAGAGGGGGTAGCTGCGACAACCACCAGCACCTCTGTTCTCTCACTGTTCAACTTGATCCAGTTCATGGCCATCTAGTCACCCACTGCCTTCGGCAACTGCTCAGCCGACCAGCCATCGCTGGCTGAGCTAGATCAACTCGCACAATAATTTGCGTTGTCAGCATAGGTATTGTAAGTAGCGGGGGCTCTATCCTAGAAAATAAGTGATTCTTATCAGCAAAATTACAGCCAGTCACAGTTGGAATGTTCTTAATTTTGAGGTATAGGAGGTTTCACTGACTGGTATTCACACACCCCCACCCCATATGCTAGTGACAGCAGCAACTACAAACCCTCAGGCACATTTTATACTACCACGGATTCCATGGACTGAACCTTTGCTGGCACCTAAACAGATCCCCTTCACCACCACTAGACAGTGATTTGTAGCAACATTGAAGGATGTGGCTAATTTCTACTTGTGCCAAACTCGGAACATAGGCAAGGTGGACTCTGAGTGTGGTGAAACGCTGGCTGTAGCAGCACTTGCCACTATGACAGATACTCGAATGGTCAGCCACCATGATAGACGCTTGAATGGTCGATGTGCTTGTGCCCCTTGTGAATATTCTACTTCTTGGGCTTGCTTGCTTGCTTGCTGGCTGCCGCTGCACAGTACCACACAGAATGTGGGCACTCCTAGCAAATGGAGCAACAGCTTTTCCTGCAGGTGGCCACTTACTGCATGTGAATCTGTGTGCCTTTTTGCATCTCACACTTGTGTTGCGGAAAACCCTGGAAAAGGTGATTTTTCAAATGGTAGAACTGTATGAGCTTGAGCCTGGTCCAAAATACTGAACCAGGCTGTGATCAACAAGCATCCAGTGTGTTACATCACATACAAGAAAACCCTGCCTGCGGAATTACATACCATCGCCACTTGTCAAACAATTTAATTGTCCCCATATCAACGTCCAAATCAATTGAAGGCACAACTAAGACGATCTTCTGTACTGTTGTTGAGAGCCTAACACACAGACTGTTCAGGTGGTGTGTGTCCCCCAAATGCAGTGTTATGCTATGTTATGCTAGTGGGAGCTTTATCATGCACATCTGCTGCGTTTGCATCCATACGGGAGGCTTTGTGGGCCCATGACATAAGGATGCATTAGCCATATTGAGATTGTGTGAGTTGTTGGAGGAGATGTGGAGTTCTGCTGTTTGGGGTCTGTGTGTGTGTGTGTTAGTCTGTGTGTGGGGGTAGGGGTGGCTTTATAGGTGTTGTGTGTGAGTGGCAAAGTTGGTTTGCATGTAGTATATTTGCAGTAGTATGGAGGGTTTTAATTTGGGTTATTGGGGAAAAGAGTGGCATTGGGTTACGTCACAATCACACAGGTAGCTTGTTGGGTAACTGAAACCAGTGTGCCGTGGTCTTTGTTTGGTATCTCTTTAACAATGGCCTATGGCTTGTGAGTTAGTTTGGCATATTAAACAACCATGTTGTTGCAGCTTTCATGAAAGTCAGGTGTTCCTCTTATGTGCATATGTCCTTGGGGGGGAGGGAGAACCAGAGTACCATTGAGATACTTGAAAATGCTGTTCCACCATATTTAATTTTCGAATAATGTTTGGGTCTAAGGTTTATGTCACTGCAAGACCTCAGGGTTCTGCTTGGTCTTTAGATGGAGATTGTTCTTGCAGTAATTCTGCTCCTTGGCCGTGAATTGCTCTCTGAAGAATGCAATGTGTTTTGAAATATATCCTTTTCTTAAATGGTAGCCGGCATATTGACCTTAGTGCCAGCGTGATGTGTTCTCTGTTGACTCTTTGAAAGAGTTTTGCTACTGTGTTCTGGGTCCGGTTTAGTTTTCTAGTGAGGTAGTCTGGTAGTCCAGCATGCCAAGGTAGATGCCTCAACCTTGGCATAGTCTATTCTTGACATGACAACATGGCAAGTGAAATAATGGTGAGTGTTCTGTGTGGAAAACTGAGAAAGGGTACTATCCATCTGATAGATCATGGGTGGAAGAAACATTTCTACACTACAGCGTTAACTTGAGTATCCAGTTATAGCTCATTGTCAATCAGGATTCTGAGATTTGTAACCACTTTGGTGGCATTCTGGTCTGGTTCCCATTTCTGTAGGGCATGGTATCGACGGTTGGATAGAAGGGTTGTTGGGCGTGATTGAGATTTTTGTTTTATCCAGGTTGAACTCAAGGTTGTTGTTGCTCAACCATGCATTGATTTGTGAAAGGCAACTGACAAGGGTTTGGTCTATGTCATTGCTGGTGGAGATTTTGTAGATGATTTGAGTGTCATCTGCATAGTTGTGGCAGGCAAGCCTGTGCCATTTGAGGAGTTTCATGAGAGGAGCCATGTAGATTTTAAAGAGTAGTGGTGTGAAGGACAAGTCTTGTGAACACCACATGTGAGTACGCTTGCAGTTGAGTTGGAAGGGGGTAGCCAGGTGGTTTCTTTTTTTCGGTCATCCATTGTAGTGCAATGTTGCTGACCCCCATTTCTTCTATTCTTTTGATGAGGATTGCATGGTCGACAGTATCAAAAGCAAGCACAGAAAGGTCCAATAGTATCAGTGCAGAGTTGGTGTTCGGAGTCCGTTCATTTTTGGTCGTTATGATATAGTACGAGCTTGTGAGCTCTGCAAGTGAACATCCCCTCAATGATGCATGCTTCCAGAACATTAATTGTTGTAATGTTTGAGATGTTAATGTTAAAAAGGTATTTATATAGCGCACCGCCACCCACAGAGTAGGTCTCCAGGTGCTCAGGTGGATCTGTAAACAAAGAGGTGGGGTTGGGTTAGTGGGTGAAGAGGGGGTAGGAAAGTGAGAGGTGGCGTCCTGTTGGCAGCTTCTGTTCGGTTTTCACCGGGCGCTGAGCGTGGGTGTGAATATATGATCAAAGTGAGCCTACGTGTGCTGTTATTGCGATCTATGTTTTGATTGTTTGTTGTTGCAGTGTGGTGAAGTGTGTGCGGTTTGCTGCGAGAGAGGGGGTTGTGTCGGTTTTTATGCAAGTTAAGTATGCAGAAATGTGAGGTTTTGGTTAGTGGGTTATAGGTATCTAATCCTCAGTTTTTGCTGTGTGTCTGGTTGTCATACTGGGTAGGTATATTCTTTCTCTTTCTTTCCTGATTGTCTAGTTTCAAGGGCGGTGGCGTGGCTGGTTCCCAGCTAAATTATTTGAGCTTAGTACATCCGGTTGGGCTAGCATTATCCATTCCCCGCTTCTTCCCATCTATTTAATGTCGGTGGTCCATTGGGTAGGTATATTCTTACTCTTCCCTTTCTTGACTGTCTAGTTTCTAGGGCAATGCCGAGGCTGGTTCCCAGCTAAGTTATTGAGCTTAGTACACCCGAGTGGGCAAGCAATATCCCTACTTAGGTAGTGATGTTATATATTGGTATCAGGTAATAACGTCCCCATACATAATGTCACCGGGAAAAGCCATTGGCAACATTATATATGGTGACATTTGGTATGGGGACGGGTTGCGGGTATGTTCCTTGCTTCCCTTGTAAAAAAAAAAAAAAAGAAATAGGGTTGCAGGGGTGTCCCCCGCATGTTCAATGTAATAATGTCCCTGCAAAAACGCCAGCATTTTTGTCAGGAGACATTTTTGCGGGTACATTATTACATGGAACCGTTATATTATCATTCCCTGCTCCTTCCTATCTATTTACTGTTTGTGGTCCATTGCTGCCTGTGTTTACAATGTGGGCCAAGGTGTAATGCTAGGTATACCTTGCCTTCCTTCCCGATTGATCTGAGGATGTTCTTTGGTATGATTCTAGGTGGCCTATTTTTAATTGATAAGTGGCTATGTTGTAGACCAGTATATCCTTACTTCTATTAAGGGTCGAGGCTTAGGCAATAGGGGAAAGATTCCTCTCTCAGCCTAATTCCGCTGTGTATGCCCCTATGGGCATTCATTTTAGTTACGGGATGAAGAGCTAGGATTTGAGGAGTTTCCTGAATTGTGGGTGATCTCTTGTGTTCCATATGTTCTTTGGTAGTTCGTTCCAGGTTTTTGGTGCGAGACGAGAAAAAGAGGATCCTCCAAGTTTTCTTTTGATGTACGATTTGGGTTTCAAAACAGATGTCACTACTGCATATGAGTGGCCTTGCAGTGAGATGTACGTTTATTTTTCTTCTAAGAAACTCTGCGCCTTGGTCATGGATTGCTCTGTGCATTATGCATATTGATTTGAACTTGATCCGCTGTTTGATGGGTAGCCAGTGTAGCGTTTTCAGCGGTGGTGTGATGTGTTCCCTTCAAAGTAGTTTAAGGAGCAGTCTGGCTGCTGCATTTTGTATGCGTTGGAGTTTATCTAGGAGTCATTCAGGCTTGCCTAGATATAAGCTATTGGCGTAGTCTAATCTGGCCATGATGAGAGCAATGACGATAGTGGTTTTGTTGGTGAATGAGAGGAATGGTAGGATCCTTTTAGCCACTCGCAGGAGAAAGAAGCATTTCTTGATTAGGGCCTTTACTTGTGGCACTAGAGTGAGTTTGTTGTACATCAGGACTCCCTTTTTCTTTTTTACAATCGATGATGGAGCTGGGGTTTCACCAAGTTCTGTCATGTTTTGTAAGGCAGATTCTCATTCCAGGAAGCATTCCAACATGGCCGCCCTAGTTGGCGATCATTGCAAACGCAACAGTCTAGATGTTCTCTCCCAGAACACACTGCAGCTCGCTGATGTCACATTCTCCCAAGCAGCTTATCAACAGAATCCACCAAGAGTCCGGTGCGTTGCTACTCTCATAGGAGTATACAAGCGCTACGTGAGTTAGTTTGTTTGTGATTTACCTATCCCTGCTTCCCTACTCTGGACTCCTTTTCTGACGCTCTTCCTACCTTCGTTAATCCTTCCTTCTATACTTGATCCGCAGACCGCTACGGCAGATCGAGAGGAGACGTTACCCGATTTCGGACGATCAAAACCGCGCCCCATTGGAGCGCGGTTTCAACCCAGTTTTACTTTGGTTTAGTATTCGGATCCTCGCACTTCACGAGGTATTTACGTTACGCCCTGCCCGACTCCTCCTTCCATTTGCAGTCTAGGGTATGCAGTAATCTGTTGTTCCCTTTTTCTTGCTTTCGTTCTAGCGCCGTTTCCCTACCACGACACTCCAGGATTACAGCCACACCTCAGTGAGCAGTCTCTGGGCGGCTTCCCTTGTTCACAAACTGGTAGGCGTTTGTAATCCGTTCTTTGTTGCTCGTTTGGATTGTTGCTATTGTTTAATAATCTTTTATCTATTCCTCATCTACCCTGTTTTGTATTCACACTGTTCTCCTTAGCCCATCTATTCCGTCTGCTTGGGAACGCCAGGTGGCCTCCTCCCTCCTTCATATCTATTACCCAGGATGCCTTTCTTTCCACAAACCAGGGGTAAGACATACAATAATTACTGGGGGTCGGACAGCTCGTAAGGACAAGAAACTTATATCCTACTCTAACCTTTTCTTTCATATCCAGTCCTTAGTTACATTAGCTAAGAAGCCTCCAACCACAGAAGGCAGAATCACATCCCGCGGAGGAACATCTCGGGGAGACAACACTCTCTAGCAGCTCTCCACAGGGTTTTATTCCCTGTGAGGGTTTCCCTGGGGACCTCCCGGGGGTATCAAGCCTCTGTGCCGGACTCCGGAGGGGTTTTCCGGGGAATTCCCAATTACTGCAGGGAAGGTCACAGAGAGATTAATTTCTGGATATCACCAGTCCACAGGACATTTGCCTCCGTTAACTCAGTTCAGGTAGGTGATTTTCTGTTTTCCTTCTCTGTTCACCTGGAGCAAATTCCATTTACGTCCAACAAAGTATAACAGTTGACAGGCTTGCCTAGATATAAGCTATTGGCGTAGTCTAATCTGGACACGATGAGAGCAATGACGGTAGTGGTTTTGTTGGTGAATGAGAGGAATGGTAGGATCCTTTTAGCCACTCGCAGGAGAAAGAAGCATTGCTTGAATAGGGCCTTTACTTGTGGCTCTAGAGTGAGTTTGTTGTCCATCAGGACTTCCTTTTTCTTTTTTACAATCGATGATGGAGCTGGGGTTTCACCAAGTTCTGTTGGCCATGGTATGTAGAGGTTGTCTTCTCCATTTATTGTGATGATCATTAGTTCTGTTTTTCCTGGGTTAAGTTTGAGGTAGTTTAAGTTCATCCAGTTTTATATTTCACAAAGGCAGTTCTCTAGGGTCGAGTTTTCTTCTTGTGAGTCTTTTATTTTAGAGACTAATTGTGTGTCGTCAGCATAGTTGTAAAAGGTGAGGCTATGTCTTTCAATGATTTTAATTAGTTGGGACAGGTAGATGTTGAATACTAGTGGTGGAAAGGATGATCCCTGAGAGACTCTGCATGACGATTCTCTTGGGCTTGATTTGAAAGGATTCATCCATACTGTTTCTGTTCTGTTTTTTTATGAAGGATTTGATCCATAGTAAGGCGTTGTCGGCGATTCTGTATTCTTCCAGTCTCATGATGAGGATGTCGTGGTTAACTGTGTCAAATGCCACGGAGAGGTCTAAAAGTATCAGAGCAGTGCTGTTGTTTGAGTCTGCATTTGCCTTTAGATCATCCCAGATTGAGATACGTGCGGTTTCTGTTCCTCTCATTGGTCTGAAGCCTGCTTGTGCCTGGCTTAAAAGGAGGTGTTTTCTATGAATTCTTGGGTTGTTCTATAGTGTTTCCGGGAGTTTAGCAGGGTAGGGGGAGTTGGCGATTGACCTGTAATTGGAGAGGTCTTCTCTGGTTCCTGCTGTATCCTTGAGGAGTGGTTTGATGTATGCTGATTTGAAGGATTGTGGCACTCTCCCTGTTGCGATCGACTGGTTGAGGAAATTCCTGTAATATTCCATTGGTGCTCCTTGTGGGAGGATTGATTTGTAGATTTCATGGGGGCAGGGATCCGAGGGGGAGCACGATTTGTTGCTTTAATTTACCAGTTTGATGATGGTCTTCACTGATATGGGGGGGGGGGTGTTTCAGAGTTTGTTACAGTGTTCCTTGCATTAGTGGGTGTCTTCAATGTTGTTGTGGTGGCTTGTTCTGTTTTGTATGGTCTGTATGGTCTGTTGGATGGTCATGATTATATTTTTGAAAAGGTCTGCAAGGTCACTGCATAGTTTCTTTGATGGTATTGGAGCGTTGTTGCAGGGTTTTTTATTTTGTTTATGATTTTAAATAGTTCTTTTTGGGCGTTTGGTGCTTTGAGGATTCTGTTGTCGTATTTCCTTTTTTTTTTACTTTTTGTATTTCCTTTTTGCATGAACAGGTATGTTGTTAAAGTTAGAATTTTTTTCTGCAGTCTTCATGGATCCTCCATTCTAGTTCTAGTTATAATTTTTTCCTTTTCATGGCGTCTAGTAGTGGTGAGAACCATTTTGCTATTTGTTTTTTGAGTGATGGGTTGAACGTTTTTTCTTTGGCAAGCTCATCAATTGTTGTGGTGATCCAGTTGTGAAGTATGTCTATTTTACTGTCTAAGTCAGCTTCATTCATAGTTGTTGCTTGTGGTTTGGTGATCCCCGGTAGTTCTGTTAAGTTGGAGATTTTTATGGTTCTCCAGTTTCTTTTCATGATGATCGGTAGCTTTTCCTGTTTCTTGGTTATTGGGAAGGGCAGTGGGATTACGAATGGGATGATGAGGTGGTCGCTCCAGAGGATCTGAATCGGTGTCGCTGTGGTAGTTAGTTTTCTGTTGAAGAAAGATTGTGTCCAGTGTATGTCCTGCCGTGTGGGTTGCTCCTTTGACCAGCTGATGTAGTTTCATTGTTGTTAGTTGGCTGTTAAGAGATTTTTGGGAGGTTATGGTTTCTTCATCAAACCAAATGTTGAAGTTTCAGAGGATAATCAGGTGGTTATGATCGATAGATAGGTTGGTGATTTCTTCTATGAAGGTGTCTACGAAGGCTGCATTATATGTTGGTGGTCTGTATACCAGTATGAATTTCAGGTTTGTTCTGTGATTTTTTGATAGACGTACGATTAGGGATTTGCATTTATTGATGTTTAATGGATCTTCCGCTTTAATTCATTTAGTCAGTTGTCAAAGGTGTTATAAAGGGATGCCACGCTAGTGGGGTCCTCCCCAAAAAACGAGATCTAACTTACATGGCCCAGACAGAGAATAGTGCGGATTCAGTCCCTCATAGGTCTGAAACAGACATGTGCCTACTCCAGTAGATGGTTGGTTTCCATGTGTTAGCATTTGCCGATATACATACGTTTCTAGGAGTCTGGCCTGGTAAGGAATATTTCATATTGACCGGCAGTTCGAGGGGTTGCCTCTACTTCCTGTGGGATGTTTGAGAAGGGGTCTAATGTAGGCATATTGAAAGCTTTTGGGGGCGGTAACTGTTTCTATTGAGTGCTCATAAGCTTGCAGAAGTATTGTGCAGGTATTTCTTTGCTGAGGATCTTCTTGTAGATGTGATGGGCAGGGGTCTGCTGGTGAGCGTTCCATCATCAGCTTAGTAAAGTCTTCTGTGGTGATTGCTGTGAAACAGTTCAGCATTGTGGTTACTTCTGGGGATACTTTGGTGGGGATATCATTGATTATGTACTTGTACATGGCACTAATGACTTGCTGGAAGTTTAGGCCTTTAAAAACAAAGGTTCGAAAGTCATCACAGAGTTTCTGTAAGGGAGTGGGGACGTTATTGCATGATGGAAGGTTTGTTATCTCGTTAATGATGTTCAACATCTTTTTCTATGTATTACTTGCTTTTAGGATTCGTTCATTATAGTGCATGTTCTTTGATTTTATCAGTTTTCAGTATGCAATTTTGTTCTGTTGTATTTCCTCCAGTTCGATTTTCCGGCTTTTCTTCAAAGCACTGAGAGTGGAGGTGGCGGGTAGGGTGAACAGTTTCTTTGTTGCTGCTAGGTCTACGACTTCTGTGATCAATTATTGGAGCAGCTTCATTATTTCTTCTGTTTGGAGTGTGTCAGGAGAGGGTTGTGTGTTTTTGTTGGATCCAATATGGTATCGGGTTCTGCTGTGTTGAGGGCTTTCCAGTTTCTTTTCTCGATTAGAGCTAGCTTTTTGTGAGCTGCGCATTCTCGCACTGGAGCATGGATCACAAAAGGAATCATAAGGTGGTAGCTCCATAAGAATGAACTGGCGGAGCAATTGTAGTTAGGCTTTCTTTGCAGAAGGAATTGCGTTTAGTGCATGTCCGGCAGCATGGGTTGCCCCCTTCACCATTTGAGGTGCATGCTAGCTAGGTGAGAGGTTAGCCATTTGGTAGAGTTGCCATTCTCCTCTTCGAGCCAGATGTTGAAGTAGCTTGGTATGATCAGGTGCTTGTGTTCTACTGTAATGCTGATTATGCTGTCTGCAGATTTTTCTGTGAAGGTCGGTTGTATGTGGGTGGTCTGTAAATTAGTAGCAGTTCTAGGTGGAGGAAGAGTGATCCACAGTCCAAGATGTTTAGCGATGGTTCTGCTGTGATACTTAGGGCCTCCTCCTCTATTACCTTTTTGGTTGGCTTGTCTCAATTTTAAGTTTGTAGGGAGGTATTTGTGTGCCATTACCATCCATTAGCCACGTTTCTGTGAAGAAAATCTTGTCCGCTGTCCTCCCACAGAGGAGCTTGTGTATCTCTGTGCTATGTTTGGACATTGGTCAGGCTTTGATCAGTTTACAGAGAATCTTCTTATTTTCCGGGTTCCGTTTATCTGTTAAAGGTTCAAATCTGTATGGCGATTAGCCGTTGGTTCATCTTGTCATATGATTCATTGATGGACTATGGTTGGATTAAAGGTCAAGTGTTGTTTCCAGTTCTTCTTTAAGGAGGAGGCTGATTAGGTTTTGTGTGGGGTCAATGTCACTTTAATGGGTGCCTGTGATTTTGTGAGTTAATATTCTGTTGTGTCGCCATTAATTCATTAATTAGTGATAAAAGGTGTGTTCAGGTGGGTTGCTTCTCTTCTTGTCCTTTGGGCATTTCTCAGCCTGTTAGTGTAGGTTGTTTCTTCTCTCCGATGTGGGAGTAATTCTTAGGTTGGACGGTTGCGAGGCATGGCAGGTGGGTAGGTATGGCAACACAAAGTGATTTTGGTCGAGATCTAAAAGAAGACCAGCCATTGCCCCCTCGTCTCTGTCCCCTGCTTCTAGGGAATGTTGACAAGCTGCAAATGCAGATGTTCCTTTTGTAGCCGGACTAATACGCCAGCCTGAAAACTTCCAAAATGTTTGAATTAGGGGCTGGGATTAATTAATGCCACATCTAAAACTATGTTGTAACAGGCCAAAATATAATTGACTGTACATGCATATTCTTGATCCTTGCGTGTACGATTTGTTTAGGAAGCTCTTTTTACTGTATGAACATTGTCTAATGTACCCAAATATACGCCACCTCATGCATTTCACACTTGTTTGCAACGCGAAATAAATCTACATACAAATTATTATTAAATGATTTGCTGACCTGGGCATTTGAATTTGTCCTTTTCCTGAATACAGATTGAATAACCACATTTTGGCATAGTATCAAGTGTCATACACTTTGAAATCATTTAAATGTGCACTTTTCCGAATATCAGAAGTCTGTCCATTCAAAAGATTAAATATGTGAGTGCACATCATACTCGTTTATGCTCGTCAGTTACATATTTCATCACTGAATTACTGACAAGTCAGCCAAGGTAATATCTTTGTTCCACTCATGTGAATTTAACTCTGTGCATCTGGGGCAATCCATACATAAACATTAGCATGACTCTCCTCCCATGAGTGCGGCACACCAGAGCAGTAGGCTCAGCTCCAGAACGAGCCGCACCCCAGCCACATCTCGTCCTCAATCTAGTCAGCTCAGAAACAGCCGTCTGGGCGAACCCTCCTATCCCGTTAGGTCCCTGAGACCCCACAGGAATTTCTTCTCTCCCAAACCTAACGTCCCACAAAACACCACCTGGCTAAAACGCAAGGTATAGACCACCCAACCTCCTAAAGGAATCCCGTCACAGCCCTCTAAGCGTGCCAAAATCCCCAACCCAAAAGGGGAAGGCCCTCTTAGGTCCCAGAAAGTAAAACCACAGACTTCCTCGAAACTTAGCAATAAGACATCCTCATGTCTAACAAGATAGACGTACCAAAGTGCCTAACAGGGGCCCAGATCAATGTCAGATCCATTCCCGCACATGCCCTTGACATAAATGACCTCATTAGTACCCATGGCTTAGATTCCCTGGCCGTCTTGGAAACTTGGCTGCACTGGTCTGCCGGTTCAGCTCTATCATTTGCCATCCCTTCCGGCTACGTCATATACAGGACTGACAGACCAACCGCTAGAGGTGGCGGGGTTGCGTTAATTGCCAAAGAATCCATCCCCATTAGGCACACAATAATACCTTTGGCGGGCAACTGTGACCATCTCTCTGCCAAGTTGTCGCTGTCACACACTGAAACCATGACCATCTTTGTGGTCTACCGGCCACCTGGCACTATCCTTACGTTCGAAGATCACCTCACTCATGCTGTGGGAGATAACCTTAGGCCCACCTCCAGAATTAGTCTTGTAGGGGGACCTCAACTTGGGTCTTAACGGCTTGTCGGACTGACATGTATCTACATTAGCCAACTCACTCAGTGCCTTTGGCTTCCGTCACTGTATCCAGAATCCCACCCACACAAGAGGTTGCACACTTGACTGCGTAGCTGACCTCAACTGCCAGGTAACAATCCTTGCACTCACACCTTGCCCATGGTCCAACCACCATACAGTCTCCTTTACAATCTCTCCCCTTGAGATCACCACACATGCTCGCCCATCCTTGCCCTCAGCATGGACATGTAGCTCACAAAATCTCATGAGGCACAGCATTGCACCACTACTACAAGCACAACCAACCCCAACACTTGCTCTCCAACAACCTATCCACATTAGCTGACCTCTACACAAGAACCCTTTCAACTGCAGTGAATGCAGTTGCCCCACTAGCACCTAGAAAATCCAAAAAAGCCATACATGCCAACTACTGGTACACCCCAGATCTCACTGAACTTCGTAAAACCAAACGCCTGACTGAAGCTAACTGAAGAAAAACACCCTAAGCATCATTTAAATTGATATTTGCTATGGCAGCTAAACAATATAGGCAAGCCATCTTCTCAGCAAAATCGGCCATCTACAATCAGAGAATAACCAGGTTACTTACCGTAGTGACCACCTTACTCCTAGTCCATAGTCCCCCTTCCTCCATACTTATGGGACATCCCTCTGTCCTGTGGGACGGGACCGGAGCACTTTGTAAAAAGCATCCAACATTTTTTTTCCAAAATGTGTCCTTCCTCTCTTTCTTTCGTAGGGCCCGGCACGCGGCCGTAACCCCGCCCACCTTGGTTCTGCCCTGCGCATCGCCCATCAGTCCTTTTCACCGCTCGTTCGGGACAGGACGCACTTGCATCCTCGGAAGATTTTCTTCCCTTTTTCCTCTCTGGCTCTCGCTAGCGATCGTGTACTAATCTGTCTATGTCGTTCAAACTAGACTTTCCAGATTGTTCATTGTGTCACCATCGCTTCGCAAGGGCGGATCCCCATCCTCTTTGTTTAGAGTGTTTGGGTCCGGATCACTGTTGGGACTCCTGTTTTTACTGCGACTCCTTTTGGGTACGGGCACTTCAATGTCGGTTGGAGCGGTGGGAGGAGGTGTTCCGACAAACGCCTCCACATTTTCAGGCGTTCATCGCCGAGAAGAAAAAACGCCAGGTGAGTTCTTTACTTTTCAGAGCACCCTGGCTGGGGATACCTTTCCAGGTTCCTCTCGGGCCGGGAGAAGTGTTGATCGCTCTGTCACCGGGGATTGCCCTGAGGTGCCCGTTGGGCCTAATAATTGTACCACAGTTTTCTCTGAGGGTCTCCTTAGGGCCTGTGGATACCGGAGCACTCTCCAAGGCCCCTCCTGCGGGGGGTGTGTAGACCCAGTTCTACTGAGTCGTGGTGTGCCGGAGCTCGCTCTGCGGCCTCTCTTTCGGCTTTCCTCAAGAATAAGACCAGGGTGCGCTCCGAGGCCTTGGTGGGGCCTAGTGTCACCGAACGGATGTTCGAGGCCCGCGCGGATAAGTCTGTTACCGGACGTGAGTCCGAGGTCCCTCGTATAGAGGCTAAAGCTACCAACAGTTCTGAGTGGCCTGACAAGGCCTTATCGGGGAAGGCTGTTTCTCACCGTTCCCACTCTTGCGGCGACACCAGATCTGTTGAGGGGGCAAAGAAAGAAAGTTCTTCTTTTACCAGCAGTGCCGAGGTCCTTCCTGGGAAGGCTAATTTAGCAGTTGGTATGTCACAGAAACATTCCAGTCCCCATAGTACCGGCTCGGCCGAGGTTTCTTATATTAAGGCTAAAGTTAAGACCCCTAATCCATCAACGGCGACCCCTGCCTCACTTCCTCACGTGCCGCGGTTCCCCTCAGACGATGACAAAATGGCACCCGTTCCCACCACAACCGCGGTGGCCATTTTGGGTGCTACCCCTACAACTACACCATCGGCCTCAGGTGTAGGGCTTGGTTCCGTGGGTGAACATAGAGTTCCTTGTGTGCATCCTTATCGGCCAGTTTATGATTGGAACGCCCGGATGCCCATTCCGCACAATGTTTCGTTGCCTGCGGGGTCGGCACCGTTGATTTATGTGGATATGTCGGTGGAGGGGCCGGTGTGGCACCCTTCCCTGTTACACCCCTGGAATTGTCGTCCTCCTGAGAGGCCTCCTTAGTCCTTTTCTATAGCCAGGTCAGAGACCTATTAGCAATAACAGAGGAACCGTATTAGAGGGGACGGCGGGCGGGCGTATAGAGGAAAGGGGACTATGGACTAGGAGTAAGGTGGTCACTATGGTGAGTAACCTGATTATACTCCTACGTTCCGTCCACTTTCCTCCATACGTATGGGAGATTCCCAAGCACTCCTAAAAGGAACAACGGGTGGATGGAAATACCCCTTACTGAAAAAGGTTCTTCAGCACAGCCTGACCAAACTGAGCATCAGCTCTTGAGCTCATGTCAAGACAATAATGCTCACAAAAAGCAGATGGGGAGGCCCAAGTAGCTGCCCTAGCGATGGACTCCCAGGGGACATATTTCTGAAAAGCAACCGCGGCTGCCTTGCCCCGCACCAGGTGTGCATGAATACCCTTAGGAGGTTTCAGCCCTTGGACGGTGAAAGACTCCGTAATGCAAGCGGCGATCCACCGAGAAATAGTCGCCTTAGACGCCTGCTTACCCTCAGGGTTACCAAAAGTCACAAATAGTTGAGAAGAACTCTGAAGCTCGGAAGTTCTGTCCAGAAAGAACTTAAGAGCCCTTCTGACATCGAGACACTGCAGAACCCTTTCTGCCTCTGAGGTAGGGTTCGGAAAAAAGACCGGCAGGGGGATCGACTGATTCAGATGGAATTCAGTTACCACCTTCGGCAGGAAAGCAGGATTCATCCGTAGGACTACTTATCCTTGTGAAAGACCAAGAAGGGATGCTCCACCGACAAGGCCTGGAGCTCACTCAACCGCCTTGCTGACGTAACGGTGACCAAAAATGACACTTTCCAGGATAGGTACTTGAGGTCCACTGTGGCCATGGGTTCAAAAGGCTTATGGCACAACGCCGTCAGGACTACATTTAGATCCCACGGCGGGTGCGGACTACGAAATGGAGGGTAGAGGCGTGTCAAGCCTGCCTCTTAACCACTGGATTACACAGAGAGTAAGAACATAGGCCCATAGAAAGATAAGCGGAGACCGCTGAAAGGCAAGTTCTGCATTACAGAACGTGAATACCCGACTCTGCTAGGAAGGATACGAAGGACAGCACCGTGTCAATCGTAGCCTCCCTTGGGTCCAACTGCTTTCCCAAACACCAATGACAGAACCTGAGCCATTTACTACTGTATTGGGATCTAGTCGAGGGTTTCCTGGCTGCCTGGATAATACGCATGTTATCCGCAGACAAGTTAAGATGTTCTAAAGACTTGAACTCGGGCACCATGCCGCCAAGCTGAGCGATTGTGGGGAGGGGTGCCACATCTGCTGTTCCCCCTGATGAAGAAGATTGGGGGTCACTGGTAACCTGATCGGCGGATACACCGACAGGGGTTGCAGTTCTGAGAACCAAAACCTGGCCGGCCACCACGGGGCTATGAGTAGAAGGGAACAGTTCACTGAGTTCTTCAGCTTCCAAATTGCTCGATGGACTAGAGGCAGAGGCGGGAAGGCGTAAGATCTCATGTTGTGCCATGGAATCTCGAGAGCATCCCCCAGAGAGGAGGCTCCCAGCCCCCCTCTGGAGGCATACTGAGGAAGCTTCTTGTTTACCGCCGTAGCGAAGAAGTCCGGTGTGCCCCAACGCAAGAAAATCCATGAGGACCTCCGCCTTCAACTCCCACTCGTAGCTGACCACTGCCCGCCGGCTGAGGGCATCCGCTGTGACATTCAGCTGGCCCGGGATGTGCACTGCAAGCAGCCAAACACCATGAAGCACGGCCCACGGCCAGCGCGCATGCCGTAAAGACAGACCTCCACGGAGCTCCGTCCGCGATCCTGAAACTATCGCACAACTCACGCTGAAACCGGGTCTGCGAGACTTACTAAGGCCAGAATAGTGTGGGGGAACCGATCGCCAGCACCCGACAACAACTTTGGGTGGAATCGGAGACCGAACGGCGGAGAACGGGAAGTCCCAACTCGAGCCCCCCTGGGATTCCAAGATGGCGGCGCCCGCCGCATAGTAGGAAAAGGCTAGCCTCGGCCCCCTGGGTCCCACCACGAACTGTTGCAGAAGGGGGCGGCTGCTGCGGAGGAACCTGCCGGCGGACAGCTGAGAGCGGTAGGCCGGCGCCAGCGATTGCCAGTGTCGGCTGCGGAGGTGGATGAAATCGCGGCGCGGGCACAGCCGGGAGGAGGTCGCATTTGCCGCGGTCGCTGGAGTGGGGAACACGGAGCAGTTCCGGCAGTGAGATTGGGTCCCCTTTACAACACCCCCCAGCGGGAACACCCGCGATTTACCTCACGCAGTCCCAGCAGCCTGGGGGAGCGGGGCCTGGGGCCCAATACTAACTCCTGTGAAGAGGACTGGCCCGTTTGCTCTAGAGGCTGCCTGATACGCGGGTAAACCCGCGAGACGAAGACCCCAGCGGGCAGAACCCGCTCACACCACGGGTGGCCAATAGCCTGACACCTACAGGCCGGTATCCCGTTGGAGAAACCGGCAGGAAGCCGAAATACCGGACGCAACCTGTGGCCCTGGGCCTAACCACTCCCTGAGCAGGGCCCTCCATACTCTCTGAACCAAACGGCGGGAAACACCGGCAACCAGAAGCAACCGAGTACCCGAGGTAGGATCCTTTGGACCAAGTTCCCTAGTATCCCACACGAAAACTTCAACACAGGGATCGCCGACGGATCTTCACCCTGCCGGGGGCAGCACTTACAGATCATTAATTAGAGGATGTCTCCCCCCAGGTCCAAGCCGAAACTAGTCACGATGGATTCCTTCACGACAGTCAGGCCCCAACGACAGTCAACACAACAAGACCAAGAAACCCCTGAGGACCCGCCCCAACAAGAGGAAGACCTTAAACACACGCAAGTCCTCCAGGCGATAGCGGCCCTCCGCTCATCACTCGAGGGACGGCTTGAAGAAGTGAAATCTGACATGCAACTGATGCGGCAGGACGCCCACAATCTAACGGAAAGAGTCACGGTGACTGAGACAGCCCTGCAGGAAAATGTTGAGAACACCCGAGATTTGGAGATGACGATTAGAGACTTGGAACAGAAGGTAGCAAGGCTAGAAGCCCGCTCTGAGGACGCAGAAGGTCGGGCGCGCCGTAATAACATTCGTATACTGGGGGTCCCTGAAGATTTGGAAGGCCCGGACCCGACAACCTTCATCGAAACGCTCCTACAGCAGGAAATAGGGGCGGCAAAACTCTCCCAGGGGTTCTCCGTTGAAAGGGCTCACAGGTCTCTCCAGAGACGTCCCCCACCTGGATCACATCCACGCCCAATCATAGCTAAGATCCTAAACTTCAGAGACCGCGAAATCATACTCCGGTTCTCCAGAGAAGGCGGGGAGATTAAAAGAAATGGCTTCACAATAGTCATATACCCGGACTACACCCCTGCAGTACAGCGAGCCAGGAACTCTTACATTCCGATAAAAGCCCGGCTGAGAAAGCTCAACTTAAAATATATGCTCTTATACCCGTCACGACTCAAGGTTCTATATAAAGGAAAAGCAACGTTCCTGGAGACCCCAGCCGCAGCCAATATGTGGCTTGAGCATAACAACCTGGCGGACGACAAGGAAGACCCACCGAACTCAGATCGGGGATGACCACCTACCCCCGGATGAATGTGAGCGACGGCAATCCCTGCAGCAATTGAAAGGGAAGCAACACGAATCGTAGTTAAACGAACCATCATGAAAGTTCTATCATTAAACCCGCTACATCGGACGCGAGACCCAAGGAGCACACGAGCGGCGGACAAACAACCTACCCCACCAACAAAGGTGTAAGCAGTTTGCTCACACACAACCTGATCCGGAAGGCCAGGAGTGGCCTGGAAGGCTCAGGAGCCCCTGAGCGCTGCAAGTTAAAAGCGGCTGCTAGGGTCAGTTTGGAAAGTTTAGTTGAGTTTTCCTCCCGTTCACCATAATGGGATTTACACAAGTTAAAAAATCTCCAACCAGCGAAAGACCTGGGGCCGGAGCGAGAGGGCGGGCGAGGAGAAGACCAGGACGGTGTGGCAGGACATATGTAGGTAACAGGGGTCTGACAACTGTGAGTGTGACTCAATTACCCTGTAATGGCGGCTAAGATGAATATAAAGTTATTGACCTGGAATGTGAGAGGTTTGGGATCATATCTACGCCGGAATAGGGTCAAGTCCTATTTAAATAGAAAGAAAGTACAGATAGCGTTCCTCCAAGAGACACATTGCACGGCTGAATCCTTAGCGAAACTAAGCGAACACTGGGGAGGCCAGGGGGCCGGATCTTCGTACTCCAAGTATGCAAGAGGGGTATATACTTGGATTCACCCACAACTCCCTTTCCGGATAACTAAGACCGAGTCCGACCCAGAGGGAAGATTTGTAATAATATGGGGCAGGCTAGAACAATCGGATATTTGCATAGTGAACTCTTATCTCCCCAATACTAACATCCCATCACACTTAAACTCCATGTACACTAAGATTGCACTAAACAGGCATGAAATCCTGTTTTGGGGGGGAGATTTCAACTGCGTCCATGATCCAATACTAGATAGGTCCCTCCCACACCCGAAAGGGCCCTCCGCAGCTACCACAGCCCTCTCCCTACTAGTCAATAGGTTACACTTGGCAGATACCTGGAGGGAGTGCCATCCCGACGCTCGGGAGTACTCATATTTCTCCACTCCACATGGCCTCTACACCAGACTGGACTATGTTTTTATAAGCGATGAGCACCTTCCACAGATAGAAGAAGCCCAATATCTGGGCAGAACCATCTCGGACCACTCACCCCTCCTGGTGGGCTGGAATCACACTGGCCCCAGACCTCCAATCCCAATGTGGAGAATGCCGATAGATGCCCTGGGAGACCCGGCATTTAGGGAGGACCTACATGAATTCATAGAAAACTTCATAGAAAGAAACACTGGGAGCGTAGACCGCCTAAGCACAATGTGGGACGCCCTGAAAGTAGTGACGAGAGGAGAAATAATAGCAAAAGCAGGGGGCATCAGGAGACAACTTAGGGGTGAACTGGCCCACTGGGAGCGGGAAATAGAACAACTGGAAGCAGCCCCGGTCGACACGGAACACAGGGAAGACAACCTCAGAGCACTTAGAACTAATTCCACCTCGGCATGGAATAGGCTTGCCAAATTTGATTATGCCACCAAAACCAATCGTATACACACAGAGGCTGACAAACCAGGCAGAATGCTAGCTTGGCTCTGCAAAAAAGAACACCCCAGGCACACTATTACAGGATTACACACCGAAGAGGGGGAGGTAGTACAAACACAACAAGCTATTAACGAAACGTTTAAGGGCTTCTATGAACACCTTTACTCACATGATGACCAGGTCCCCCTAGAAAAAATCACGGACACCCTTGAAGAGATAGGACTCCCCAGGATGCCCCCAGAGCAATCAGAGGCCCTAGACACAGAAATCACAACTGAGGAAATCACGGACGCTATTAGATCACTAGCCACTTGCAAGACCCCTGGGAGCGATGGCCTACCCACGGAGTTTTACAAGACGTATGAGCCCACACTAACGCCCCTGCTACATGAGGTCTTTCTCGAAGCATATGAGACAGGGATACTACCAGATAGCATGAGAGAGACCCTCCTGATCCCGATTATCAAGCCTAATAAACCCCCCGATAGATGCGACTCTTATCGCCCGATAGCAATGCTTAATTACGACGCGAAAATTCTGACAACAGTATTAGCAAATAGACTGGCCAGAATTATAGGGGAATTGGTACATGAGGACCAATGCGGATTCATACCTGCCCGAAACACAACCATGAATTTGCGCCGAGTGCAACATGTCATCGCCCAAACTGGGGATGGCACAGAAGCGTTCGCATTGTTATCCCTGGACGCCATCAAGGCGTTCGATTCGATCTTTTGGGAATGGTTATTGGCGGTTCTGGAGGGGTTTGGTTTTGGCCCTAGGTTCATTAGGTGGATCAAGATACTCTACACGAAGCCTAGAGCCAGAGTAAAAACTGGGAAGCATGTATCGGAGGTCTGGAACATATGCAGAGGGACCAGACAGGGTTGCCCCCTTTCCCCCATGCTCTACGTACTGGGCCTGGAACCCATTGCAATCTATTTTCGAAAGCAATTTTTTGATGCTGGGATCCGACTGGGAGACACTGACCACATCATTTCTCTCTATGCGGATGATGTCCTATTATTTGTCAAGGACCCATATTATAATGTGCCCACGATGCTGGAGGTCCTAGATAATTTTGCGAAGGTCTCTGGAATAAAATTCAGCAGAGCCAAATCCTGCCTCTTCCCCCTGGCAAGTCTTAAGGGGAAAGAATCATCGGAGCTTCCTTTGGTGGGAATAAGGTGGGAACACACCTCGTTCAAATACTTGGGCATACACATAATGCATTCCCCGGAACAAATGCATGAGCGCAACACTAAAGCTGCTCTCCCGGCCCTGAGGAAATCCATGGCCTTCTGGGCGAAACTTCCCCTATCCATGATGGGCAGGGCCTCCATAACTAAAATGATTGTCCTTCCCAGATTCCTGTACGGATTTCAAAACGTACACTTCTACATCAAAGCGCCCTTCTTTCGCCTATTGGAAACTATCCTGAGAGACTTCTTGTGGGGGAAGGGAAGACGAAAGATAGCGCTTGCCACGTTGTCACTACCGTACACTCAAGGGGGAATCCAACTTCCAAACTTCGAAAAGTACTTCCTAGCAGCGCAGCTTAGCTTTGTCACCAAGTGGCTAGCAGACGATGCCACATCGGAGACGCCACTCCTGCAGCCGCTGGTCTCCCCGTTATACTTGAAAGAACTTCCCTGGGCCCCCACCCATTTGATAAGAAATACCCCCCTATTGGTCTCGCTTGGACGCAGAATCTGGCATAGGGCAGAATCCCTCGCACACGTCAGACACCAGTACTCCCCAAACATACCGCTTATCTCAGACCTATGCAATTCTCCTGCAGATCTGCAACACCTCAGGCACTGGGAACAGAAGGGGATTTACTCATGGGGGGACTTGTACATGGAGGGGGAATTCATGGAATTCGAAACACTTCAAGAACAAAATGATGTCCACACTGGCCAGTTTCTATGGTACCAGAAACTTAGATCCACGGCACGCGCCAGATGGTCGACATGGCCGGAGGAACCGGACACGAACCCCCTGATCACATTGCTATACGAACTAGGAGAGGGAGGGAGACCAGTGTCACAGATCTACAGCCACCTAAACGACACCCCCAATCCACGCAGTGCTGGGCTAAAATCCAAATGGGAAGCAGACATAGGTCGAGAGTTAACAGACTGCGAATGGGAAAGGGCCCTCATATTTCCTAAAACAGTATCCAGAAACCATAGATTTAGGCAAATACAATTGAACCTTCTACATCGTACATACCTAACCCCATTCAGGCTTGCCAAGCTCCATAATACTCAGAGCCCCAGATGCCCCTGGTGCGAAATGGACAATGCGGACCTGTTCCACATGTTCTGGCGGTGTGCCAAGACACAATCACTGTGGTCCTTCATACAGCAGACAAGCGAAACTCTGGGGCTGACCAGATATGAATGGATTCCTGAGGAGTGCCTACTCGGCACATACCCCAGACCAGCAAAACTAAAACACCTCATTAGATTAATGGACATTATGAGCATTCTGGCTAAGAGGACAATTGCAATGTCCTGGAAGAAACCATCGGGACCACAACCAAAAATCTGGCACAGAGAACTGAAACGATGGGTGCGAGCTGAAACGAAAGTTTGGGAAGAAAGTGTAGCCAGATCCACGGATGCATCGAGTATGACCCTAGATGCCTGGAGAGGGCTTACAGACCCCCTGTTTTAGCCCTCTGATGATAAGCCCCCATGAATCACCACAAGCATGCAGTAGAAGGCCCCGAGGACAGGAGCAGAGTCCTCGAGAAAGCCCAGCCATACCTTCATGTGAACCCTCCTAAAGGAAGTCCCCTCACCTCCTGTAAGTCCTGGCCCCCCCTGAGCCCCACCTGGTACCGACCCCTCAAGAAGCAGACACCTGGAGATAGTTAAAGTTTCTATGTTAAGTTGTTAAGTTATAAATGTTAATAACCTGAGCCGCAATCTGATTTACTGCTTGATAACAGATTTGACAATTTTTCTGTGCTTGTAACAAATAACAAATGCCAATAAACAGATTTAAAAATAAATGAAGCACGGCCCACTCCCCAATCTGGATTGACAGGTCCACGAGGGGGGGGGGGGAGACTTGGTTCCCCCTTGCTTGTTGATGTAATACATCTACACCACATTGTCCGTGCGTATGCGGACCACCGTGTTGGCTTTGATGGGTCTGAACGCCCTGAGCGCTAGGAAGATCGGCAGAAGCTCTAAATGATTTATGTAGAGGAGCTTGTCCTGAGGCGACCAGAGATCCGAGACCTGAAGAAGATCTAACGTCGCACACCACCCCAGGAGGGAGGAGTCCGTCGTGATCGTCACCGTAGAGGCTGGGTCCTGAAACCCTGCACCCACCGACAGGTTGCTAAGAGATGACCACCATTCCAGGTCCACTCTCATGGAAGCCAGAATCATTATCAGCTTGGAATCCGGGTCCACAGTCTGACGCCAAGAACTCCGAAGAGCCATCTGGGTCCATCTCATCGACGAGGAAGAGGAAGCGGCAACACGCACAAGGCCATGAGGCCCAGAAGCCTCTAGAACCACCAGGCCGAAATGCTCTCCGACTGCGCAAACATCTGACAAGTGGCTAACAGATCCGCCATCCTGTCCCCGGTCAGGTACACTCTGCAGTCGATCATGTTCCAGCGAAAACCCAGGAAAATCAAGTCCTGCGAGACCGTCATGGAAGATTTCCGCCAGTTCACTGACAGCCCAAGATGGAACAGGAGCAGAAGGAGAGACTGAAGTTTGCTCGCTGCTTTCAACGGACAAGGGCTGCGTAAGAGCCAGTCGTCCAAATACGGATACACATGGATACCCAGCAGACGAAGATAGGCCGCAATCACCGACATCATCTTCGTGAAGACACATGGTGCCGAGCTGAGGCCAAAAGGAAGCACTCGAAACTGGAAGTGCTCCTCTCCCAAAGAGAAACGGGCATATCTCCTGTGTGAATTCCAAATCAGAATATGCATGTACGCATCCTGAAGATCCACCACGCTGAGCCAATCGCCCATCTGCAAGGAGGACCGTATCTGGCTGGGCGTGATCATCTTGAATTCCTCTTGGGGTAGGAAAAGATTGAACTGGGAAAGGTCTAGGATGGTGAGCAGGCCAGCCTGGTTGGGTTTGGGCACCGTAAATAGCCGGGAGTAGAAGCCCTCTCCTCGTTCCGGAGGGGAACGGGTTCCACAGCTCTGAGGTCCAGAAGTTTCTGAACCTCGGCTTTGAGGGAGGGCGAGCCCGACAGCTAAAAAGGAGGGTTGATGGGTGAGGTAGGGGTAGGGGTAGGGGTAAGCGGAAGCCCGCCTGAGCGACTGACAAGACCCATCTGTCTTCGGTGATTGTCTGCCACGCCTCCCAATGAGACGCAATGCGTTCTCCCACCGGAGTCTCGTGCGAGCGCGGAGAACCCTCATTTAGTAGGTTTTTCGGTGGTGTTGCCACCTGAACCTGAGGAGGAGGCTGAGGAGTGGGAGAAAAACCAAGTCTGTTGTTGCCTACAGCGGTTATTCCCCGAAGGGGTATCCACTCTGAGATTTCCGGTCGAGGAAGCCCCTTAAGCCAGAGGAGGGTCGGCTTTGGGACAACGGTCTCTGGGTTCTGAAAGGGGTCTTAACAAGGACTGACAAGGACTTTGCTGTCTGAGTGCTATCCTTCGTCTTGGTGAGCTCTACATCTGTTGTAGAATGAAAGAGCTCCTTATCATCGAACGGAAGGTCCAACACCTTGTCCTGCACTTCTTTTGAGAATTTAGTGGCATGCAGCCACGCCTGCCGGGAGGTATCAACCCCCAGAAAAAGGCCCCGAGCCAAGGTGTCTACATGATGAGCCGCAGCCTCCAGGAGATCCTGGGCCAAGACCCTGGCGTCGGATAATCCCTTAAAGTCTTCCAGTTTCTCGACCGGGATGAACTCCTCAAACTCCGACAGACCTTTCCACATCCGCATATTAGCCTCCGCTAATACCAGTTCGGCATTGGCCTGCCTAAGCTGCAAGGCCGAGTTGGCGAAGATTTTTCTCCCAAGGGAGTCAAGGAGCTTGTGCTCCTTTCCCAGAACCTGAGTCGGCGTCGTGGAAGAGGATGCTGCAGGCCTGGACTGCAAAGTGGCTGCAGCCACCACTGTGGAGGAGGGGGGCGGACAAGACGACAGGGCCACCTCTTCCGAAGAATGCAGCCTGTATCTCGCGTGTGTGGCTTTTCCCAGACCCTACAGACCTCGGCCAGAACGCCCTTCTGCAAGAACAGGCCGGTACGCTCCAAAGGAGACAGGGTGAACGCCCCAGAAAGCACACCCTCCTGCGGAGCGGGTGCCTCGGGCACCGGAACATCTAAGAAGCACATTATGCCAGGACCCGGTCATGAAAAGCTCTAATAGAGCAGGGCAGGTCTTCATTGTCCTGATCGCCTTGCGCGTCATCCTACAGGTCAGGATCCTGCTTAACATGTCAGGCGCTGCCTTGTCCACAGGGGACAATGGGGGCAAATGTGAAAGAGTCGGGGAAGGCACCCTAGGCAAGGGAGGCGCCCGCGGAACCACCGGAGCAACGGGTGGAGCCGGAGGCGCGGGCGGACATATCTCCCTAAAAAGCCCTTTGAAATATTCCCTCATGGGGGCGGTACGCATGAGCGTTTGAAATTTATCGAAAAAGGCGTCCTCCGGGGACTGCTTTGGAACCTGAGGAGGCCTCTCATGAGGAGGACAATTCCAGGGGCGTAACGGGGAAGGGTTCCACACCGGCCCTCCACCGACGTATCCACATAAATCAATGGTGCCGACCCTGCAGGCAACTAAACATTGTGCGGAAGGGGCATCCGGGCGTTCCAATCTTAAACTGGCTGATAAGGATGCACACAAGGAACTCTATGTTCACCCACAGAACCAAGCCCTACACCTGAGGCCAATGGCGTAGTTGTAGGGGTAGCACCCAAAATGGCTACCGCAGTCGTGGCGGGAACGGGCGCCATTTTGTCATCGTGTGAGGGGAACTGCGGCACGTAAGGAAGTCCCCGTCCCCATCGGTGGATTAGGGGTCTTAACTTTAGCCTCAACATAAGAAACCTCGGCCGAGCCGGTACTATGAGGCCTGGAATGTTTCTGCGACATACCAACTGCCAAATTAGCCTTCCCAGGAAGGACCTCGGCACTGCTGGTAAAAGAAGAACTTTCCTTCTTTGCCCCCTCAACAGATCTGGTGTCGCCGCAAGAGCGGGAACGGTGAGAAACAGCCTTCACCGATAAGGCCTTGTCAGGCCTCTCAGAACTGTTGGTAGCTTTAGCCTCTATACGAGGGACCTCGGACTCACGTCCGGTAACAGACTTATCCACGTGGGCCTCGAACATCTGTTCGGTGACACCAAGCCCCACCAAGGCCTCGGGGCGCACCCCGGTCTTATTCTTGAGGAAAGCCGAAAGAGGCCTCAGAGCGAGCTCCGGCACCCCACGACTCAGTAGAACTGGGTCTACAAACAGCCCCCACAGGAGGGACCTTGGAGAGTGTTCCGGTATCCACAGGCCCCTTACGGAGACCCTCAGAGAAAACTCCGGTACAATTATTAGGCACAACGGGCACCTCAGGGCAATCCATTGTGACAGAGCGATCAACGCTCCTCGCGGCCCGAGAGGAACCTGGAAAGGTATCACCCGGCCGGGGTGCTCTGAAAAGTAAAGAACTTACCGGGCGTTTTTTCTTCTCGCCGATGAACGCCTGAAAATGTGGAGGAGTTCGTCGTAACACCACCTCCCACCTCTCCAACTGACATTGAAGTGCCCGGACCGAAAAGGAGTTGCAGTAAAAACAGGAGTCCCAACGGTGATCCGGACCCAAACACTCTAAACAAAGAGGATGGGGATCCGCCCTCGCGAAGCGATGGTGACACAATGAACAATCTGGAAAGTCTAGTTTGAACGACATAGACTAGTACACGATCGCTAGCGAGAGCCAGAGAGGAAAAAGGGAAGAAAAACTTCCGAGGATGCAAGTGCGTCCTGTCCCGAACGAGCAGAGAAAAGGACTGATGGGCGATGCGTGGGGCATAGCCAAGGTGGGCGGGGTTACGGCTGTGTGCCGGGCCCCGCGCAAGAAAGAGAGGAAGGACACATTTTTGAAAAAAAAATGTGGAAGCTTTTTACAAAGAGCTCCGGTCCCATCCCAAAGGACGGAGGGATGTCCCATAAGTATGGAGGAAAGGGGACAGGACCCTAACAAAGGTCATATTTAATTACTGGGGAAGCAGCTGCTTTTCGGGAACGGTAGTTCCGCACAGGTTTCCCTCTGAAAAGTTTATGACCGTAATTGCTCTATAACATACAAAATCCATACAAAATCCTCCGCACAATGGCGAACGCAGGTTAGAGCTGCGGCTGCATCGCTAGTCACATCGGCTGCTTCCCCAGTAATTAAATATGATCCAGTAACCAACAACTATATAACAACTGCCATTTTATAAGAATGCTTATTTGGCTACTAATTATGTCTATAGTTTAGGAGGGAAAAAAATATTTTTTTTCAATTGCTCGCACAAAAATTCATGATTGCTACAAAAAAAAAAAATCTTTTCTTCTAACAAATTGTAATACAACCGGATGGTATATTATTTTGTTATTCGCCCTGAGGATGACTTTTGTTAGGGTTGAAACACGTGTCGGCGTGGTACATATGATGTGATACATGTGTTATACAAATATGGCGTGGTACATAATCTGTATGAATTTTTAATACAGAAGGAGTTTAAATACTTACCTGGACTCAAAGTGCATTTCATTTTTATTTGTGAGTTGCCAACATACCATTTATCATTGGAGTGGTCAATGTGAATAGATATGATTGGATAGTAGAGCACATCCGGTGAGGTCAGTACTTTTGCTCTCACAGATCTACGAGAGTGTTCGCTGAGAAGCACAGTGTCCGACCTGCCCCTATACCTTGCAGAGTCCCCCAACGTTCTTCACAAGACCCCTTTTTCGATCTTCTCTACTCCATTGGTATATCCTACACTAACTGCGCCAACAACACTCAAGTCCTCCTACCCCTCTCTGGCAACTACCTTGAAGACACTGAAACTCTAAACAATGTCTACTCCATAATACAGGCAAGGTTCACCACCTCTGTTTTAATCATGAGAAGACAGAGCTCCTCCTGGTGGGGCTGCAGGTCATAATCAAGAACCGTGATGCCCAATAAGTCTCCTTCTTCATTGACGGCATCCAAATCCCTGTGTCTCCCTCAATGAAAACCCTCATCGTCTAGCCTCTACTCTCTCTCCCTCACATGACAAGTGAATGCTATTACTTTGTCTGTGGCACATACTACTAAGCTGACTAACGCAGCCAGGCCTTTCCTCTCCCATGCCAGTTGCCTCACTAGTGCCTGGGCAGTCATAGGTTCAAGGTTGGACTACTGCAACCCCCCGTTAGCGGTCACCTTATGCAAGAACATTGCAAAGCTACAGGTGATACAAAACAATTCTGGTCAAGCTGCACTGAACATCCCAAGACACAGACATATCTCTGCTGCCAGGAAAAATACCCACTGACTCGCAATCAGAGAGCACATCATCTTTAAATCTCTATCTATTACGCATAGATGTCTAGCCAACGCTGCTCCACCCTATCCCACCCAGAAAATCATCAGGGATCAATCATGCAGACCGCGCAAAGCAGCCTACAGTAACAAACTACTGCAACCTAAATTCACATGCTGCAAAGCAGGTGGTGCCAGCTTCCTGACCTTTGTGGCAAAACAATGGACCTCTGCCCCCCCCCCCCCGTCCTTGAGAGCAGAAAAATCCCACTGGGTATTCAGGAGATGACTAAATGTCTTGCTTTTTGCATAACTACATGATGGGATGCATAAACTTGACCTGAACACTGTAACAAAAATGATACGTTTTTATGTTATATGGAGGTTACATTTCTGGAATGCTATGAAATAGCTCCTCATTCCTCCGTGGTAGCTCCTAATCAATGGTTAATGCTGGATAACCAAAAGCTGCGTTTAGCTCCTGCTTATCCGAACTTAATTTCGATCCCAGTTAATGCAATGAAATTAAATGTTCAAAATTCTTTCTTTGTAAAGCTGGGAGGTGGGGATAAGAAAACAATTATCTTTTAAAGTTAACACAACAATCTTGTGCATTTTTTGGGGGCTTTTAAGTGTGCCCTAGTGGACATTCTTTGAAAGTGATAACGTGTGAGTGGTGAATAATACCCACCAATATTTTCCCATTAGTTTTACTCAACCTAGTAATGTTTCTTCCATAAACTTTCATCAACTAGCCAGACGCAAGATATCCCTGCTAGATTTTTAATGGTTAATACATCAGAGTCCAGTTTTTTTAGAATTCCTCAGGAAATATATCAGCTTGCTGTTTACATCCCCTGACTAAGTGCGCTGTATTTTAGTTTTGGATTACTGTAAAGTTGCTATACGGGTGGAATAATATTATAAGCTATATGTTGTTAGATGGACTTAATTAGGTGAAGATCAGAAAAATGGATAACAATACCAAGATTAATTTGGAGAACTACTGGGTAAAACATAAATAATGGAATTCTGAGTCGCCATACAAACACTAATATTTTGTTAACAATACAATCATTCTTAAAATGTTTTTGCGTTTACTCTTTTGGACTCTGCCAGTAGTTTCTGTGATACCTATGGGTGGAAGCTAGGTTCTAATCCCGATGTCAGAAGTTGAACTTGCAAATGGGTGGTACATCCTTGCTCATTCTAACTACAGTGCAGTACAATTTGCTAGTATGTCACAAATGGGGCATATGTAAATTAGCAGTCTCCAGAAAGGCTAGGGAAACATCACTTGGACATGGTGAGAGAAACAGTACTTTACTTTGGCTACTACGAGCATCCTCTAAATAAATATATATTTTTTCTCGCAGTCCCTAAACCTTTTGCTATTGTTCCATTAAATATGTTTCTTGGAAGGATGTAGGAAGCTTTGGCGATTCGCTAAAATCCCAAATATTTAAAAAAAAAAACACATTTTCTCCCAGATGGGCAACCAATAAACGGAGTGCAACAACCAAGTAAACTCCATTTTGGACCACAGATAAAATGATAAATTTGTAAACAAATTACTGGCAAAACACAAGAAGTCTTCACAAAAACTGTCAACTTTGTGACTATTTGATAATTGGAGATGGGAGTTTGCTCACACTCTATAATTAATTGTTAATAACACCCTGATCGCTTAGTGGGGACATAGAATCAATGTTAGTGCTGTAGTTGCTACCGACTGCTTATTTTGTGAAGGGCTAAATATATAACATTAGCACTGACCTTTTCTCGTGCCTCATAATTCATTTAGTTAGAAAACACTTTTGAGGCTTATTAGCACTTTGTGGGACCTTTGTCATGAGGTTATTACTATGAGGGAGCTTTGTCACGAGGTTATTACTGTAGTTCAACCATATACATGAACAAGAAGTTATCATAAATTAGGTTACCTAGAAATGGCATGCACACACAGAGTCAATCCAACAAACATTGTTGAAACTTTCACATGATGGTAGACAAAGGGTCATATTCAACTTCTTGTGAAAGTGTTGACAATACTTTAACAGATAACTATACCATGCCAGCCTACTTCAAGATGTATACATTTAGGCAACATCTTATTTGTATGCATGTAAAACGCCAGCTGTTGGCGTTCCTGCATAGTTCTTTTATGTGGTGAGCTCTAGCACCTAGGAGCGTCTCGTGTACTAGATGGGATTACCATTCAAGATCTCAGACCCAAATAACCGGACAGACTCCAAGAATATGGCAAAGTACTACTTTATTATCAACATGGAATAAAGTAGGGCAATCTGGCAAACAGGCTATAGTACACACACTCACACCCATATGTGATTATACAAAAGGATTTATACCTCAATATGCGTCATGTATGACGTCATTTTATTGGCAAACGGTAAAACCTATTTAAGTGAGGGATTAACATATGTAGAACATATGTACCTATAGTATTTTAAAGTGTTAATAACTTCATTGGCTGCCCCTTATCTAGTGGGCATGCCTTGAACCACTTCTAACGTATAATAGTGATTACAGTAGAAAAATGGCAGTGGGTTGGTCTTTGCAAGATCGTATAGCATGTTGCTACATAGACCCTCTGATTGGTTGGCATGCATTCCCAACCTTGGACTTTCGGCTCGTTAGCAGCACGCAAGCAAAACGAAACTCAGGTGTCAAGAGCAACGTCAGACTACTCCCGACTTTCCCATTAGTCCATCATCTCTCATGGGTCAGGACCCAAGCCGAGGCTTCTCCTTTGTAGTTGACCTTGAAGCCTGTTCTCTGTTCTGGGACATTTAAGGCAGTGTAGGCACACCATTATCTTTGTTTGGGCTTAATGAATATCCCTTTTTTTCGACTTCTGAATCACGTGTGAGCAAATCACATATTTGTCAATCTCGACCACCTATTTATTGCCATTTGATTCAATTTATTTATGTTCTACTAACGCGCCACAGGCATCAGGGCGCACAAAAAACAATGCCACAAAAGCAGACAATACAGCAGCGCTTTGGAGGGGTATGTAGAAGTTAAATAGTAGGGACTTCAGGCATTTGCGAAATACAAAAAGACTCTTCTCTCTAGCGGTCCACTGGCAGTCCAATCCACGCATGTGTCGCTTGAACTGGGAATGAACGTCCCTTCCCTATTGTTCTCTTCACCTTAGGGCATATTAGCTGAAAGGTGTACTCAGATCTAGTCGATCTCCCTTGTGGTTGCAGGGAGAGACTTTCTTTGAGATAAATCAGTGCCAACCCGTGCAAACATTTGTGTCTGTGAGATGATCTTAAACAAAATCAAAGACAACTGGCAACCATTGGAGATCTCTCCTTGCCGCTGTGATTTTTTTATGCAGTTTTAGCAGTTTACTAATGCAATTCTTACTCCCTCTCCCCAGGAGTGCATTGCAGTATTCCAGCCGTGGTAGGATAGTGGCCCGCACCAGGGTTTCACAATTCTTACTTGTAACATAGGGCTTTACCAGTCTAAGTAATCTGAGTTGGTATTGGGATTTTTTAATAACTGTATCCACTTGTGAATCAGCCCCTAGGGTACAGTCCACAAGACCAAAGGGGTCATCACGAGTTCAGCGGTATCCCGGCGTTATATCCGCCGAGCGCTATTTGCATTAACACCGCAATGTGTGGCGTAAACAATTCCAGATCAAGAGTTGGCATGCACACGCACACCTCCTTGGCGTTAATGCAAATAGCACCCGACGGAAACAGTGGTTGCGAACCTGAAAATCAGGCGTGCGTTGAACTACCGTCGGGTTACCGTGCTAATAGCGCTGCGGGAAATGCGTCACCGCCGGAACGGGAAATGAAGCAGCAGCCATTTTGGAAATCGCAATCCGCTTAAAATTGCAGCCCCTAGAGAGCCATCCACTACTGCAAATCCTGCAAAATGTCCCAGGAGTGTACCAGGGGCAAGTCTGCCTTGTACAGCGTCAAAAAACCCAAGTTCTCTGACCAAAAACTAACTATACTCGTGGAGGAGGTAATGGGCCACCAAGATGAGCTGTATGGGCCACAGCAGCGAAAGACCAGCGCACAGAGGCGCACACAGATCTGGAGAGCAGTCAGCCAGAAGGTGACAGCGGTGGGCTGTGTGCCCAGGGACAGAGAGGACTGCCGGAAGAATGTCAATGACTTACAGGTCCTTGTCCGTGGGTTCCCTGCCCAGCACAGGAGTGAGACCATGGGGACTGGAGGAGGGCCACAACCACAGGAGCTCACACCGTGGGAGGAGCAGATGACCACCCTAATTGACATGGGTAAAATTGATGGGTTGGAGGAGCAGAGGCAGGCACTGGCACCCAGGAGGTTACAGGCGAGAACCCTCCTTTGAAAATGCATTATTGTGTCTGGCCCACCCCTCCCTACCCAGTGTGAATGTTTGTGGTTGCAATGCGTGTGATGCACCGCAGCCACCTGTGAGTGGGCCCTTGTACCACCGTACCCTAGCGCCCCTCAGGTATCCAGAGTAGCCTTAAGTACCTCCAATGTATCAATGTTAGCCCCAAGGAAAATAGACTATGGCATGGCCACAGCAACATGATGTGTGCATGCAGATCAATGCCCACCTCACGTACAGCACAATGGGAGCTGTGCATTCACAGCAGACATCTGAAGATGCCACACCAACATGTCCAAGCAGTGTCCCTCCCCTGTAGCATGTCCCAGCAATCCCAACATAGTTAATTACAAACATGTAAGGGCCAAGCATGATACAAAATATGCCATGCATGTACCCTACAGGCACGCAGCGATCATCGCAGGGCAATGCTGACGAAGAGAAAGCAGGCATATCCACATGCACGCCCATACACGCATCGACCAGCACCACCACCCCTAGAAGGGACCGACCTGAGAAATCAAGGCGTAGGACACACCCCAATGCACCCCACCACAGCCCAGTCAGACCGGCTCAATGTCCCCAAGCCACCGGGGTGTCCCTGCCTCAAACATCACTTGTCAAATAAAGAGCACTTGAACACAATCATGAATGTGTAAGTTTTCTATGCAGTATGAACAGGATTTATTTTGTGTGGAACAAACCCCCTACCCCACCACACATTCCCCCCTCCACCACCCCAAAACAGTGCATGTGGGTTCATGTGCCCAGGCCTCAGCCCAACTGTGCGCTGTCCATCTATGAAGGATGTTGACGCTTCCCACGTCTGGGTCTGTCTGGTGAGTGGTGTTGCGGATTGCGCAAGGAACACTGCCTGGGCCTTCAGGTGACCTATATGAGGGGGTGTCCACATCGGGCAATTGTGTGTGTGTGTGCACGACATACACATGCAGGGACATGGGGCCCAAAGCGACCAGGGGATTGCAGGATGTGGAGGTAGCCACCAGTGGGACAAACACTGAGGACGGCCACACATCCACTGATCAAGAACATGGTGCACCAGTGTTCTCACCTAGCCAGAGTGGCAATCAGGAAATACCACAAGGGATCCCGGAGCAATTGGCAGTAGAAATGCACACTCCCCATGTCCCTGCATGTGTATGTCGTGCACACACACACACAATTGCCCGATGTGGACACCCCCTCATATAGGTCACCTGAAGGCAGCCCCTCCACCTGCAGCTGCCCCCGCAGAAAGGCCGCCATGTCCAACGACAGCACACTTAACACCCTGCGTAGACCTGGCATGACGATGAACACCACACCTGACAGACCCATAGTTACGGGAGCTGCAGTAATGGGACGGCTGGACGTCATTGAGGAAGGTCAGAGGAGAATTGAGGCCATGGCGGGTGAGCACAACCGCCACATAAAGGAGATTAGCCGTGCTATTCGGGGGGGGGGGGGGGCAGCCAAGACTATGGCGCCGGACAATGCCTGCACCTGTAGAGTGGTTGAGGGGTGTACTGAGGCCATCACTGGATTTGGTCAGAGAGTCTGTGAGCTCTGTGAGGTGCAATCTGCTCATGCCGAGCAGCTACGGGAAGCCAACAATCTCCTCCACCAGCAGCTGCAGTTGGCAGGATCAATACCATCAACCTCCATGAGACCCACAGAGGGATCCCTGCAGGGTTAGCCCAGGCAGTGTTCCTTGCGCAATCCGCAACGCCACTCACCAGACAGACCCAGACGTGGGAAGCGTCAACATCCTTCATAGATGGACAGCGCACAGTTGGGCTGAGGCCTGGGCACATGAACCCACATGCACTGTTTTGGGGTGATGGAGGGGGGAATGTGTGGTGGGGTAGGGGGTTTGTTCCACACAAAATAAATCCTGTTCACACTGCATAGAAATCTTACACATTCATGATTGTGTTCAAGTGCTCTTTATTTGACAAGTGATGTATGTGACATGTACCATCCACCAGATCAGAAATAATTGTCAATCAACGCCGGTCTGGCCAAACTCCCCTCCCTCATCCCATCCGTGTGAGCATTTTTCCCGGCTACTGGCACATGCTCATCATCACTCCCATCCCCAGGTGGTTGGCCATCAGCATTCGGGGGCAGTGGCACATGCCTGCGGCAGCACATGTTGTGCAGCATGGCACAGGTGAGTAACGTTTTCCCCACTTTCTCTGGTGCATATATCAGTGCCCCTCCTGTAGGGTCTAGGCACCGGAAACGTGCCTTCAGCAATCCAAATGCCATTTCCAAACAGATGCCTGTATGCCTATGGGCAATGTTATATGCCAGCTCTGCTGGAGTTTGTGGATTACGCACAGGGGTCATGAGCCATGTGTACTGTGGGTATCCGGAATCACCTGTAGGGCCAAAACGTGTACATTAGTCCTAGGTAGGTTCAGTGGATGGGCAAGGGTTACACATCATTTAACTAGGCAGTATGGTCATGTATGTGTGCAACAGGTACATGCTATCTAATTGCAGTTTTGGTATACATCGATCATCTTTAGGGACACGCATGGGCGGATTTACACATGCAGCCTGTGTAAATTAGTAAGGTGTTATGTGGCTGGTTCAATTTGCATGCACTTGGTGTCAATGTACAGGCAGCAGTGGTTCGAAGACTATGTTTATGGTTATGTGTGTGACACTCATGCTGAACAGGTACGGTCATTTTGACATTTCTCCTTTGATTAGGGTGTCGTCATGTGCACCGTGTGTGCTCTGCAATATGCGCCATTTCTGTTATGGGGAACTTAACTGCATGCACCACCCCTGTGTCTCATTGCCACAGTGGTGCATCCCTTACTACAGGATGAGGCTCCCGTCAAATTTGCCTTTTTACGTAATATATTGTTAGTTGATGGGTTGTGGCTGTCTCTATGGCTGGTGTCGGGTTTCAACTTAGCACATTTATCAACATTTGGCTAGGCCTGTGAATGGCCATTCAGGGGTCACTATTGCAGGGATGTTCATGGTCGTGACTCCACCTGCTCATCTACAGTGGTTTTGTGGATGCGCTTACAATTGGACTCACTTGGCATTCCTGTGTGGGGCCCAGGGTGAGATTGCTTTTGGGTGTCAGGGTGAGTAGCAGCACTGCACACAGACAAGATGCATTGTGGTTGTCGTGTTTCAAAAAGTGATTGTGCTTTCACAGGTGTGTGGCATTCAACTTATGTGTGTTCTGCTGTGGGGGACGTGTGCAGGGGTTCTTGTGCGACACACATGCATGGAAATGGTGTTGTGCGAGTGCTAGCTGTGTCTCCTGGTGCATGCAGGGATTCCTGTTTGTCTACCCCCCCCCCTCCTATCAGCTGAATGTTGCCATGCCTTTCATCCAGGAATTCTACTCGCCCAATATCCATATGTGTTGGCCTCAGTGCCTCTCCATGTAGGCTGTCAGGGTACTGTTGCACAGTACCATGGAGTTGTAGGTAGATCCTGGGTAGAAGGCGCAGCAGTGGCTGAAAGTTAGGTTGGGGCTACAGGTCATCTGAACGTTGAGGGATTGGAACTCTTCCGGTTCCTGTAGGCTGCCTCATGGCCCAGGGGTGCTACAAGTGCAACATGTGTGCAGTTTAGGGGTGACATCACGTTTGGGACTTGGGCAATGGCATGGAACTGTGCCTTGACTTGGTTGACCTGTGCCTGTGTGGCTGGCAATGCAATGTGCTCATTGACATGGAGCAGCAGTGCATCCAGCACCTGTCCCAGCATGGCACTGAAGGTGGTCTGGGCCATACCATGCATCATGGTAACGGTAAGTACTGTAGGACGGACACCAGCTTCACAAGTGGGGGCACAGCGGTGCTGATGGCTATACAGCTGCCAATGTCAGCCTGGATGGTGTCCAACAACTGGGCGATGGTTGCCCTGTCCAGCCTGTACTCAGGCACCAACTGCCCATCAGTCAGGGCCCAGGGTGTTGGCCGGACCCTGGGGATGGTTGGCTGCCTTGCTGGTGCTGGTCTCGTCCTCGTCCTCCTCCTCCTCTTCCTACTCCTCCTCCTCCTCCTCACCACACCCTGTGCTCCCAGGGCCCTGGGCTGGTTATCAGGCCTCTGTAGCTCCAGGTAGAGCATGTAAATGTCCACATCAAGGCTCCCAGCTCGAAATTGAAACATGGTGTTGGGGAGGGTGTGTGTGCCATGGGTGGGTCTTTTGTAGGCCTCTTGTGTGCATTGTTTCCACCTGGGCCCTTACTGCTGTCTCATGTGTTCTTTGACCGCCAGCCTTTGGCCGGGGGTATTTTCAGCGGTATTAGCACCAGTTTTCCGGCACAATGTGCGCCAACGCTGTACTTGTGATAGGTCTCTAATTGCGCATTTGGCTGCCGGCGATTTTACAGCCGGCAGTTTCAGCGCCGGCTGTAATAACGCTGGCAGGATTAACAGTTGTGATTTGGTGGAGCGGTATTGGCGCGAATACCGTTTCCGCCAGATTTAAGGGCTGCCGCCCAACTTGTGATAAGGCCCCGAGTGTCTTAACCTTATCCTGTGTTTTGATGCAGTGTCCATCAATAGAGAAATTCTGAAAACATGCATCCAGTTTCATTCTAGCCTGTGGGGATCCGAAGACTAAGATCTCAGTCTTTACACTATTCAGGCAAAGACAGTTCACGTCATCCAATCTTTGACCAATTTATATATATTTTGTATTTTACTTACGTCCATAGTATAATTACTGCTTAACTCAATCAACAGCTGCATATCGTCAGCATATGTAGTGAATATAGCTCCTTCTGCATCAAAAATGTTACTTAAACGGCACAGATATATGTTGAAAAGTGCTGGAGAGAGACACGCACCCTGTTGGATGCCACAAATAGTTATTTGATGAGTGGAGGAGGCCTGCCGCCAGCATACTCTAGACAGCCTATTAGAAAGGAATGATTCAATCCATTCAATGGTGGATGCTGCACATTGCCTCACGGAGAATAGGGTGGCTAGGAGCTTTTTGTGATCTAGGAGGTCAAAAGCAGCCAATAGATCAAGCGGCATCAGTACTCCCGTACTGCTCCCATCTATAATGTTCCACATTTGAGTCTGTAGATCCAGTAGTGCACATTATGTGCCATGGGTTGATCTAAAACCACACTGTCTGGGGTGCAGCATATTAGCCTTATCCAAATGTTCTTGCAACTGTCTTGTGGTGTCTTTGTCCACAATTTCTAAAAGAAACTGTGCATTTGTTATTAGCCTAAAATTGGTTGCATCCCTAGGATCTAGGCCACATTTTTAAGTAATGGGGCGACTACAACCTTCGTAATGCTAGACTTGTGAAGGAAGGTAGCGTTGGTGAAGCATGTCAAGAAAGGAGAAAACATGCCAATATTCTCCAATATTATTTTAGCAGCAATGGTATCTCCTACACAGGATGTAGGGCGCAACTTTTTCAATATTCTCTCAATATCCTGTACATGTACAGCCTGCAATGGCAAAAGTGAAGTGGTTTCCAACTGGGATATCGGTGACACGGCAGGGATAGATTCAGAGGCGATCCTAGCTACTGCCCCAATAATTTTATTGGCAAATGTGTGTTGTATAGCCAGACACTCCTCTGTAGTGGGGAGAAAAGCCTCCGCTTTGAGACAAGATTTTTCCAAGGTTATTAAAATATCAAAGAGTTTCCTGGTATTGTTACTAGAGTTTTCAATTTCCCCATTGAAGTGATTTTTTGTTTGTTTCAAAAAGCTCTTCTCTCTACAGCTTCTCAATACTTTTCCAAGTAACTTTGCTTTCCTCAGCCATATGTTTCAACCAGTATCATTCATCCTCCTCATTTCCTGCTTGAGTTTAACAAGCTCAGAGGAGTACCAGGTATGATGGTTGTGCCGGTCCCTAACCATCTTGGTTTTTATGGGTGCTACTCATTTGACATTTCTAGCAGGTCATAATTGTAGGTTGTTGCGAAGATATCTGGAGAATCATGATCCTTAGTATTCGCCATACTACGTAAGCACTTACTTAAAACCTCTTGCCTGATTCTTTTTAAGTTTCTACTCGTAACACTCTTAAGTGGATTACATTGTAGGGGCAGCTTCACTGATAAATAAACTTGAAAATGAATCAGCGAATGGTCAGGCCTGACACAGGGTTAAGTGGTTATAGGAACAATCTGTACATTTCTCGACGCAACCCAATCTAAAATTCTGCCTTTAATGTGTGTTGGTTCGTTATTGTGGATCATATTTTTCAGGGATTTTTCAAGTGAGAGAGCTTCTTTGTCTGCTTCACTACCTTTCCATCTATTAACATCCCTCACCAACATGATGAATTTGGTTTGTTGAACTCTGCCAGAATACTCGTAAACTCATCATTAAAATTAGGAATTCGCTAGGTGGCCGGCATGCCACGGTGATATTAGTACAGTGCATGTATGGGAGAGGAACTAATTTTAAGTAGGAGTATTTCACAACCCTCACAATTAACTGAGGATCTAAAAACACATAGTTCGTCTTTAACAATGAGTGCAACCTCCCCACCTCGTTTCCCTGTTCACGGTTTTGACCATAAAAAACATAGCCTTTTGGGGTAGCTAAATTAATAACAGGACCATTTGAGTCCTTGAGCCAAGTTTCTGTTATGGCCAAGATGACCACTACTATATCTAGGGCATCGATGGCCGATTTCCTAAAGGAGCGATTATTCAGTAGGGCTATCTTTAATGTCTGTCCATTTAATATGGTAGGAAGACCTTCCAATTTATCCTGATTATTCATTATTTCTATCCCATAAAGCCTCAGTTCCAGAGAGAGTTGGTTGCAAACTGGACATCAGGGGGAATACTTGACCTATGGGCATAGAATGGCTTTTTGTAAGAGCCTTATTCAAATAATCTAGAGGTGTGTCTGCTTGTACGTTCATACCTTTCTCTGGGCAACAGTCCAGACAGCAACTACTTTGGGAGGTAACGGTTACTTTAGTAGGCATCTCGGACATGTCGTTAACATATAATTGTAAATATGTATCAAGGATAGCCTGCCTGGTTTTGTTTTGGGTCATTATTAAAGATACCATAACCGGGCAAGATTCCATCTGTGACCCTAATCAATATACATGCAACTTACCAAGCACAGGGTAGTGAAGCTATGCTAAGGACCAATACAAATAGCGCAGTGCGACGCAGAGGCATGGACTAGCTCAGACTAGCTAGCCCTGGCGCACTGGCACTGACGCACTCGACTGAGAAATAATGGGCGCTGGAACTACAAAAGCAAAGGGATATGTAGTTCTGAGCACTGCTCGCAACGCTGCAGAGAAGCAGAAACTGCTTTTAAGACACAGGCAGTTAAATAAAATAAACAAACAATATGGCGCTAGTTGGGGAGCCTAGAAACACACTCATACATATTAAGGTAAAAAGTTAAAATAGATACAAACAAATTCAGCACAATAAAATACTCTCTAATCCCGACACACAGTCAGGTAATCAAGAATGCTATGCAAAGGAAATGCATTTTAAGGGTGTCCAGAACTACAAGGTCAACAAAAGCAGTGAAAATGGTGGTTCAACAAGATCTTGCAAGATTACTGAAATCTTGAGAGATCACAGACTTTGCGCCCACTGTTTTGCAGGCTCGTTTATTTAAGGCCACACCCAGATCCTGCCCATACTAAGCGTTCCTCTAGTTTCCAGGAGAAACTTTACTCTGTCGTCTTCTGATTGTCTTCCACCTGCACCAACTGCTTTTCAGCTGCACTACTGCATCTTATGCGCATCCTCGAGAGTATGACGGGAAACAGCCATTGACCAAAGCCAATCTATTAAATCACATTATAATGCAATCAAGACAGCGAACACTGCGAGTGCCATGATAAAGAGTTGGCTTCAACGCTTGAAGATCCCGGTTGATAAGGATCTGGGAGCCGCACTCACTCAGTCCTCCTGGCAAGAAATGGATCGCGGGTGGTGAAAATTGAGATGGGCGTCATTACCCTTCTTGGCCTCTGTAGACTTCCTCACTCCATCTTGCATAGGTTTTCGGCACCCTTAATTGTGCAATACTTGGCTCTTGCAGATGTTTTCTTCTTTGTTTAATCTAAGACAAATCATGTCTTACGTACATGGCTTGTCCTTTTGACTACCCTTGTACTTTGCAATTATTCTTTGATGCGGCATCCTTGATCTCAGCCAAGAGACTCCTCTTTATTCCTCATACAAAGCGGTTTCTTACGCGACTCTGCAGCCCTGGTCTGTCTCTGAGGTAGCCCGATTGGTTTTAATATGAGTCCGGCATCCATCTTTCCATCATGGCCGTTCTAGCCATGTTAGGTTTTCCTTTACAGCAAGCTTCTATATGTTGCATCTACCATGTGTTTCTGCGTATATAAACACTTATTAATCAGCAGGTTACAATATCTTCTTTGCATATATGATTTCTTCATATTTGATTAAATGGTTCTCTTATAACTTCAGTCACATCTTTATTCTTTGAGTATTTGCATATCGTTTCAGTGCACCTCAGTATCTTTCCTTCATGACGTCACTCTGCCCTCGTCAGATTTCACTTACAGCTCTATGATGTCCAATGATGTGTGCAGACATCCTTCCACCCTCTCAGTGCGACGATACAGTTGATACTGTTGTCTGAGTGCATATTGTTTCTCATACACTCTATGCAGTATTGGGACTCTACCTGGTGTCCCATATAGGTCTCTTCTCCTGCTGTTCTTGTATGATGAAGGTGAGGGGGCGGGAGCTAGGGATAACGTGTCCACCTGCTCCTCTACATTCGCCACTCTGGTCGAGACCTCAACCACCACCTCGGTGTCTTTGGGATCCATATTTTCGTCATCCCCCTCAGGTCACCTGCATTCTTTATATGCTCATCCACACTCAAGTCATGTGACAGCATTCTCCAGTTGGTTGACAGAATACCAAACGTTCTACATATTTCTTGTGATACTTAGAGTAGTAGAACCTTGTTCCTGGGGGTTCCAGGGGACTTTTCATTATGTTCACACGGGTAGTGTCTTCCGTCTCCATTCACATCAGTCATTATTTTCATCCCAACAGCTTTCTTGCCGGTCTTCTGGCATTGGCCCAAAATGATCTTTATGAGACAGAATCCTAGCAATACCATCTCTAGTATGGCTCCAAGTAGCTTGAAGGCATTTGCAAGCCAAGTTGGAATACACGAAAAAACAGAGATGAAAACCAGTCATCTCCTGCTGTCTCATCAACTTCATCCTACATCGTCGTATGCAGGGTTGTCAGCATAGTTATTGCTTCTGTCAGGGTTCAATTTTCTCCATCATGAAAAGGTGTGAATGTACTGCAACAAGGCCCAACCTTGGTGCACACGCCTCCTTCCATTACTGTAATTAAGGCTGGGACATACCGGTTCTGGAGGGTCATAAGCCTAATGGTCCTCAGTTCTCTGATTGTATTAAATCCTTTCATTGTTGCATTGATTGTTTGCAGCAGCACCCACCTGGTGATCTGCAGCCACTTGGCATTCACTGCAGTCTGAAGTCCTGGCATAAATATAGATACCATTATCATGGCTGTCTTGCTGAATAATTTATGCTCATCTGGTATGTCATTATAGGCTTCTATTGACTTTGTTGAGAAATAGTTCTCCCTCTTCAGTTGGTGGAAGTTAAGCAACCTCTTCTTTCTCTGGTGTTTATCTATTTTTTGGGAAATTCGTCGATATTGAGATCACTTTGAGGAATCGCTAATGCAGGAACATGCATGACCACAAGGGAGCATACTCCTCCCCAGTTTTTAGGCAACTGCATATAACCTCTGGATCCACAGGCCCAATATCGATCCATCAGCACAGCGGTTCCTCCAGGTATTCCTGGTACTTCCAGTACCTGCTTACATCCTTTATTTTCTCCAACCCGAACCAGGTCTTCATTCTTGAAACATGTTGCATTTTTTAGGGGTATTATAGATACTGGCCCTGCTTCATTGTCCACCCAGGTTAGCAGTTTAGCATGGCCCGTGACTCATATCATTCACTATTTGCACTGTGCTTACTGGTTCCTTCTTCAATAAGTGTGAAGGACAAGATAACATTCCTTCTTCCCATCCTGTGCTGGTAACAACTCGTCCATACACCAATAGCTGAGGTCTTTCCCAGTATCCTGGTACTCCTTATTGTCCCACTATGTCTGAACAGTCCATCCTCTTCTTGTTGACAACTTTTATTCATTCTCCAATCTAGGATGGATACATACGCTTCTTGCTTGTCCAACATATCCCTTTCTCCATCCTTTGTATTTTCACATAAGTATCATCATAAAGGGGGGCGTGGCTAACCGCCATGTAGAGTGGACGCGTCTCCGGTGAGCTCCGCTCGAAGGACATCGATAAGCTGCTTTACGGGACACTTAAGCTACACTTGAACCCGCAGAAACATCGAAGGAGTGGTGGAAGCCTGCAGGAGGCCCCTGGTCTTCTCACACAAGGAAATCGCGGCCCTAAAAGACCCAAACGCGGCTTGCGAACAACGGCGTAATCTGAGACCAAGATGGCGGCCGCCTCCTGCTAAGCCCGTGGAGCCCCGCGCTGGCCTAGAGATCCGCGAAGGGGACGGGCCCCCACCGCAAGTGAGAGAGAAGAGGCTCCGGAGGAAGATCGAGGGAGGCCTCGCCGGGTTCGAGACGGTCCCTGCGAGGGCAGATATAGCGGCCCCGCGGTGGGGTCCGACGGGGACTGGAGAGTGAACCGGGCCCGCCCGCTGAGGCGAGGGAAGAACACAGGCGCGCGGCCCTCCCGCCAGGGACCTGCAAACATGGCCAGCCTAGACAGATCTACGGGTAGGGGAGCCAAATCTAAACAGCGACAGACCACCCTGGATGTGTATGCGGCCAACGACCACCCAGCCCCTGGGTGCCCCGAAGCAACGACGGCTAATAAGGACCCGGGCCCCGCTGCGGCGCCGACCGAACCCAGCAACACCCAACTTATGGAGGCCATCGCTTCATTCCAAGCAACGATAGTGAACAAGATAGATGCCGTGGCCATCGACCTGGGGCTCCTGCGCCAAGACGTCCGTGCGCTAGCGGACAGGACCGAGACGTTGGAGACCCAGGTACGAGAAAATACTGAAGCAAAGGCCCAACTCCTACACGATGTAGACGGCCTACGGCAGAGAGTTAAGAATCTGGAAGACAGGGCGGAGGAGGCCGAAGGGAGGGCCCGCCGAAATAACATCCGGCTGCTAGGCCTACCTGAAGGCATAGAGGGCTCAGACCCCACCGACTACGTAGAAAATCTCCTGCTACAAGAGATCGGAGCGGGGAAACTTTCACAGGGATTCACCATAGAGAGGGCCCACAGATCACTCGCTAAGAAACCGCCACCGGGCGCCCCACCCAGGCCCATGATAGCGAAGGTGCTAAATTACAGAGACCGCGAGGTCATCCTGGCCTTCTCGCGCTCGGGAGGACAGATCCAGAGGAACTCGGCCAAGATTGCGATCTACCCAGATTACACGTTCCAAGTACAGATGAACAGGGCCCAGTTCATATACACTAAGGCTAGATTGAAAGCGGCCGGGGTGAAATACATGCTCCTGTACCCCTCCAGGCTAAAGGTGCTACACAACAACAGGGCCCTCCTGTTCGACACCCCGGCACTCGCTCGTGACTGGATGGACGAGCAACAACTGCCAGACATCGAAGATAAGAGACGTAAGCAGAACTGAACCACCCATCGTAACTATAATGAAAAGAGCTCTTCCACAGATGCACAACGACACGGAATCGCGCCCTACAAGCAACTGAACGGCTCATACCACGCGGAACACTGAAGCACCAGCTCCCTCAACCCCCTGGAGTTCTATTCCTCTTTTAGGGTACGTTTACCCGCCCGTAGGGCACCCGACGGCCATGTTTGGTCCTAAGGAGCGGAAACGGGACAGTCATGACGGGGTTCCCTCCGTTAGACCAGTTTTTTGTTTGGGAAGTTTATTGGGGGGGAGGGAATCGCAGAGGAGTTGCACCCACGTTGGGACTTTGAAAGGGAAACGCCGAGACCCCAGGACATCCTTATCACAGATACATTGCCAACTAAACCCCCGCCCGAGACAGTGGGGGAACATTGGACCCAACCATGCTCATGGCCGGAACGATTAAAATAATGACGTGGAACGTCAGAGGCATGAACAGTTACGTGAAACAACGCAGGATACACACATACTTAAGGCGCTGTAAAGTCAGGATTGCCATGATCCAGGAAACACATTTAACAGAGGAGAAACTGAAAGCCCTGGCCAAGACATGGCGAGGGACCCTGATTGGATCCTCCTACTCTTCATACGCAAGGGGGGTTTTGATATGGATAGACCCGACCGTCCCGTTCAGGATAACGGACACCAAGACGGATGATGAAGGTAGGATGGCCCTGGTGCGGGGTACAGTGGAGGGGAGGGAGCTGTGCCTGGTTAGCACCTATGCCCCAAACCATGATGCCACCCCCTTCTTCCATTCCCTATACACCAGACTAGGCCCTCACGCAAATTCCACGGTGATCTGGGGTGGGGACCACAATTGCACCCTCGACCCGCTCAGGGACAGATCTGATGCCAAACACTCCCGCCCGTCCCCCCCAGCCAAAGTGTTGCTTAAGCTAATGACTCAACTCTCGCTCTGCGATCTGTGGAGGGAGCTGGGCCCGGAGAAGCGTGAGTACTCTTTCTACTCCCCACCACACAAAGTCTACACTAGGCTGGACTACATGTTGGTCAGTTGCGAGTGGCAGGCCACTTTCAGCGATGCACAGTACCTGCCTAGGGTCCTGTCGGACCACTCCCCCTTAACGGTCACATGGGAGATGCACCCGCCTAGACCCCCGGTTCCCACGTGGAGACTACGAGCTGAGGCCCTGCTAGATGTAGCCTTCCGGGACCACATACAGAACAGCACAGATGAATACTGGCGGGTTAACCTGGGTAGCGTAGACAGCATTGGTACCGCGTGGGAGGCATATAAGGTGGTCATGAGAGGGGACATGCTGATGGCGGTGGGGGGAGCCCAGAGAACTGTCGCGAACTCCCTGGCGGTGGCAGAGGGGAAACTGGGCGAGCTAGAAAGCAAAGCGGACGTAACCCCCGAGAGCCTGCGAGAAATGATTCAACTGCGACAGGCCTGTCTGACCCACTGGGAGACACTCGGGAAACTGAGTTACACTAAGCACGTTGAAAGGTCACACGCCCTAGGAGACAAACCTGGCAGACTCCTTGCCTGGCTATATAAAAGAGAGACCCCCAGCGCCCCTATCTGTCACGTGCGTAAACCTGATGGCGGCACTGCGCACACACAGGTAGAGATCAATGAGGTTTTCTCCGAGTTTTATCGCGACCTCTACTCCCAGACCCCCCTTTCGTCGGCCACCGGAATCGAAGACGCCCTAGACTGCATACAGTTACCCAGATTGGATCCACAGATGACGGAAGCCCTAGACGACCCCATTACACCTGACGAGGTGAAGGCTATAATCAGAACACTACCCTCGGGTAAAACGCCGGGTATGGACGGCCTCCCCGGGGAATTTTATAAGACATATGAGGAGACCCTCGCCCCCTTGCTCGCACAGGTATACAACGAGGCCTTTGAGCGGGGCTCCCTCCCGGATTCTATGAGCGAGGCAATAATAATTCCTATACTAAAGCCTGGCAAAGATGGGATGGAGTGTGGAGCATATAGACCGCTCTCTATGCTAAATGTCGATAGCAAAATACTCGCGGCACTATTAGCAAGCAGATTGCGCAGAGCACTCCCCCTTCTGATCCACCAAGACCAGACGGGATACGTGCCAGGACGCTCCATCACCGAAAATTTACGTAGACTGCACCACATCATACATAGCACCGAAGGGAAGCCCCAGAAGTACGCTGTGGCGTCACTCGACGCCACTAAGGCCTTTGATTCGATCAGATGGGATTGGTTGTACGCCACCATGGTCAAGATGGGGGTTGGACCTGCCTTCCTTAAATGGACCCAATTGCTTTACACTCGCCCCACTGCCAGGGTCCGTACTAACAGGACCTACTCCGGTAAATGGCCCCTCCACAGAGGTACACGGCAAGGATGCCCCCTGTCCCCCATGCTCTACATCATAGCCGCAGAACCGGTGGCCGCGTACCTCCGCCAGGAGTACGGGGACGGAGGCATCAAGCTAGATGGGGTATCACACCTTATTTCTATGTACGCAGATGATATGCTGCTCTACCTGCATGATCCCGAGCTCCGCCTGCCCTACATCCTAGAGACACTGGACTGCTTCCACACACTTACGGGCATACAGATAAATAAAGACAAGTCCTGTCTCTACCCCCTAGCTGCTCTCCACAGTGAGGAGTATGGCTCCCTGCCTCCGCTAGCCCTCCAATGGCAAGCCACGTCCTTTAGATACCTGGGGATCACCATCCATCGCCACCCAAACACTGAACACATTCTTAATACGGTCAGGGCAAAGGACGCGCTAGAGAAATCCATGGGGTTCTGGGGGAAGCTCCCACTTTCAATGGCCGGGCGAGCGGGTCTCCTCAAGATGGTGGCGCTCCCACGCTTACTGCACTGCTTTACCAATGTACCCTTTAACATCCCCTCTACCTTCTTTAGAGATCTGTCCAAGCTCTGCAGGGGATTTCTGTGGCAGGGTGGCAGGCACAGGGTGGCACTAGACATTCTTCGGAGGCCTTACGAGAAGGGGGGACTAAAAATCCCCAACTTTGAGCTGTACTTCCTGGCTAGCCAATTAAGGCACGTAATGCACTGGATGGCAGATGAGACCACTGCTGACACTAGACTCCTCCAGCCAGCCCTGCCGAGACTGCTACTCAGGGACCTACTCTGGGTTAGATTGGGAAACACGCAACGCCTCCCTTACCTGATCAAACTTGGGACTCAGCTTTGGAGAAGGGCTTGCAAGGCAATAGGGGTAGCGGACCCGTATTCCCCACAGATCCCCATCGCAGCTGTCATGGCGAAATCCTCATGGGGTCACGTGGACACACGCACGCTGTGGGAACCATATGGTGTAGCAGTGCTCGGGGACCTCATCCAAGAGCAAGAATTTGTGGCTTTCGGCGACCTCTGCGAATCCACTGGCCTGCCACCGGGCCAGTTCCTGCTATATGGAGCAGTAATGACAGCCCTGAAGGAGAGATGGCCGGAGGCCGCCAATCGGTTTCAGGAAAACGAGGCTATCGAACTGTTGCTAAACGCTGCTGAAGGAGGCCATGAAACCTCCAGAATATACGAAACTCTCCTGCAGAGCACGACAAATGACGTATTGAAAAGCAAGGGTAGATGGGAGAGCGAATTGGGGATCGAATTTGAGGACAAATCATGGGGGAAAATAACACACTACCACAAGGCAATCTCTAGGAATGCCCGCCTCCAACTCATACAACTATATGTCACCAACAGAGCCTACCTCACGCCCGAAGTTATATCGAACTTCAAGGGAGCCACAATTCAAACATGCCCCAAATGCCATGAGCCTAGGGCGGGAATGACCCACATGTTCTGGAGCTGCCCGACAGTTCAGCAGTTCTGGAGCGGCGTAAGGGAAAAAATGGCGACCGCTGAGATCGAGCTGGTGACCGATGAGCCGGCAGCCTGTATATTGGGAAGCTACCGACGGACCAGCAAGAACAAGCCCCTAAATAAACTCAAGGACTTGGCATATATAACAGCGAAAAGACGTATCGCCATGAGCTGGAAGAGTGCAAGGGGACCGAACAGGGCCCTCTGGTGGAATGACCTCAAAAAATGGATAGCTGCTGAGACGGCGGCTTGGGAAACGGCAATCCAAACACAGAGACTGGACTCTAGCGCAGATTTGAACCAATGGGTGGCTTTAACGACGCCATTACTCCACCCAGTGTCACTGGATAGCACCCCGAACAGTCCAAGTGGCCCTGACGAGATACGAGCCTGAGACGCTTTTCTCTTGAGAGTTCCAATGGGGTCTCGGTGGGGGGGGGGGGACGGGGTGGTTGGGATAGTTAAGACCTGCTGTTCAGGTCTACGAATATTGCACTGATTAATGATTGATTTTTCTGATGTTGTAAAACCAATAAAGAAATTTAAAAAAAAAAAAAAAAAGTATCATCATAAAGTTGCCAATTTTCCTTCGAATTGTCCTCTGGTCGTGCATGCAGCTATCTGACTGAGGCACTTCGCCTCATGTGCAGACATATCGTTTGCAATAAATGTTCTGGCTGTCTTCATGGCTCATGGGATGAGAGAACACACGTAGTAGATTTCATCTGACGTTCTTGCTCCCACCTCCTTTATGTTCTGGTACCAAAGGTTATTCTTTAAATGAGCTGAATTATCAAGATATGTATTTAAGCCTTCATGATCTTCCCCCACATCTTTTTTAAGTCAAACAATTTGTTTAGTAAAATTAGGGGAAATGCTGCTTGTGCTTTTGTTAGGGATCACAAAGAATGTTTCATTGTTCCCCATTGTGCCTGCATTTTTAATCAATATGTGTTTAAATGCCATAATAATAAGGAAGAAAATACAAATCATAATACAAAATGAAATCACAATTACTATTCCAGAAAAACAGCTTTCCTGATGGTAGGGAGTCTCTCATATTTTGTAACCTTCCCATTTTGCTTTAATTGCATATGTAATTTTGTTAGTTTATAAATGAAGTTAGCATATCAAAAATTCAGAATAATTGCCACAATGATTTGAAAGTAATGTGATTCTTTTTAGGATTTTCAAGAAAAGTTATAATGTCCACATGTCTTATCAGAGCTGGGTAAGACTGCAATATGTAGGTAAAAACAGCATACAAGAATGTGTTCTTTTTAATTGTTCTTTTATAACGCGCTTAATACCTGAGACGGTTTCTAAGCGCGAGACCGGGATTCAAATCCGAGTTGCCATGAGTTGTCTTGCTTCCAAAACCAACGTATTGCCATTGAACCATCCTCTCAGCCCCGATGTGTGCTATGTTATTATGATGGGTAGCATGGAAGATGCAGTGTATTCCTTGTCTTTTTGCTCTGGTGCATCAATGCATTAAAGTTCCAGGATAATTGCCCATTCATTCCTTATTAGACTTTAAGAAATGTTGATCTTTATCTCAAAGGTGTTCTATTATTCCATACACTTTCTTTTCTCTTGGTTGCTAATCTTGACTGCATGTGCAGAACTTCTTCTCTTGCTCAACCGTCAGTAGATGCAGGAGGGGTAGAGGTTTCTCCCTTGTATGGTTTGACGTCGTGCAGATGTAGCCAGGCTCGCCTCCCTTGCAGCTTAACAGCTGTAGGATTAACAGCTTCTACATCGTAGGGTCCCTCAAAGCAGGGTTTATTCCAAGTGTGGACAAATTTGCGCACCATCACCTGGTGCCCTGGATACAAGTTTGGTTGGTTCAATAAGCAGTCTGAATCAGTTTGCTGGCTTTCTTCTTCAATACGGTTTGACCGCTCCCTCCGGGTCTTAATCTGTTGAGAAATAAAAGACACTACCGGTCATAGTTGCCAAATAATCATGCATCTCGTCGCCTAATGTCTTCGCTACACTGTGGGCATCAGTTTCTAACCTAGTTGGAGGAGCAAGGGGTGTTCCAATTAGGTGTCCAGTCACCAACTCATGAGGAGTTAGGTGTTGATCTGAGCCAGGCTGATTTCGCAGCGCATATAGTGCAACGTCTAGGCAGTGTAACCGCACCTTTTTAAGGTCACTTTAATTTTAGCTATCATCTCCTTAAGTAATCCTTTTAATCGTTCACAAATCCCATTCACCTGTGTGTGATAGGCAGAAGTGAACTTGTGCTTTATCCCTAATAAAAGAGTGACCTGCTCAAATAGCTCATTTACAAAATGCAATCCATTTTCAGACAACAAAACCTTGCACACACCCCAAAGAGGTGAAGACCCTTGGTTTCTACTTGGACTCCACCTTGTCCTTAAAGAAACAAGTGAACTCCCTGGCCTCATACACTGCCTACACTGGCAAACTCATTAAAGCATGCAGACCCTTCCTCTCACCAGCTAGCTGCATTATCCTAGCCAATGCACTGAAAACGGGATTACTGCAATGCACTTTATGCAAGCGCTAACAAATACATCATCAATAAACTCCAAACCCTGCAAAACAACACGCTCAGAACGGCCTTGAACCTCTCAGTCAGAGAGCACATTTGAAATGCACGCAGAAACTACAACTGGCTAAAAATCAGCGCTAGGATCACCTTCAAAATTGTCACACTGACATTCAAATGCCTGAACAATGCTGCCCCCCCATACCTCAGGGACAGAATAATAAGAAAAACTTCTTCACGACCAACCAGAACAGCCAACTCTTTCTGCCTCCAAACCCCAAGATTCCGACTAAAAAAACAGGAGGCAATAGCTTCCCCGTGCAAGCAGCTCAGTACTGGAATGCCCTACCAGTTGAACTAAGACGGGATCAGTCCTACAACAGCTTCAGGCACCATACCCGCACCTGGCTCGGTTGCCATCACCTTTGAAACTTGAGACCTGTGTATTGTGTACTGATACCATACGCACCTCTCCACTCTATCATGTAAAACGTACATAATGCATCGCCTGTTTATAATATGTACCTATTTGTAAAGTAAAGATTGTATATAATGTAGTTACTGTATATATAATACCAACATGTGATAACACTGTAACCTGTAACCTGTAACCAAGCTCTAAGTATTCTTGTTACTCTGTGCGCCCAGCTACCCAAGGGTTTTCTGGTGCCCTATAAATAAACATTTAGAGAAGTGGCTCGGAAGTGGCTGTTGTGCTGGGGAGAATGCTCCGTGACTTCCAGACTCCTATTTGCAGTTGCTGTGTTCGTGCTGATTTGGCCACGCCCCTTTTCTCCACGAGTCTTCAAAATTCGCCACTCGCGCGCTCCTGCACGCGCGCTCCGAGAAGTGGCTCGGAAGTGGCTGTTGTGCTGGGGAGAACGCTCCGTGATTTCCAGACTCCTATTTGCAGTTGCTGTGTTCGTGCTGATTTGGCCACGCCTCTTTTCTCCACGAGTCTTCAAAATTCGCCACTCGCGCGCTCCTGCGCGCACGCTCCGAGAAGTGGCTCGGAAGTGGCTGTTGTGCTGGGGAGAACGCTCCGTGACTTCCAGACTCCTATTTGCAGTTGCTGTGTTCGTGCTGGTATGCACTCTAACATCCACCAAACTTCTTCTGTGGACATATACGGACTATCTAATATAATTATCAGTGCTTACACCGAATTATAGTAGCTAAATATCACTTTTATTTCACTTTTTTTATTTTTAGATTTGGCCACGCCCCTTTTCTCCACGAGTCTTCAAAATTCGCCACTCGCGCGCTCGGAAGTGGCTGTTGTGCTGTTTGGCTGCTTTGCAAGCGTGCAAGCGTCACAGCGCTTGCCCTAAGGCTCTGTTATCTCTCCCCCCCGTGTTGTTACGGCTATGATTGAACATCGTTTTATGTTCGTAGCAGCTTTGGGGTGAGTCGATTGTGGCTGGAAATCTAATGTTAACAGAATACATTTCTTATGTCCTATTGTTTGCATCACTGCCAGTTTTAATCGTCGCGGTAATCATGAAAGCCTGTTATTTTAGTTTTTTTTTTCTTTGATTACTGTGTCTTGCTGAAGGGACTCAATTTTAATGTACTTTAAGCATTTTGGTCTTTTTGAATACTGTGATTTGTGATTGTGATTTGATCTTTGGGCTCTGTGCCCTGAGCTCAGTGTGCTCTGTGTAGTCAGTGTGTCCTGAGATAGGTGTGGTTTTAGCCAGTGACACATATTAACGCTCTGTTTAAGTCGTTTAACCTTGCATCTGCATTGTTTCTCTCTCTCTTTTTCTTGTCCTGTAATTAGATTGATATAGGATTGCATTTGTTCCTGCTAGCTATTGTTGTGCGCCTTACCGATACATAGGAATGGATGATTATGATAATGAAATTGCTATGCACAAAAATTTGCGCAATAGGCGCGTATGTGTTCCGAAAATTATCACATGCCCTAAAAAAGGTGTTGTTCAGGGTAACCCTATTAATGATTATTTTGCAAAAACTCCAACCACTATCCCTACTATAAAGACACAGCATGTGCCCAGTGATAAGGAACTTCGAAATATGGCATCTGTTGATTTAGTGTCTGACCTGACAAGTGACCTTGGATGTGTGAGTGCCAAGCTCCTTTGCGATGTCTTTGGTGCCCACCCGAATACCAATTGTGAGGATCTATCTGAGGCTAAGGGTTGTAACAATAATGCCAATCCTAGTGTCATCCCTAGTCATCTTGACCCTAATGCTGATGATTTTGTGCCTGATATCGCCAGCTCTAGCACCATTAACCCTACTATCGCAACGCTTGGGGCCACAAGTATTAGTGGCTTACCTGCCAATGGTAGTACTAACGCTATCGTTCATAGGAGACATATTAATAATGGTACGAGCACTATTGATATATCCATCTCCGAGCTTGAGGAACTAGATATTGGGTACATGGGCATTGATCCTGAAATTTCTTTAGCTGAGGTCGCTCCTACCCCAATAATCTATACTCCGCCAACTAAGATGGCATTATCATTGGGACCTGATAATCCTCTTGCTCCCAATGGCAATCCCGTATCGAAGAATGATGGCGGCTTTGACTTTGAGATCCCATCTATATTTTGTTTTAACACTATGTCATCACCTAAGGAAAAACACTGCTCTTTTCACAATGTTATTACTGATTATGGTGAAGGTTCACGTGTAAATGATGATGTGGATTCAAGTATGAATTCAGATGAAATGTTCAATGCCCTTGAAAATTTGCTCACGATGTTACTTGAAAAATGTGCACACTTAGAAACTAAAATCGATGTCCAATCCCTACTAATTCATTCCTTATTGAAAGAGCATCGTTGTGAAGTGTGTGCAAGTAAGCGTAGTACTTCTCCCACAAAAACCCTGCCTGAAGTACATGTTAAAAGAAACGTTAAAGGTCAATGTGCGACTGTAGTGAAAAAGACTACACTGGTCAAAAGGAAACCTAGTACCGTCCACCAGGCCATTATGTACAGTGAGCATATTGTTAAAAAGCACAAACACCAAGCCATCGGATTAGCTGATGGATTACCAAATGCCATCCCTGTGATTGGGTCAGAAGTTCCCATTGTAGAAGAAGCAGTGAATATCGGTGACCAAGTAATTGACATCACTCGGGTCAATGAGTTGCCCTCAAATAATATCCAGATTGTTCCAAAATCTAATTGTGTGCTGGTAGAATCCTTGCAGTCTTCTGTAATGGCAATTGAGCCATTAACAAGGCCGTCAAAGGCAACAGGACCTACCAATATGCCCGTGATATCTAATCAATCCACATTACCCGATGCCTGGGTTTTAAAAAACACTGTAGATGCTTCTTTATCCAATTCAAACATTGGCAGTGGTGGGGATGGTACTGGAAGGCTATCAGCTCTTCAAATTACGTTTGAGTTCATATGGAAAGGTGCCCTTCCCCTCTGAACCGTGCTGCCGTATTGAGCTTATTCAAAACCATTGTTCCATTAAGGGTAATCACCTCCAGTGATATCCGTCTGGTTGATCAACTTGAACTTCCGAATCGATACATTACAAATGTGTGTTTTGAAACTGAAGCTACGCTGAACTATATCATGGGTTTTGAAGTTGAGCTATTGCGTCTTGGCTATGCTATCCATAAAGTATTTATACCTACTGTAAAAACGCGTAATCGCACTGTAGATCAGAGGCCTAACATTACTATCCCATTTGTTCCTATTGCCAACTCACAAGCAAGTGCGGTATATGAGAAGCGTCCGCCTATTCAAGGCACTAATACTGTGACAAACAATACTGATGCCATCCCTGAAGGTTATTGGCAATGGTTGCCTCTGAGTTTCAAGCCCCACTTTGCTGAATCTCGCAAATGACCAGATTCATTGCAGTTGCTCTACTCCTGGAATACCCGTGGGCACACGCATTTGTTCCAGGACGAGGGCTTGATCGAATGTATGGCACTCTTCAACATCATCGCACATCAGGAAACATGGTTGACTGTGGAAATACAGATAGATGATAGGAACACCGTTCATTAACTTGCCTCTAAGGGCCCCCTTGGCCGTCCGAAAGGTGGGTTGTTGATATCTGTGCAATCACCATGGATGATAACGAAACTCTCACTATCAACCGAGCATGTATTAGTAGCTAAAATAAGTTGGCTGTCGGTCACTCTAATTGTCATCAACATATATGATCCTCCTGATATGGCTAATACGGCAAAGAACATTATGACGGTTGATACTGTGTTGAAACTATACAACCATCGCTACCCTTTATGGCTTCTGGGTGATTTGAATGCTAAAATTGGAGATTACTGCCAATCGGACGAGCTGTTGAGCGTCTCGTCTAAATCTAAAATTCACCCGGTGTCCAATAGACAAGGCAAAAAATGGTTAAATGTAATACAGACTCATAATCTTGTGAAACTTAATGGCCTAACCTCCAGTGATGTGCCTATGAACTACACTAGGGTGGAGGGTAGATCTGCAGCCACACTTGATTATATTTTTACCAATCAGTATGGTTTTCACTTCGTTATTGATATGGGTGTTGTTGAGAGAGATGAGAGCAACCACCTACCCCTGTGTTTATTATTTGCTACTCCAGGAAAAGAAGTAGAGAGCCATGACTATGATGAAAATGGGATGCTTAGCATCAATGAAGGTAATAATAGAATTGTCTGGCACAGTCGTAATATTGAGCATGTATCCCAACTTGTATCTACTTTACTACCGGAGTTTATTAAGGAGGGGGTGTCTGGCATGAATGCTGGTAATTTAATCTTGCAAAACTTTACTGAGATTATGCATAATATACAGAAACAAGTGGGTGACCGTAGAAAATACAAATCATCTGGTGAACGCTCTAATATGGTTATTCCGCGTAGGCTTGGGAATGACAAAAAGATTAATGAAGCAAAAAAGAACCTACGTAAGGAAATTCGCGATGTAGTAAGAAACAATGATTCTCTGTTGACATAGTTCGCGGTTGCATGCCATATTAAAAATCTTAAAAAGAACTATAAAGATTGGCTTAAAATGCACAAACGCAAATGTGAAAACAACTTGTGGAAAAAAAATCCCATTGGTCGCCCTGTCTAACAACAAACAAGGTATCTGGCACCTGCTCAGGAAACACAAAAAACGTGATTTGACAATCAATTGTATTACTGAAGAAGTATGGGCCCATTATATAAATGGTACACTGGATAAAGTCGAATTAGATGCTAGTATTTCTCTACCACCTGAAGTTATATGGGATTGTCAATCTTCCGAACTCGACATAGTCAAGATTATTGAAAATCTTAAGAATTCCCGGGCAGCTGGACCTGATGGGGTCTGTAATTTAGTTCTGAAAAAGCAGCCTGAGTTGTGGGGTGCTGCACTTATGCTATTATTCAAACAAATAGGGAAGCTTGGTGCAATACCTCCATCATGGAAGACAAGCCACATTCTAACAGTGCACAAAAAAGGGTCATGGGACAACCCGGCAAACTTTAGAATGTTGGCTATGTTAGATGTTTCTTCTAAGATCTTTACTAAGGTATTGCTCCAGGAACTTATTGTATGGATTAGTGAACACAATATTCTTCCCTCCAACCAAATTGGCTTCCGTGCCAAATCAAGCACCACACACAATCTGCTACTACTCACATCATCGATTGAGCATGCCTGGAGTACACGCAATCTTAATGTCTATTGCGCATACATCGACTTCTCTGCGGCATTTGATACTATTCTTAGAAATAGACTTTGGAAAAAACTCAGCTCATGGGGGATCCCACAAGGTCTCCTAAAGATGCTTATGTTACTGCATTCAGAGACCTCTGTACGCATAAGACTTAACGAGGCTGGTAAACTTTCTAAACCCATGGCCACTAGTTGTGGTGTGAAGCAAGGCTGTATGATCGCTGCCATCCTGTTCAACCTTTATCTGTCAGATATGATGAAAGCATTTCTTATCCCAGAGGCTAATCCTGTGAGAGTTAATGGCGTGACTATTGGTTGGCTTGCCTATGCTGACGACCTGATGTTACTGGATTACACTCCGGCGGGTCTTCAACATATGCTTGACTCCCTGGTCACTTATTCCTCTGAAAATTGATTGACCATTAATATTGACAAGAGTAAGATAATGGTCTTTTCAAATAAACGTAGAACTAAGAAACACTCGTGGAACCTAGCCCTTAAAAAAGTTGAACAGGTAAAATCTTACAAATATTTGGATGTTATTATTGATGAAAGGTTGAATTGGGATGAACAGTGGTCTACAATCAAAAGCCGTTGCACCGTGGCCGCAAATGCTCTGAGTGTATTCATTGGTAGAAATTGTTGTTTTTCTGCCATTGCAGTTCTTAATATCTACTTGTCAAAAATCAGATCAATGCTCCTATATGCTGTTGAAATATGGGGCCACAAGTTTGTCAAACGTGGCGTGGTTTTTGAATCCAAACTTTTAAGAAAACTCTTGCGTCTACCCCGAAATGTGAGTGTTGAATACCTATACTTGGAATTTAACATCAGAAGTTATTTGTATGCATATATTTGTCAATGCGTTTTTTCGTATGAGAAAGCTGTGACACTTTCCACTGATACAATTTTTGTCCCATATGTCAAAGCCTACCTTAGTCTTGAAGGTAATGTGCTGATTGGTACAATTGGTATTATCCAAAGGCTCCATCGCATATGGTCTAATGGGTCTGTCCCAGGAACTATGTCTCTACTTGCCTTCAAAATGAGACTTAAGAAAAAAGTCCATGATTACTGCCATGAACTTAATACGGTAAATTTAGCATCTAAAAGGTTCAGTGGCTGGTTTTTAGATGAGTATTTGAGTAGAGTTTCGTCTCCTCGATACATTATAGCCTATCCCAACACAGGTACTTTTCGCACTTACCTTATGATGAAATTTAACTCAACTGTTGCATTAGAGACAAATTGTGTCAAAATGGGGTCTCCACTTACGTCAAAGTATTGTTGTCCATGTGGAGTAAATGTTGTTGAGTCCCTTGACCATCATATTATGTGTTGTGAAAGCTTAAATGAACTACGAACCACGTGTTTTAAATCCTATAATAATGGCATTGTGTTGACTGACATATCCGATCAATGGATGCTTTTTATGAGAGGAAATGATATTAATCTGATATATTTTATTGTTGTTTTTTATCTGAAGATTGTTGCAATTTTAAAATGTATTGTATAGGATATATTGGAAATGTAATATGTTTTTAGATTTTGTGTATATATGTTGTCTGTTTATGTGTTATACAAAGCCTATTGGCTTTGGCTAGATGTATATCTAATTAATAAATAACTAAATAAATAAACAACCAACCAACCAAAATAAACAACCAACCATCTCAAGAACACCTCACGCACAAGGAACGTGACAGCGCATGTACCATCAGGGTGCGTGCATGGACCTGCCTCGATCATCTAAAAAAGGGACATACCACGATCAGCATGCACCTATATCCATTGCATGTGTGCAACATACCCACATAATCTATATGCAAATACTGAAATGGGCCACTGGGTCTAGGGATTGCTCCTCTCACTGTTCTCAAAGTGTGTCCTGCAGTACATTTCTGGCACACGATGCAATTCACAATAAACTGTGCCACATGTTCTAACAAATTTGGTGAAAATCAATCTTCTGCAATTGTAGCAGCAAGACTCTCTCAAGTCGTATGTGCAGGGTAGTAAAGCTGCTCCAGCACCACCCTCAATAATGCTAGATGCATAACTGGCTTTCCAGTACTATCCTTCCACCAAATTGCCTCAGTGGGGGATAAAGAACACTCCTGTTTTCTCCATATATCTTGTTCCTCCTGTGAGGCTCAACCTTGTATATTAATAGCACAAAAGACAGCATTTAAAGACCTCCTTTACCAACATGCACTGTCCTGTCATCTGTTTAACACTTATTTCATAATAAAAAATGTTTGGGAAATATGCCACATTTTTGGCTTCTAAATCTGTGGCTTCGTTTCCACGAGAAATCATGCCTGTTCTTTTAGTGTGTGCTGCGCATTTCACGACTGCGTTAGTCAATGGGAGTCTTAATCTCTCAATGCGTTTATCCAATAGGGCTGCATATTGCACTGGTGTGCCGTCTGTACGGAGGAATCCGTCCTTTTCCAGCGTGAGAATCCTGTGTGTTCAGTTGACATCACATAGGTGGAGTCAGAGTACACACTCACTTCCTCATTCTCATATCTTTGGAGTGTGGCGATAAGTACCACTAATTCTGCAGCCTGTGCTGAGCAATGCGAAGGAAATTTTGCGCTTGAAATTCACCCTCTCGGTTCAGCTTTACTACTGCTGATCCAGTATGCCTTTCACCAACTGTTTGGTCAATTTCTGAAGACCTATCAATAAAGAGACTCCCCCTGCCCCCACCAAGAGCATTTTCTCTAACACTGGGAATATCATCATAACATTTGGTATACATTGTGCAGTCATGTAAATAATCATCCTCCCATACTGGTTCTGCTATAAACGTTGCTGGGTTCACTAATCTCCATCTAACAATCTTAATTGCAGGATTCGAGATGATTTATTTTTCCAAAATAACAAATAATGCATGCTCAACAAATAATGTTAACACCCCATTGTAACACTTGAAGCCTTTTCAATAGCAAATGAGCAGCAGCCAAAGATTGTTCGCAAGGGTAATACCCTTTCATAACTGGGTCTAAAATCCCACTGTAATCCCACTGTAATAAGCCAATGGCTTATGTCCATGTCCTAATGTCATTTTTTGTGTAAGGACTACTGTCATAACTTCTCCAATTGAACGGGAACATAGGTAAGATTCTTCATGATAATCTGGAATTCCCAACACCAGGACTGTACTTTTTAATTCCTCAAATCCTTCAATCATTTCATCTGTCAATATTATTTTATTTTTGTCTACCTGTGCTTATTTAAATCCTTTAAAAGTGGTCTAATGTGTTGTAACAGAAAACCCAGGCCTTACAATAGTTACATAGGCCTAGAAACGGTTGCATTTCCCTTACTGTTTTAGGTCCTGAAGTCTTCATTATTGCTTCTGCTCTTTCAGCTGCCACTTTTCTTCCTTCTTGAAAGATTAACGGTCCTATATACAGGAGATCTTTCTGACAATATTTTAGCTTCTCCTTGTCTACCTTATATCCCTTATCTGCTAGTACGGTCATGAGTCGAGATGAGTCCTCATTGCATTTTTCTTCTGTCTCACTAGACACTAAAATGTCATCCACATACTAAATGATTGCACTTTCAAACTTAACATAACCGAAATCCATATGGAGGACCGTATTACATATTAAGGGGGACTCTCAGTACCCCTCAGGCAAACAAGTATGTTTCAGGCAGATATTTCCATAGGAGAAGGAAGTCAAATCCTGCAAGTTTTCATGGAGTGGAATTGAGAAAAATGCCCTTTTCAGATCTCTGACTGTAAACTATTTGTCCTTGGATGGAATACTGCATAATATTGTAGCGGGATTTGGAACTAAAGGAAACTCTGCTTCAACAATATTGTTTATGGGACGGAGATCCTGAATAAATCTCCATGACCCCCCCAGGCGAATTCTTCACTGGGTACACAGCCATGTTACATGGGGACTCAGATGGCACTAATATTCCATGCTTCATTAAAGTGGAAATAGTCTCAAACATACCCTCATCCGCTTCTCTAGACATGGGATATTTCTTTGCTCATAGCAAAATTGTACCTGTTTTAACATGTATTTGAACTGCTCCTACTTCTTTCAATAAACCCACGTCATATAGACTAGAGGTCCATAAAATATTTGGCACTTTCTCTAAATCTTCCTTTTACCATTGCCATTCTCTGCAGTATTTCTCTATTCTCCTCTTTAATCCAATAAATGAGACTTATAAATACTGAATTCATCATCTGAATAGTCATCCCTAAAAAAGCTCTTCTTCTGACAAATCTGTCAATCTATAGGCTATCACTGCTCTCCATCCTCTCCCCTCATCATCTGTTCCATGGACAACCACCCTTTCCTCTCTGATCACTGCTGCTTCCAACTCTAAGGGATAGCCTATCCCTCATCATCATCCATAGATATCTCTGGTGTTAACAAAAAACGTTTCAGGTATTCTCAATATCTTACCTATCAACTTGGGTAACCATGATAGTAAAACAGTTACTCTGCATAAAAATACTTTTGGATCGGAACAAAATGGCCGCCTGATCACAGAGCTCAGAGACTAACGGAATTCTGAAACACAATTCCTGCAGATCGAGCCAGCTACACCTGGAACAGTGTGCTCGAGAGGGTTTCTGAACCTCTCCTGTGGTGTCCGGTGCTGGTTTGGGGAGAATCCGACACGCGGACCCCGAGATACCTGAAACGCTGAGGAGATCACCCGCTGGTCCCGGCGGAGTCAGAGATGGTAGGCCCTCTTGGTCCAGGCCCATTGGTTGGAGGAGCTGCAGCCACTGAACACCGCTAGCCCTCGGCAATTTATGAACCCAGCACACTTAATCAGCGAGATTCCTACTGCTGCCAGCGCCTGGATGGACAGCGGCATGCAGTGTCCCTCACCTGTAATGCAGTGTGTGGTCTGGGGCGGATCCCTCACCTGCACACCGAAACGACTGCGCCTGTGGGAGGAAGCAAAACCCATTGAAACCCATTGAAACCCATTGAAACCCATTGCAGCCACTGTCTACTACCCACTCTTGGTAGCTACACAGACTCACTGCCTGTGGCCTGCAAGATCCCTACTATTTCCATCGCCCTTTATGTTGCTGGGATACTACAACAAGATCTGCTGCTGGTCCACGCGATCAACGAGACATGCGGGCCAAGGCACATGCCCCAAATTGCTTAAAACTGTGAGGAGACCTGCCCCCATCAGCATCCAGGTTCGGGGGAATTGCCCTGAACACACTCTCACAATCGGCAGCCGGGAATCACACCAGAACAGCACAGGATCGGCGACCCACTGCCCCTCCTGTAAGGTGGGTGCCACCCGGCTGATGTAAAATCCCCCCCAGCCCTCAATAGCACACACCATAGGCAAATCTGCATAGACCCCCAATCTGATTCCTCTCCAAAGGACAGTGGTGACAGGACCACGGCCGGAGGCCAGCACGAAGTGGGTGTGTGGCGCGGTGGGAGCGGAGGGCCAACTGAACACCCTGCTGCAGTCCGGACTGTTGCCCATACACGCCAGCACTCTTAGGCCTCATTCAGTGCTGGAGGAACCGCTGCGCATCATCAGAGAAACTGCGCATCACCATAGGAGACATATCCCACACGCCCGGGAAGCCACACTGTGGTCGGGTGCCCTGCTGCATGGATGCTGCGGGGATCCCGACTACTAATTGCGTATGAGCGCATTGTAAACAAGGGAATGTTGGTAACAAGTAGTCAGCTACAAACGCTATCGACCTGAGGCTGAACGCTACAATAGACACCGAGATCAAGGCTGTCGTCCACCCGACTATGCTGCCCCAACACCCCGCTCCCGAACTGCCAGCGGGGCTCCCGTGGGGGTGAATTCCAGCAGCTACGCAACATCAAGAACAATTGGTAAGACGCGCTCAGCGAGGGTTTAGCTGCGCTCCGGCGACCATTGCGGTCCAACCACACATCCACATAAAATCACAGAAACTGTGCCTCTAAGTCAGTGTCGGCACTCTAATTTTCAGACCTACAGCGTGAGGAACTGGGTCGAGCAGGCCGATTGCCTCCAAAGGAGCAGTAGTCACTTGGCGAAGTTGCCTAGAAGTACGTGCTAGTCCTTTATACCCACGCGTCTAGCAGGCAACATCGCAATACGACCCAGGGGTGGGTCCTAGTGTGGGGGCTCCTCCGCCTCTGTCATCGACCGTGTGCGCTGGGTGCGAGCGGTCTGTACGCACAGTTGGAGGGTATCCCCCCTACAGAGATTGCGATCTACACATGAGATGGGTGAGCTTGGTCAAATACTCCCTCCGTTACCTTCACAGGCTTAGTAATAAGATATGCTTGGCATCTGCTACGTGACAGTCACGCACAGAAATCTGACGTGCGGAGGGCACGGGTTATAACACTCCCCCGAAATCACTGCAAGACCTGTAAGCAAACGTGACCTTAAGGCACTCCGACGACCCAGAGAAGGCAACAAAAGACCACAAGAACAACCAGGAAGCACGTTACGGACCTACGAGCTCTAAGCGGTGAAGGAAGCGTACGCTTGGATTCAAGGAGCCATCCCCTCGGCTTCCGAGTAGCACTGACTGCTCCCGACGGAACAGCCCTGATGCCAGGGATCAGAGGAAGAACTGGACAGTCAAAACCAAGAATCCAAGCCAAAACTCAAGTGGGCCAACTTGAAAAGTGCTGGGGTCAGAGTCAATGAGTGGAGAGTCAGTCACCCCCTCTACCGGTTGAGCGTACAGTAGAAACACTACCACCCACAATGAACTGTCTGAAGGGGATGGAAGTCCGACTCACAAACTCATTCCACAACCAGCTGATACAGATGAAAGAAGAATTGAAATCTTCCCTCCAGGAAGTAAGCAGAAAAATGACGGACCTGGGAAACAGTAGATATAGTCAAAAATGGCTTATCAACTGTGGCAGAAGAATCTAACCAGAACAGTGTCCTCCTGGAACAGCTGGCCAGCGCAACAACCAACTCAAAACTACAAGCAGAAGACCTTGAAAACCGCTCAAGAAGATCCAACATCAGGGTCAAAAGCCTCCCCGAAACGATCCAGGACTGTGACCTTAAAGATACAGTGCTTCAGTAGTCTTCTGCCGGAAATTCAATCAGACCAAATCGGCTTTGATCGTATACATCGAGTAGGCCAAAAACTGAATGACCCTGGAGCAAGACCCAGAGATGTTCTAATAGCAGTAACGTCCTACTGTCAGAGAAGAAATACTGAGAGCAGCAAGATTCCACAATGACCTCACAATCAATGGCTCCCACATTCAACTGTACCAAGACCTGGCACCGATCACGCTCCGCAAAAGAAGAATGATGCAGCCAATTACAAAGGTTCTACAAGCAAAACAGATACGATATAGATGGACTCACCCTTTCGGCTTCTCATTTATGTGGGAGGGCAAACAGCAGAAGATTACTACTTGTGAGGAGGGCTGTGCAATCCTGCAGCTATAAGTAGTCCAGGAACGACCGATAGCCCAAACACGTCGTAATTCCCTAGACACTGCGAGTAAACCATGGGAATGGTCAATTGAGAAAAAGCGTAAATTAAAAAAAACAGAGAAGCCCAAAATCCAGCAACAGAGCCAGGAATGACAAGATGCGGAAGGACGATCAGAGAAGCAGCTAACCAGGGAATGAACAGCAGCAGAACGATGAAAGAGGTTTACAACACATCGAAACATACAAAACCTACACGGAGTAGAAGGAACAGCACACCCAGAAGGTGGGAGCTGAGAGGGAGAACTGGAAGGCGGCGAGAAGAGCAAAACTAATCAAGAACCACATCAACAGCACAAGCCCGAGCCCTAGGGTACCAAAATGTAAACGTGGACGGCACGGACGCAGCTCAATCCCAGCTTGTAACAGCGCAACCTCTCCTATACCAAATTGGCTGAGTCAAGAGTTATATCTCTGAACGTACAGGGCCTGAACTCACCAATAAAACGACGGGCGATACTAGACAGGCTGAAATCAATGCAGACGGCGATTGGACTCCTGCAGGAGACACACCTCCTCCCTAAAGACTAGAAGCGCATGACCAGTCGGAGCTTTCCACAACAATATTTTGCTTCAAGCGGTGAGAAAAAAAGAGGAGTAACTATACTAATTGGGAGGGCCCTGGACTTTAAAAAACTACAAACTCGCAAAGACAAAGAGGGCAGATACTTGGGGCTCAAAGGGCTGATAAAAGGGAAATTGTACACAATTATAGCAATTTACGCTCCAAATAGCCGCCAAGATGTGTTCATAACGGATTTGCTGAGCAGACTTGGCAGCTGGTGTGAGTGCCAACTGATAGTGGGTGGGGACTTCAACTGCGTTATGGACCGATGCTGGACAAGACACTTCCCCCAACAACCACTGATCAGAAAAACCGACAAGCCCTGGGCCGGTTCTACAGAGAATTAGGAGTGATCGAAACCTGGCAATTCTTCCATGGAGACCGAAGAGAGTACACCCACTACTCAGCTGTTCACCTCGGATACTCCAGGATAGATATGATCCTAGTATCCACATCATTAGTTCCGCAAATAACGGAAGTAGCAATTGGAGTGGAATATCACTCAGACCATGCACCATTGATGGTGGGTGTGGACTGGGGGGTGGAAGGGAACAGAGTAAAACCACCTTGGAGATTAAATGAAATCCTCCTAAAAGACATTGCACTAAGAGCCCATATGGAGACCGCAATCAACAACTACTTCAAAGAAAACGATAATGGGGAAACAGCCTGGGGGGTAATATGGGACGCAGGAAAGTCAGTGATCAGGGGAGAATTCATGTCACAAGCAGCGGCATACCACCGCGAAAGAGCACTAGTGATAAACCAACTAGAAAAAGAGGTGAAAGCTGCAGAAGTCCAAAACAAGACTCGGGGCTCAAGGAAAACCTTAAGAGCACTACGGAAAATCAGAGCTCAACTGGAGAATCATACAGCGGATGGGGTGGCCCAGTCGCTGCTAAAAACAAAACAATCCTACTATATACATGGGGGCAAGACTAATCGATTCCTGGCAGCAAAACTGAGAAAACAAAAAACCCGGAATTACATAGTACAGCTAAATGATTCCCATGGGAAACGCCACACAGCAGAGCCTGATAAAAAGGAAATAATTAAATGATTTCACGTGTAACTATTAAAGAGGGAGAATCTTGACTCAGAACATCAACTCACCTATATCAACTCTCTCCGGCTGCCCCAAATTGCAGAGAAAGACAGAACCAATCTTGGGAAACCAATCACGGCCCAATAAATCAGAGATGCTATCACAGTACTACCATTAAATAAGACTCCAGGCCCAGATGGTTTTGGCAATGGCTGTTACAAAACATTCCATACACAATTGCTAGGTCCGTTGTCAAAACTATTCAATACAATTAGAGAAGAGTGGAAGGTCACGCAAGATATGGGGAAGTCCATAACTATACTACCTCTAAAGCCAGGCAAAGATCCCAAAAACTGTTGAAGATATCAGCCTATAGCATTGCTGAACACAGATGTAAAAATCTACACGAAAATTTTAGCAACTCGCCTAATGGAAATCCTACCAAACATAATACAGGATGACCAAGCAGGGTTCATCGCCGATAGACGCACACGAGACAACGTCAGAAGGGCAGTAGACGTCATAGATGCTGGGTGACATACACAACAATATTTTGCTGTAGCAGCTCTGGATGCCACCTGGGCCTTCGACAGCATGGACTGGGGCTACCTGAGTCTTATTTTGGAACGGTTTGGTTGTGGTCCAGAATTTACGAAAATGGTGCTCGCCAACTACCAGCATCCATCGTCAAGCTTCCGGATCAATGGTCAGGGCACAGAATTCGTGGAGATTGGAAGGGGCACACGACAGGTCTCCCCTCTGATTTTTGTAATGGCAACGGAAACATGTGCAAATCAGATCCGCCAGGACGTCAGTATCAAGGGAGTTACAATAGGTCAGGAAACCCACAAAATAGCCCTATATACGGATGACATCATGCTCTTCATGGGAGACACAAAAAATACAATGCCCAGAGCTATGGCCCAGTTGGAGCAATTCAGACAGGTCTCGGGGTTCTCCCATAAATTTCTCCAAATCAAAAGCTATGAACATAACAGCAAGGAGAGAAGATACCGAGACATTGGAGAGATCATTTCCGATGTGCTGGGTGGAAAGAAAACTGGAATATTTAGGAATTCATCTTGCCAGTGATCCACTCAAACTATATCAGACAAACATAATTCCGGTGTGCAAACAACTACAGGAAGACATGCACAGATGGGACTCCCAGGAGCCATCATGGTTCGCCCGCATCACAGCAGTCAAAATGACTACTCTCCCCCGTCTCCTCTATGTAGTAAGCTCCCTGCCAGTGCCAATACCACCAGCCAAGATCCGATAGCTGCAAGACGCGGTAATTTATATGGCATAATAAGAAACCTAGAATCCAGAAACGAATCCTAATGCGCTTCCCTCTCCTGGGCGGTCTGGGAGTTCCAGAAATGGACAGATACATTTTGGCTGCACAATTACCACCAATGCTGAGATGGGTAAATCCAGAGGATCATAAAGGATGGTGCAGAATTGAACAAACAGCTTCATCGGTTCCCCTAATAGCCCTTCTGAGCCTGAGAAAAGAAAACCGAAACAGAGAAGCCTTACTGGAAATGACAAAATGGTCTCCACTAAGTTGGGACAAAGCCCGGAAAAAGAAACGCATTCCGTGTGGATTGGGACCATATACGCCACTGATGGGCAACCCGGGTCTCCAGTGAGGATATTGGGTGGGTTGGTCAGGGGCAGAAACAACGCATATGAAAGACATGTACAAAGACGGCGCTCCATTGCTCTTCACAGATTGCCAGTTGAAATTCAATATAGGGGAAAACGAACGCTATAGATAAGTGCAAATTAGGCACTGGATTACCCACCCAACGGTGAAGAAGGCGGGCATGAGAACGCCATCAGGCCTAGAACTGACGCTTCATGAAGGCAACATGGCGAAGGGGGTATCTAGACTCTACAAACTCCTCTCCAACGACCAGCTAACCGACCATCTCGCATACAAAATGAATTGGGAAAGAGACATTCAAGAGTCACTAACGGAGGAGGAATGGTACCAAATATGGGCACGTGCACACAGCACCTCCAGATGCACCACAATAAAGGAATCTGCGTACAAATTGTGCCTCAGATGGTATATGTCCCCAAACCGCATTCACAAAATTACAAAGTCTTATTCACCAAACTGTTGGAAGAATTGCGATGAGAAGGGAGACCTGTTCCACATGTGGTGGACGTGTCCTAAAGCAGTTGCCTACTGGAAGGAAATACTAAGCTACATAAAAGACATCTCAGGGGTGGATCTGTCGAGATCTCCGAAGACAATTGTCTTAGGAGTCCCTAAAGAAGGGAAATACGCAATGTCAGGAGCGACAGCCAAGCTTAACACCCATCTACTATCAGCAGCCAGAATGACTCTTGCACAAAATTGGAAAAACAAAGAAGGCCCAATCTCAGCATGCTGGTGGGTTAAGATCTGGGGGGTGATGGCTATAGAGAAGATATGCGCCATCAGTATTGGTAAATACTTAAGATTCTTAACTACATGGAATCCATTTCATGAAGATGCACGGGACAGGGAAGCCTTTTTCTTCAAACCCAGCCTGCTCCGAAACACACATGTAACTTGAACTCCCCCAAAAAATAAAGACAATGAGACGTTAATGTTAAGAGGGGGAAGAAAACTCTAAATAGTCTGGACTCTGAAATGTAAAATAATACTTAAAGTTGGGGGGGGAGGTCCTTATAGAGGGTAAGAGGTTAATAAAAAGAAGTGGGTGAATGGGGGAGAAGGGAGGAGGGAGGGAGAGAATTGGGAAATCTTTGGAAATGCGAATTCTAACAATCTGTAAGACATGAACATAAGTAAAATGTAGAGCATAAGAGTTTAATGTTGTCAAATGCTATGTTGTAATCGCTAATATGCCTTCGAACCAATAATAAACATGGTTTAAAAAAAAAAAGAATACTTTTGGATCTAAGGGAACTCCTCTCAGTGCTTTCTGGACTGTCAAGGCTAATATACATTCTTTCACATTCATGTAATGGATCCCTGGAGTGGAACACGCTATTCCTTCATCATTAAAAGATATTGTCATGTTAAGTTTCGTCATCAAGTCACATCCTAATATGTTAACTGGTGTCTGTCGAGAATATAATAATGGCATCGACATGTTGTATTCCCTTATAGAGATTGGTAATTTGTCTGTAAAAGGAACTAAACTCATCACCCCAGAGAATACCTGCACATTCATGACAATGCCCGACATTGGGTATTTCCCCTCATGGACACAGGCACAAGTTGCTCCAGTGTCTACAAAGAACTAAAACATCTTGCCTCCCATTGTTACCTTGACCCTTGGTTCCTCTTGGGAGTCTGGTGTCACTGATAGTACTTAACACATCAGGTCGCTCTGTGGGCTGTCCTATTATGGATATAAATTAATTCCTGTACCCGTGAAAGGATTTCATCCTACCACAGTCACATTCCCTAATTTAGGTACAGGCGTCTGCGATATTCCCACATTCATATTCCAATGTGGTACCATGGCCTGTTGGGTCTGTGCTTGCTTGGTTTGTATCTGTTGTGTTTGCATAGGCACTTGCTGTGGTTATCCTTGTGGCAATAGCATTTGTAATGGAACATGCTGTGATTGCAGTACACGTGCCTGATTCTGCATGTGATCTTGGCATAATACTGCTGTAATTCTGTATTATGCTGTGGCACATAGCCCCATCCCCCTCTTGGAGCTTGCCAAATTTTCTGCATGCCTCCTCTACTTCTACATGTTCTAGCTATATGTCCCATTCTCCCACAGTTCCAGCATTCTTGCGGCTGCCTGCCATTAAATTCTCCTCCTCCTCCCTGAGGGTTCTGAAATCCCCCTCATCCTGGGTCCATACCCTCTTCCTCTTGGCCAAATATTATATCCACCCTGATCCATGGGGTATACTACATTACTTTTCGGCACTGGTCGCATCTCTTGTATCATCACACCTTTACTACTCATCAATATCACTCCCTCAATGGCTAGTTTTGACAATCCTTCTGAACTATTTTCGCCTCCTCCTGCTTTCTACTCTCAGCTTTCTTCTTGTTCTCGTCTTGTAACAATTGGCAATGGTGCACAATAGTCAATTGTATTACTTGCCATGGCTTTGCTTCCATCACAGCCTCTTTATCTGCCATTGCACTGGCTCGGTCAGTCCCTGACATAAAATATGGGAAAATAATGCCACCGTTTTACCCCATGTTCTCTCGTCTCGAGAGGCCATCGCTCTTGAATAAAGGCAACAGGATCTTTATCCTCGCCCATTTTCCTAGTCATAATCGCACCCATATCTGAGGTATCAGAATATTGTACTCTGAGCGCCCGCCATACACCTGCACTGCAATTATTAAATGGCGCTCCATCGTGTGTCGCTTCCAAATGTTGTCAGCACTCTCCCCTAGGATGGCTGCCAGCAGGCCTTTTATGTCACCTATAGCTAAAGTAATTCCTGGTGTCATCCTCTCTAACTCATAAATCCATTTTCCCGCACCAGAAGTCAAACTTGATCATTTACATTTCAAACTGTCCTTATCCATCTGTGGCCACAGGATATATTGTAGTCCTTCTCCCCTTTCTCTAATAATGGGAATTGTGAGAACCCGGATCCATAATCATACCCACCTACACTCCTTGTTTTCCAAGTGGGGCTAGCCTCGCCCGTTTTTCTCTGTCCTGGCAGTGACCTCAATCTCTTACATAAGGCGAGATACATCCCCTGCACTGTGCGATCGTGCGGCTTGTGTTTGCTCAGTGTATGGTGTTGGTTCTGGTGTTTTTTCTTTAGGGTGCTCTAGGTCTGACCATTTTAGCCTTTTTCTACACTTGACTCTTTGGAAAAACCACCTGCACCCCCTCTTCACACACACTCATTTTCTTCCCTTTCGTCGTCTGACATTATGCCCGAGCTTGTATGGCTTTCACCCCTTTCCACATCAAGATCCAAGGCATAAATTAGTTTCTAAAAATTGATTAGCAGAGTTTGCTAATTACATTTTTCTTGATTAGCAAACAAACCCATTTGATTAGCAATTTTGTACTAATGTTTTTAATGCCACCAGAAGACACTTGTACCCAATATATAAAATGAGCAACAATACAGCAGTTTTGTATACTGCTGAAGACAAATGATGCATGTCACCACAAACCGACTTTAGTTTGGCACACTGCTGCCACCCAGAGGCCAGCCATGCACAGTGAAACTTATTTGACGTTTACTGCAAACAAAGTAAAGTTCAAGTTTCCAACATACCCTGCAAATGGTATTGGCCCTTCTTAAAATCTACTCGACTAAGCGAGTGGGCGAAAATACTTTGCAAGCCCTGGATGAGTATCTGTAAAAAGGTTAGCTGCATGAATGGACACAAATATATATAATAAAAAGGCTCTTGAAACAGTTTGGACAGCTCTCTCTACTGCAGGTGCAAATATATAATGCAATCATAATCTTAGAGCAAAGTGAGATCTGGATGCCAACTACAGTGTACAGTTTTGCAGTAGGTCTGTAGATGTAAGTATATATCAAGTTAGCTTTGTGTATTCATTATGTAAAAGACTAAGCAGAGTGGATGGCATAGCAGGCAGAGAACTGGGCAAACTAGGCAGAATATTGCAGTTTGCAGCCATCTCACTTTCAGGGGAGAGGGTATAAAGCAAGATGGTAAGATAGAATGTCAATGAGTATGGAATCAGCTCATGGGTTGAGCACCAGTTGCAAACTGTATGTAACCAGTAACCCACAGGACTAGGTTTGCCATCAAAGCATTTGGCCGCATGGTCCTGTACATTTTCAAAAGTGTCCACTCGTCAATATGATGCATCTTCCCAACAAAATGAAATCTAGTTTGGCACGGAGATTTAGATACATTTAACTGTAAAGCATGGAGACAATGCAATGTTTTAAAATAGCAATACTGTAATTATGCATTGTGTAACCTATTACATTTTTAGAAAAGGAATTGAAAGCCTTTTAAAAAATAAACACACATACTGGTCTTTGGCAGACATGATACCGTTAGCTTAATAACAGCATTATCCTGATTATTTCTGGTTTGCAATTATTTGAAAAATAAAATGTGTGTAGCACTCCCACACAGGCCTTTTGGCACATGTGTGAAGGGTGTGATTACTGCTGCACTCTCTTTCCATTAGCCCCTTTGAACTTGCAGTGAACAGAGAAAAGTGTGGAGAGAGCTCTCAAGGTAAGAGAGGAATGTAGGGTGAGCTGTGCTTTCATGGAACAGGGTAACTTAAATAGCTATCTTTGCTACACAAGTGCCAATTTAATTAGCAAACCTACAGAATTGCATAGCAAATTGCCCCGTGACACTGCTTATGTTATGCCTTGAAGATCTAATCTGCTTAAAGACAGTGTTCTGTGCTCGTCTGTTATGACGTCATCTGACCTACGCTCTGTCTTCCTCAAAGATCCTTTGACATTCTCCTTGTTTATTTATTTTTGCATTTGTAGTGCGCACAAAAACCCTGGGTCATCGAGACGCTGTTACATGAACTATTTACATTTTGTTTTGAGTAGATATTCACAGAGAGTTACAGATGCAGATACAGGTATCAGATATAAATGCAGAATCCCAACCCTGGTCCCTTTAAAAGGATCCCTGCTTCAAAGATCTCATAATAGCCTAAGGTGCAGAGCTTGGAGATCATTCTTGAGGGGGTGGGTTAGGGGGCGGGGGGTGTGGGAGCCTATTTGAAAAGCCATGTTTTAAGGGTTTTATGAAAAACCCAGTAGGACTCTTCTGCTCGGTTCTGTTTAAGGGATGTTTAGTGCTGCTCTGAGGGCGTTGTTATTGGATTGTTTGTAGTTTCTGTAAGTTGTGTGCTGAGGTTACGGCAAAAAGGATGTTGCAGTAGTCAAGACTGGTATCGATCGATCTATCTATATTGTTTCTTGTATAGCGCCAGTCACCCGCAGGCCTCAAGGCGCTCACAAACACAGACAATAATGACCATTGGAGCATTAGAGCAATGGGGATCTAATATTCTAGGATAGGGCTAGAGCTAAATAGCTATACGGTCCCTCCGTCGAACAACAATGTCTTCAACTGTTTTTTAAAGATAGTAGCTGACGCACAGTTCGTGAGATCAAGAGGGAGAGAGTTCCAAATAGACAGAGCCCAGAAATTAAAGTTGGCTCTGACAATTTTTTTGAGGATCAATCGTGGCTGATGCAGCATTTGATTTCCATTAGAACGAAGGGTTCTTCTTACAGGGGCTTTTTTGATCTTGTTGACAAGATAGCTGGGTGTGTTTCCTGACAAATATTTGAACACCAATACTGCACCTTTAAATTTAATTTGCTGTTCAACCAGGAGCCAGTGCAGTTTTCTCCGGGCAGCTGAAATCTTAAGAGCGCCGGCTCAAACCATAAACAGCCCTAACAGCTCCATTTTGTAGCGTTGGCAATTTCTTTACGTTTGTTTTGGAGGTGCCCATCAAGAGGCTGTTGCAGTAATCTAATTTAGCATTTATGATTGCACCGGCAATCATAGCTCTGTTTTGTTGTGTCAAATATGGGCAAATTTGCCAAAGGAGGTTTGTATAGAAAGCACATGTAGAATCAAAAAATACTCCCAAGGGTTTTTTTTTCCACCATGTTCAGAGACTGCAATGTTGTTACCATTTATCGTAAAGTTTACATACTCATCATCCTGCTTTTTTACCTTTTGTGGTGTTTCTATTATTAGTATCTCTGTTTTCTCCTCATTTAAAGCTAGGGAGTTTGTTGCCATCCATTTTCGAATTGCGACAAACATATCATTTACTCTATGAACATCATCCTCATACTTTCCTGACAGTTCAAAAACCAACTGTGTCGTCAGCATAGTTGCTAAACCGGACACCCAGAGTTATGAGCATGTCACGTAGGAGCTTTGAGAAGACATTAAAAAGTAAAGGAGATAGAAGCCCTGTGGTACTCCACATTTTAAGGGTGTTTTTCTCAACGAGGAGTTTCCTTTAACTACTCCAGCCATTCTGGGTCCCAAGAAGGATTTAAACCATTTGACTGCATGAGGTGTACATTTCCCAAATGCATTTAATCTCTCAACCAGAAGATCATGATCTAGCAGATCAAAATATGAGCACAAGTCCAATAGCAAGAGTAATGCTGTATTCCCTTCCTTGATGATGGTAGAAATATTGGATTGTAAGTCCAGAAGCCCATCTCCGTACCATGCCTTACCCGGAAACCGGATTGTTCGGAGGCAATTATGCAGTAGTTCTCTACACATTTTTGATACTGTAAATAGGTGATTTTATCGATTATTTTCAGTAAAAAAGGCACATTTGTAATTGGTCTAAAATTCCCAGGAATAGAGAGATCTAGATTTTCTTTCTTAATAAGTGGAGTTATCCAAGCCTCTTTTATGTTTTCTGGAACATTTGCTTCTTCAAATGATTGATTTACAAACTGAGTGACCCAGGGCACAAGAGTATCTGCAAAGTCTTTAAATGGTGTAGCTGGAAAAATGTCCACTTGACATGAGGTTGGTTTTAAACTGTGACTAACTTCCAACACTTCCTTCTCAGATAATACTTCAAAAGCAAATGACATAGATCAGTTTTGATCTGGGACAATAGCTGGTTTCATAACAGTTTCAGGGAACATATTTACCTGATCTCTGATGGCCTGTTGATGTTTCTCCGTTTTATGAGTGAAACCGTCATGAATAGCTTGGCACCAAGCATTATCATCTGGTTTCTGTGTCTTCATTGGTGCACTTTTTAGTTCCTGCAGAATCATAAATATTTTCTTTGACTGGGATTTGGCCTGCTGTATTCTCTCATTGAGATTTTTTGCTTTAGCTTTGAAAATTGTTTGTTTTTAAAAATGGTGGCTGACTCGGCCGTGGAAGATTTTCTCCAGCAACGTTCGGCTTTTCGCTTGGCTCTTCTGGCTTCAAAGATTTCCGGGGAGAACCATTTATTCTGACCTATTGATTCATTTGCTTTCATGATTTTTAAAGGGGCTACAGAATCAAAAACTTGATTAGAGGCATTTCTAATGGTGGAAGGTTTGTAAGAAAAATAGACTCTTTTAGTGACGTAAGTAGTGGTATTACTTGTGTTTTAAAGGCCTCATTGGTCACTTTTGTGCAGTTTCTCAAGAGCATAGGTGGGTTATTCCTTGTTACTAATAGATCTTGAGAGGGTGGTATATAACATTCAAAGTTCACATGCAAATGATCTGACCAGGAACATCCACGACCGTTGTGACAGTTGTCTTCAGACTTTTTATTAAGAGCCAGTCTAGGGCGTTACCACAACTATGAGTTGAAGATGATATCAACTGCATGAAGCCAATGGACTCCAGGGATAGCTCCAGATCCTTGGCTTCTTCATCCAATTGGTTATTGTCCCAGAGATTAAAATCACCTAAAATGATAAAAGCAGTGGAATCTTTGGAGTTATTGCCTAAAAGAGCTGGTAACTGCTCTTCAAACAATGGTGTTACTCTAGGTGGGCGATATAGTAGTAGTATACTAAAAGTATGTGGGGTTAACATTTAGTTTTACTAACGTTGCCTCACAGTTGTCAATCTCTGGAATGCTGGATGTATAGCCTCAAAGTTTGTTTGAAAAACATGGCCACCCCCCTACCCTCCTCCCAATTAGTATGAAGAGCACAGTAACCTGCCGGAGTAGACATTATCATAGCATGATGTGTTTTATTCATCCATGTTTGTGAGAAATAGCATATCAAGATCTTGTTCAGAGACAAAATTAATTATTTATGTGGCATCTTTTACTAACGATTGGGTGTTGAGCAGACAACATTTAAGTTTTTCATTTGGGGTTGTTGTGCGTGTTGGAGGGCTATTATTGTTCCTGTATAGACCAGGATTAATCTCTGATGGTCGACTATCTAGTTATTCTGGTGGAGGTGTACTGGGCTAGGCTCAGGGCTGAAACTGTACCCTGTACATCTGAGGTTGTTTGGGTTAGGTGGGTAGCATGGGTTATCTCCAATCTAATGGAGGTAAGTTCCTATTTTACTTCGCTGCTTTAAGTGTGTGGAAGCTGTATATAGCTCTCAGTTGGGGTGTTTAGGTTATCAGGCTCCCCTTTAGCCATAAATTCTACTTCTTCCTGAACTGACTCACCTACCCCATGGGCATTAAAAGCAACCTTATGGGGCAGGCTATAAGAGGAATTTTTAGGTAATAAAGAAAAAGCAGTCATGGGGGTGTGTGCACCGGAGGTAGACAGAGGTCTACATCCCATTATGATTGTGTACTTCCCTTGCCCTACAAGTATCTTCTGCCTGGCCTGTTGGATTGCCCTCCCCATGGGCCTTAAAAGCAACCTCATGGGGTAGGACAATACCGGAAGACACAGGTGCTGATAACAAGGGAAATTCATTTTGTCCGGTTTTAGGCACAGCTGCATCCAAACCCAAAATGTGGGTTATTAATGTCTTTGCTGTGTTAGCACTAACCTGTAATGAGGATAGGATGCTATTTGCCTCTAGTCTGTTGCACGCTATGTTTATGGCATCCAGAACTTCTGATAGGCCCATGCTGGAGATGGTAGGCAAGGCTTGCGTGCCGTCCCTGCCATGAACTGCCGTCCCTGCCACGAACTGCCACAAACCGTCCCTGACGCGCCTGATGTGTCAATAAGAGGGGCTTGGGGACTACAAAATCAAAGGCAAATGTAGTTTTTTAGACCTGCTTCCTCGTATAGTACGCGAGGCAGAGTCTTCAAGGGTAGGCAGGCTGTGATACAATTTGGTTTTACGCGTTAATGTTATGGCTCCCTAAAGCAGGGTCAACTTAAAATGATGTAAATTACAATCTTGCAAACGAATGCAAGGTTAACTAAAAAAGCGCACCTAAAAGCAACAATGTTAAAAATAACTATTGCAAACACATTACGAAAAATAAAATAACAATGAAACCCTAAGGCTCTCTCTTTCAACAAATACTAATCTGCAGCTAATGCAACAAGTTTTGCAGCTGCCTAACACTGCTCGTGCAATCGTTAGGCAGCTGTTGGTAGAGAGGAAAGTTCTAGCTGCGTTTATAAGTTTGGTAGTGTATGCTGCTGATGAGGCAATGGCATTCACCTGTTGGGTCAGTAAGTAAAAAGGAAGTGTTGAGGTATACTCCCAGTGTCTTGACTGCGGGAACAACCATAATGTGGGTGCCGTCGATGATGAAGGCCGAGTAGTTAGGATCACATTTTTTTAGCACAGTGGAGGGTCCGACAAGAAGGATCTCAGTTTTCTCATCATTGAGACAAAGTCTGTGGGTAGCCATCCAGACTTGGATGGTTGCGTACACGGTACTCAGCATCGTTGGCATAGTTACCGGTAAGGGGAAGGAGAATGTACGTGTCGTCAGCATAGTTGGTGTGCTATGCCATGGGAGTCCAAGAGGTCGAAGAGGGGTTTGGTAAAAATATTGTACAAGATGGGAGAGATACAAGAACCTTATGGGACTCCACACTTGATTGGGCCTGGTGGTGTGCTCACGTTTTCTGCAAATACTCTCATCACTCTTCCTTCTATGAAGGAGGTGATCCAGGTTGTAGATTTGTGTGAGAACGAGGCTGAGGTGGTTAGGTGATGGCACAGGATTGCATGGTTCACCAGGTCGAAGGCAGCAGAGAGGTCTAGGAGGAGCAGCAGTGCTGGTTTCCTTCATCCCCGATTTCATCCATTTGGTTTTTTAGATCAAGGAGTGCTGCCTCAGTACCATGACATTGTCGGAATCCAGATTGTAGAAATCCTAGTATAAAATTGTTTTCCAGGTGGTGTTGGATTTGGACAGGCTGCTCTGACTAGGACTTTTAGCAAGAAGGAGGCAGTTGTGATTGGAGGTAGTTGTTTGGGAGAGTGGGGCAAAGGGTAGTTTTTTTCAGGAGGGGGAGATCCCACGCCTCCTTGAGGCTGGGTGGGACCATGCCAGTTTTGAATGAGGCATTGATGAATGCTGTAAGGAACGGGGTGAGGGATTCTGCACAGTCTTGAGTGTGGCAGGGCAGAGGTCACCTTTGCATTCTGATGGTTTGGGATTTTTTAGGATGCGAGAGATTTCTGCTTCAGTGATTTTGTGGAAGTGGAATAGGGGGTTGCTAGGGTCCGAGGATATTTTGTGGTTGGTGTTGGAAAAGGTTTGTATCAAGGGATTCAGGGCTGATTGTTTCTTGAGTATTCTATCCTGTAGGGTATTGACTTTTTGTGACATTGCATTCTGGATGCTGGAGCACTACTCTGTCTTTTTGGACAGTGGTTAGAGTTCTGATCTAAAGGTCAGCTAGGGCAGACGGGTCTTGTGAGCCAAGATGTTAAGGGTATCAAGTTGTGGGAGGAGGCGGTCCTTTGTGAGTTTTCGTGCACTGTGGGCCCAGGTGTGGAGTAGCGGGATGGTAGTGGATTTGGTGTGATAACATGGCAGGATGTTGAAGGAAATAATGTAATGGGCAGTCCGGGGGCAGGGTTTGTTATATTTAATAGAGATAATGCAGTTGAGTTGGACTATCCAGTCCAGGGTACGTCCTTTGACATGAGTGGGGATGTTGATGCATTGGCTGAAGCCAAGTGACTAAAGTGATTTGGCGTGGGAGGAGGCTTCCTGGTCAGAGGGGTCTTTCAGGCCCAGATTTAGGTCCCCCAGGATGATATCTTTAGACAGGTATTTCATGTTGTCGCTGATCAGGTGAAGGCGGTCTCCTTTGAATGATAGGGTGGGGCCAGTAGATCAGATGGATGGTGGTTGTCAGTGAGGGCATACGTTTTGCGGATAGGATGTCGCAGTTTCTGATGAGGGAGTCAAATGATCTCATGTCTAGGTGGTCTTTGGCAATGATGGCTACTCCTCTGCCCCTAGCGTTTTTTTGTATTAACTTTTACAACAATCAACAGTCAACCAACCCAGCAGTGTTTGTCATTATACTTTAAACATCATTTGAATATCGTTAATTATCCTCTGCTCTCCCATCACCTACCCCCCAACTTGAGCGCATTAAATTCCTTGACCTCCCCCTCTTGCCATTTATCTCCCATTGTTGCAATCCCCGCCGGTTCCCAATGCCTGCGAATCATCTTCCTCAGTTGCTCGTCTCCTCCGGGTAGTGCCACTAGCGGTACTTGCGGAGAGCACAGGGTCAGGTTCTCCATGGGCTGGCAAGCCTTACACCACATCTTTCATTTTATATATTTTTATTGGCATTTCTTTAAACATAAACTTCGGGACTCAACCCCCCTCTCCCATCCCCTCCCTCCCTCCCTACCGGTGTTAGCTCTTTTTGCAGATCCTTAGTGTCCCTTGTTTGCAACAGTTCTAACTTGCGAACATATCCAGAATGCGGATGTTGTGTGGGCACCACTGTATCATATAGTCACTTTGAAGGAATTCCATTACCTCTCCCCAATCTGTTGCAAATTCTTGTCTGTCCCCTTGGAGGTTATATGTGATTCTCTCCATTGCTACATAGGTCCATATCCTGTGGAGCCATTCTTGTGTAGTTGGGGGGGGGGAGGGGTCTCTTTTTTCCAATTCTGGGCTATTGCCAGCCACGCTGCTATTAGGAGCCCCATAAAGTTCTGCTTTTGCATCTTCGAGATTGTCCTGTCTCCGGGGGCCCACATGCCACACATCCAGATTTCTTCTGCTAGATTTGTGGTTCCCTCGAACATTTCCTGAATTTCGTTTTCACTTCCGCCCAGAACGGTTGCAGTTTTCCACAGTCCCACCATATGTGTTTCCATGTACCTATGGTGTCGCACCCCCTCCAACATTTCCCTTGAGCTGTGGGGAACATTTTGTGGAGTCTTTCTGGGGTATAGTGCCATTGCAACATTACCTTGATCCATGCTTCCCTTGTTTGAATTGCCCGGGTCCACTTGGGGATTATTTGCCACAGATAAATCCACTGCTTCCTCGTGATTTGTTTTCCCAAGGTGGTTTCCCATTTTTTCATGTAAAGCCACGTAATGTTTTCATCTTGTGCGTTGATAAATTTATAGAGGGTTGATACGAATTTCTTTTCTCCAGTTTGGGTCAGTATGTATGACTCAAATGGGGTGAGATCCCTTGTTATGGCCTTCGTTATTCTTGGGGATGTGAGCCAGTGATGGATCTGTTCATACTGGTATCTGTCTTTCTCCGTAAGGCCCAGCAAACCCTGACATTCCGTGAAGGATCTGATCTGTTGGCCCACATACATGTCTCCCACTTTTGAACAGTCCGAGTCTGTCCATTTCTGGAATGACCCTTTTGCCATCCCTGGGGGGGGGGGGAAGTCCGGGTTGTCCAGCAGTGGAATGAAAGGGGCTGGGTCTATCGTTAGGGTTTCTCTCTTTGTGGCTCTATCAGAGATTTGCATAGTAGAGCTCATGACTTCGCTGATCTTTATGTTTTGGTGCCTGTGCTCTGGTTTCTTCCACAGGAGGTGGCAGAGGTTTGATCTTGCTACAGCTCTATCCTGAGCCTCCCACCATTTGTCTGACGTGTCCGTGATCCATTCGTTGATTACCCATAGTTGGGCCGCCTCATAGTACTTCCTGAAGTCGGGGAGCGTCATTCCTCCATCTGATTTGTGTGCTGTGAGCAACTGTTGTGAAATTCTTGGAGTTTTGTTTTGCCATACGTATTTGATGATGGTTTTTGTGAGTGTCTTGAAGAAAGTAGTCGGAATCCTTATTGGGAGTGCTTGAAAGTAATAGAGCAATCTGGGCAGGATCGTCATCTTGAATACCGTTATTCTACCCCACCAGGAGATTGAAAGCAGGTTCCATCTGTTTAGGTCTCTTTTAACGGCTTCTAAGAGGGTTGTGTAGTTCCCCGCGTATAGGTTTTGTACCTTATGTGTCAACGTCACTCCTAGATACCGCACACCTTCTTCGGCCGTTTGTAGATGCAGGTCTTTTGTTAATTTGTAGATCTCTTCTTTGTTTCCTGCTAATGCCATTACGGTTGATTTCTGCTTGTTAATTTTTAGTCCCGAGATGTCCCCATATTTGTCTATTAGTTGGATGAGAAGTGGGAGCATTTTGCTTGGTTCCGTAATCGTCCTCATCATATCGTCAGCATATGCAGCTGTCTTGTGTGTTTGTCCTCCCATTTCGATTCCCTTGATGTCTTGGGTCGCTCTGATTTTCACCAGAAGGGGTTCTAGGAAGATCGCGTACAGCAGTGGAGACAGGGGGCATCCCTGCTTTTGCCTCTCCCGATTTCGATGGGATTCGAGATTTCCCGGTTATTCTGGCCTTCGGAGACTTGTAGTTGGCACGGATCATATTTATGAACTCGTTCCCTATGCCCATTTTCTTGAGAGTCGCGAATAGCATTGACCATTCGACCCGGTCGAATGCTTTTTCCGCATCTAGCGAAATTATTGTTGATGGGATTTTCATGATTCCTGCTTTCTCTATGAGATTCGTCGTATGTTGTCATGGGTTTTCCTTCCGGGGATAAAGCCTGCTTGTTCTTGATGTATCAATTTGGGGAGCAGAGGCGCCAGCCTGTTCGCGAGAGGCTTCGTATATAGTTTGGCATCGACATTGATTACACCACATCTTTCATCCCAGTCCCAACATCTTCTGGCACCCTTCTAGCTCTGGTTTGGGCAGCCATATCTATTCTTTCAAATAAAACGGGGCACATTCAGATCTCAACAGTCTAGACTCTGATGTTGAGTCTTCTGTTAACCACTTGGCCACATATTGTAGCTGGCTGGCCAATTGCTAGATCTCAAAGTTGGGTAGTTTTATGCCCCCTTTGTCATACATGTTCTGTAGTTTCTATAGGGCTATTCTATTCCTAGTACCATGCCAAATGAAGCCCCTGCATACGCTCTGAGGTTTCACAAAGAATCGCTTGGGTATCATATATGGTATGTTCCCAAAAAAGTGTAGTAGCCTGGGCAATACAACCATCTTCAACAGTGCCCCCGCTTCCCATCATGGTCAAGGGGAGCTTAGTCCAGAACCTCATGCTATTCTCAATGTTTACTACCGCTTTCTCGGTATTATGTTTATATTCCTCCTCCACAGTGTGATAGATATTGATCCCCACGTATCTAAAGGTACTGGTCTCCCAGGGTATTTGTAGCACAGGCAATTGTTCCAGCGGGACCCCTGTATACCTCCCCAGGGGGAATATGCGCGACTTCTTAGGATTAACTGCAATGCCAGAGAGCAACGCAAATCGCTCCATTGCTTCTAAAATGTATTGCAGATTTTCCTCAGACACCTCAAATATAACAACATATCATCTGTGTATAATGATATTAAGTGTGGTCCCCCTTTTGTGTAGATCCCCACTTCCTCATACTGTTGTCTCAGGTATATCGCTAGTGATTCCAGTGCGAGAAAGTACAGCATCGGGGACCATGGGCATCCCTGCCTAGTGCCCCTAGTGAGTTGCCATCTCTCCGAAATGATCGCTCCCGTCTTGACTCTGGCTAATGGTGTGCTATACAGTAGTTTCACCGACTTCAGGTACCGGGGTCCCATCCCATATTCTTTTAGGGCCATCAGCCAAGGCCATTTGACGGAATCGAAGGCCTTCACTGCATCTAATGATACAATTGAGGGTGTTGGATATGCTTTTGTGCGGAACGTATTCGGTCTGATCGGGATGTATTAGTCTGCTTATGACCTGTCTCATTCTATTTGCCAACACAGCCGTGAGTATCTTGCTGTCCTGGTTCAGCATCAATAGTGGTCTGTACGACCCACAGTCCATGCTCGGCTCATTAGGTTTCAGGAGTGGAATAATAATCGCCTCTCTCAGGGATTCTGGCAGTATCCTTGCTTCAAATGCTTCATTTAACATTGCCATTAGTGGGGGGAGCAGTTCCTTCCTATACGTTTTGTAAAACTCGCGGGGGAGTCCGTCCGCTCCCAGGGTCTTACTGGTAGGTAGTTGCTAAACCACTGCTTCTAGTTCTTCCAGTGTGATTGGGGCATCTAGGTCCTCTCACTCTTCAGCACTTAATTTTGGTAGGCCAATATCCACTAGTGTTTCTACCATCTTGCTCTCTTCACCCCCTCCTGCGTCTCCGTACAATCGTTTATAGAATTCTAGGAACTCTCCGTTCACGCCCTCTTGGGTTTCCAATATTTGTCCACTCTCCTTTACTGCTCTAATCGTTGGTCTGGGGTCTCACTTTTATACAGCCATGCTAACAATCTCCCCGGCTTGTCTCCACCAGCATGCTGTCTTTCTATGTATTTCTTGTAGTTTAAATTGCATAATCTCTCTCAGTGCCCACCACATTCTTGCTGCAATTGGTTTATAGTTTCAGCATCTTCCGGGAAGTTACCTTCCCTACCCAAGACTGTCTCTAGTTTCGCCTCTGCAGCTACCGTAGTATGCCTCCCTGCAGCCCTTTAGATTTGGCTATAGCTGATCCTCTCACCACCACCTTAAATGCTTCCCATAGAGTGCCAGCCGATTTTACACTCCCAGTGTTATTTTCAAAGTATTCTACAATTTCCTTCCTCAGGTCACCCCTGAACACTGTGTCTTTCAATGCTTCGTCTCTGAGTCGCCACGTTGGGATCCTAGCTCTAGGAGGCACATATTGCCATGTTAAAACCAATGGCGAGTGGTCAGAGAGGACCCCCGATTTATATTCTGATCGCACAAGTTCTCCCGTCATCTCCTGAGAGCCGAACATATAGTCTAGCCGTGTGTACAAGTTTTGTGGGGCAGAGTAATGTGAATAATGTCTATCATGTGGGTGGTGCAGCCTCCACATATCCTCCAGCCGAAGGTCTCCCAACAGGGTCCTTAGGGTTTTGGCAGCGGGGGTAGGCTGGTCTAATTTTTTGTCTGACCTGTCCACCCTGGGGTCTAACGTGCAATTAAAATCGCCTCCCCATATAACCATGCCCCCCCAGGTACGGGCTCATTTTACTATATAGGGTCCTGAAATAGGCCACTGTATCTTGGTCCGGGGCATAAGTATTGATAATGCATACTTCTCTATTTTCTATCAATCCCCGTATTGCCACCATCCTCCCGCCGGGCTCCAGTGTGGACTGTAGCAGCTGGAAGGGGACATGTGGTGCTACCCAAGTGATTACCCCACTGGCGTAAGATGAATACGTTGCACCCATGATGGTCCCTTTCCATTCCTCTTCATCACCTCTTGTTTTTCCTTTGTGAGGTGTTTCCTGTATTAAGGCAATATCTATTTTCTGCCTCCTTAAGTACATCATGATCTTATTTCTCTTCAAATAGCTGTTGAGCCCCCATTCCAGGTTACTATCTTAAGGTCTCCCATCTTTCATCTGTACCCAGTCCCACCTCTGTCCCTCCTCTTCTTCCGCATTAAGCTCAGCAGCGCTTGTGTGTAAGCTCGTTCCCCAACTAGTAACACTGCAAATCCCCAAACTCCCCTCCCTCCCCCACCCTTCCCGTCCCCAACTGTTGCCCAACACCATCCCTGGATCTCAGGCGATCCTGCATTTAGTCCTTTCTCAGCTTGCCGGTACTAGGAACTCAGCAGGGGGTTACCACACTACCGGTAACCTAACTAATCTATCTATAGGGGCATGAGAGTGAGTCCGCTGTATCTCCCGCAATCATGCCACATTATATTATACTTGCCCGTATTCTTCTACTTAAGACCTAGCTCATCTCCCAGTTTCCGTTTGTCCTATCTTACATTCAAGTCCCAATGTCACAGTTTATACTGCACCTCTGCCTCTGGAACCGCTGCCTCACTTGTCTGTTCTGTCCACCTTCTGTTGGCCTGTCCCTGACGGGCAATTCTGTGCATCCAGCCATTCTGTCGCCTCTTCTGGAGTTTAAAAAAACAGGGCCCTGTTCCTATGAAACACTTTTAGTTTTGCCGGGTACATCAGCAGATATTTAAAGCCCGCCTCACGCAGCCTCTTCTTCACAGTCCCGTAGTTCAGTCGCCGTCTCTGCACCAGGAGTGTATAGTCCGGGTACGCTGTAATGGACGCGGATGCCCTTTGTATTGTACCCACTTTCCAGAAGAATTCCAGGATCTTCTCCTCATACCGATAATTCAAAATGTTGGCAATTATCGGTCTCAAGGAGTTGGGGGGTGCAGGGGGCTCCCGGCGGTGGTTTTCTTGTCAGGGCTCCGTGTGCTCTCTCCACCACGAACCCTTGGGTAAGCGCCCCCCCTCGATTTCTTGCAGCAGCATGGTCTTGATGTGATCTGTGGGGTTTAGTCTTTCTCCTTCCGGGAGTCCCACAATGTGTATGTTGTTTCTACGAGCCCTTCCTTCAGCTTCTTCTGCTCTGTTGTACAGGTTGCTCACTTGTTGCTACAGTGTGTGGATCTCCGAGGTGTGTGACGTGCAGGCAGCTGTGTTTGAGTTTACTTCTTTCTCCAGTTCACTTGTGCGTACCGCTATTTTCTTTACATCTTGCCTCAGTAGATTTACATCCTCTTGCATTGCACCAATTTTAAGATCCAGTGATGTTTTGAGTTCAACCATGGCTGCCTCCAGTTTGGTTTCCCATGCTATTTTCAGGTCCACAATCGCATCCAAGAGCTGCTGATTGTTGCGTGCTGGTGCAGCGTCTGTTTGTGTGTTCCTTTCTCTATTCCTGGCCCCCTCCGTTGACAGGTGTTTTTGTAAATTGTTGATTGTTTTTGCTATGTTTTCGGGAGCTTGGATGCTATCACGGTACAGTGGGCTTCTATCTATTCAGAAAACATGAAAGGGCAAAAAAGCCTAGAGAACCACAGCGCTTGCTTGTGTTGAGGAAGTAGTTTCTTATAGGCTGAAGTTTAATTGTAAAGGTGTGGGTGCATTGCCCTGCACACCACAATTTGAGTAATTACTGAGAAAAGGTTGGACAATTACACTGTGCCAAACAATATGATTTCATATGTACAGTTGTACAATGTTTAATTGGAGATCAGGTCAGCCTGCCACGTTTTTTGAGACTTGGCTCTTCTTCTGAGGCCGATAAATATAAATCATGATAATTAACAAGTATTCATAACAATTGTATGTAGTTGTTCAGAGTCCTATATATAAATTCCAACATAGGAGCCAAACCAAGGTTGCAACAAAAACATGGCATAACATAATTCCAATATGAAGAACCATTATTATATTGCATGTATAGGAACAGTAAAACAACCCATATCAAAGTTATTGAGACATCAGTTCAGGTAAAGTAAACATCAACATTACCAATTGTATGGCAGAGATGAGGGAGATCCGAAAGAATGGAAACAAAATTGAAATAAAATTCTATTAGTCACACTGAAGGGCATACATATGTCTGTGGTCAACATAGCGGGCCACCAAAACTAACGCTGTAATCTGCGATGTAAGGATTACCCGTTTGTAAAGATATGCAAAAAAAAGAATTGCCGTAATAGCAGCCAGTTAGTTAATGGTACCTCTAATTATCTGTATCTACGAATTAACATCTACCAGGGACCATGTTAGAATACCTGCGATATGTGCTTACCTGCCTTTCGGCATCTAAATGAATCTCGGGAGAGCGCGCTGCCTCGTATAGTCCCTCTATATGACAGTGTTGTAGCGTTAAGGACCCTATTGTGCCTGCACTACTTTTGGGTCGCCATCTTGGTTGAGTGTCCCCTGAGTGGGAAACCTGCTCTGTGTAAATGACTAGCTGTACAATTCAATTCCGCAACTTAAACCTAGATCTTGTTCACTTGAAATGTATTTCTCAATTTAATTAGTATGCTATGCTCATCAAAAAGTAAAACTTAGTCATGCCGGCGGTCAAACGTGCGAATTTCAGATTCATTTCTTACGGTGCATCCACTATTGTTAGCAATGTGATCGCAGACTGTAGTTAGGTGTGCCGCACAGGAGACCACAGCACATGTACTGCCACCTCTTTGCCTGCTTATTATACAATATAAAATAAAGTAAATACACAGTCCCGATGCGTCACTTAGCAGTGAATAACGGTAATTTCCCCACGTCATTTAAATGTGATCAACATGCATATATCCACCAAGAAGCTATATTGTGGCACATTCCAGACTCTACATTTACACAGAAATTAATTTACTTGATAGTTCCTTTGTAAATCGGCTCAGTCTATGCAAATATTAACACAATTATAATCCACTTTGGAATATCATTCAAATTAATTTAGCGCTCAATAATAACCTGTTGGCTTAGAGGAATACATGGAATTCATGGTCCGAATTTAAACCTGTGGTCACAGTTCTATGTTTACAAATTAGGCGCGCTTCCAATTGCCTTAATTTTACTTCAAGGTTCCCCCCAATTGGTGACTTATTTGCCAATGCATGGCAAGAGGATATTTTGACTCTTGATTAGAGATAGTTGACAAATGTTCTCGATTCCGAAGTTTTAGAGGCCTAATGGTGCTGCCAATATAGAATAGGCCACATATACAAATTATACAATAAACTACAAATTTGGTTTTACAGTTGATAAAAGAATTGATGACGTTTGCCCGCGATTCCAAAATCTAATGTATCTATTTCCAGTGCATGTGACACATTTTACAACCCCCACATTTGTGAAAGCCATTTGGTCGGCCATGCCTTAACCATGTAGCACCCCCCAATGTATTCGACATGAATGATGGACACAGAATATTTTTAAGTGTTGTTTTTTAGGTCTTGATCAAGGTGAAGTAAATGCCAGTGACGTTTCAGAATCGTGTAAATATTATTGCTATCCGCATTGTACTGAGTAATCAATCTGAGTTTGTTTATTTGCATGTTGGGACATCTTTGTTTCTTTTTTGGTGTCAGTAGCTCAACTCTCATCATACTTGACACTTTTCGTTCAGCTTTTTTAAGTAATGGATTCTTGTAGCCCCTTGCTCTAAATTGGCCATGAATCAACACCTTTTCCACCTCAAAATCAGCAATATCAGAGCAATTTCTCTTGGCTCTAATATACTCCCCTTTCGGAATATTGTTTTACAGAATTTTTGTGGCAGTTTCATGCATGCAATACAGAGTTGACTGATGTTGCTTTGCAAAATGTTTTAGTCTTAAAGGATAGTTCCGGGACTTTTTTTTTATTGTCCCTACGGTTCGGCCATGTGTTTTTAAGCATAAATCGGTAGATCGTAGTAAACTTTCCTATGGACCTTACCCGACTTTTCGTCCATTAACGCACTCGAAATCAGCCGCCATTTTCTGATAATCCTATCATTTCCCCCCATCGCCCTGGCTCACCTGCTTTTGAGGCACTAAATCAAATCCCCCGCCCCTGAAACAGACTTTATCAAAACATTCATATTCCCCGGCTCTATCCGTGACGCGACTGTGCTGCGTAGGCAAACGCGCCCAGGCGTCTTCTACGCGACTACACACAGAACCCGGAAACCAACACAGATCAGCTCACAACACAGCGCGCCACAATTGGGAATATGAAACTGTACTTTTAAATCAAACCGCAAGATTGTAAATTTGGTAAAGTACATTTATTTGACATCAAATGTTTAGAGAATATTCAGCGATTTGCATTTTTATTTGCTCACGTTCCAAAAAGTTTGTTTTGAGGCACGCGATGTTCCTTTGCTGTACACAGGGTCTTAGATCATCTCACAATACAGCGCCACGATTCGGAATATGAAACTGTGGTTTAAAAGCAAACGGCAAGATTGTCCATTTGGCAAAGTACATTTATTGGACATCAAATGTTTAGAGAATATTCTGCGATTTGCATTTTTCTTTGCTCTTGATCCAAAATAGTTCGTCTTGAGGCAAGCGATGTTCGTGTGCAGTACACAGGGTGTTGGTTTACGATAAAATAAGCTCTTCGGTCGCACTGATAATCGCATGGCTGTTCCAACAACGAGGCACTAGGCCACCACAACGGTCTGTATGTTGCATCTAGCCGTTAGTACCGCGTAAGGGCATACTTGTACTTGGCGATCGTCCCATAAAATGGGCAGGGTGCTAACGTTGTTCACGCGGAGAAGCAAATGGCGGTTAAAAAAAGCCATCCGCCGGTGTCTGGTACTCGTGACACATACAATAATGAAGGATGTACCTGTTTTAAAAACATAAAAAATGAAATTAGTCTCACCATCAGATCTTTATTAAAATTATTCATTTTATATATTAGGTCGGGAAATTATTTCATAGCTAGGACAGTGCAACTGGGTATTATACGTCAAGGGGGGGCTGTAGGATACTGAGACAGTCCCCCAGTGCAGGGGTTGACAGGGAGGCAGTGCAGGTGGAGAGTGGAAGGGCCCAGGACCGAGGTCGCAGACAGTGGACCAGTTGTAGCAGGGGAGAGGGAGAGAGAAAGCAGAAGCAAAGAGGAAGGTTTTGAGGTGCTTCCGTAAAAGGAGATGGTTCTCCTCAAGATAGTGCGCGGTACAAAACAATATGCCACATAGAACGAACAAGTACAACTTAACCCGTCTTTAAAGCTACTGTATAGTAATTAAATTGCGGTATAAACTCATCTAAAGAGTTACTTACATTATATTTGCATTTTCCATTGTGTCTGTGTGTAGGGCAGCCCCGAAATACCACTCCTTCTATGCCGACGTTATTTCTTCTAATGAACGAACATTAAATGGCTTTCGTTTCTGAAATTATATTCATTATCGTTTACGTTATTGCACCACACCCCCAAAAAGAAGTCTTTCGGGATGGTCCCGGCCTGTCAAGGTCAAATAACAATAGAACCTTATACTGAGTCGTGGGCCATTCCGGCACCCGAGCAAAAAATCAAAGCAGCTGACCTTCACTTTGAACGAGCACACATTCCTAGTTAGCTACATTCAGTGTAAGGCCATCTCACAGGACTTGAAATTTACACTCCATCTTTGCATTTTGTGTGCGTGTATTTGCAGCCCCAGAGAACCATAAATACGGAGACATTCTATATATTTTGAAAAATGATTTATATTACTGTTTGGTTTAATTCAATGCGCAAATGAACAAGGTTGGAGAGACACATTGCATGTACACTGAGCAATCACTTTTATTTACACAATACATAGCTACACATATTCAATGGGCCTGCGACAAGAGGAGACTCGAGAGCAAAGTCACAGGTGACACCCGGGTGGTTCGCACTACTGCACGGTGAAGGGAGGGGCAACGGTGGAGAGACACATTGCATGTACACTGAGCAATCACTTTTATTTACACATTACATAGATACACATATTCAATGGGCCTGCAACATGAGGAGACTCGAGAGAACAGACAATCAAATTACAATCATTTAAACCGCGATGTGTATTTCTCAATGAGCTCTGCTTTAGGTGGACATGGAACAGAGGCAATGTTGGGTGGCAATGCAGTTGTCCCCTGCACAGGTTCGTTCACAACTCCATGTATGTGCCTATCTAGGACATCAACAATAAGTCTCTCAATAAAGTCATATTGCATATCCTCAAACACTGGTTTGATAACCCATTGTTTACTTCTTTTTGTGAAGGCCTTATTGTAGCGAAGCGTCCCTAAAGTTCCGGTCGTCCTACTTTGTTGACGGCCAACATTATGGTTATGTGCCAAGACCGCTAGAAGAGTCCGATTTATCATGCCCTCCATGCCAAAATGCAATCGTTTTGGCCTGTACTTTAGGCACATATTGTGGAACACCTCCAAATCTCCTGTGTGGCAGAATTCCGTGAGTCCCCTCAAATCTCTTGTTATAGTTTTATCAAATACAATCTTTTCAATGGCTTTGTGAGTGGGTGATGAAGGAATCAACCACTTCTTCTTCCGTGCCTCCTCTGTGGACAAATGGCCATGTTCACAATTGTGGAAATGTTGGTTTGTGGTCCAGTGGTGAACGTTGCTACAGTGTAACATTACTGACCGCCATTTTTCCAGTACAATTTCCAACGACCCTCCACATGTTTTTGAGCTCCACCAAAGATGGTTGCTGATTGACTTGGACCACTGTGAAATACCTTGCAATTCTTTTTTTTTTACCTGCAGCCGACATTTTTTTATTGATTGTTTTTGCAAGATGCCAAACGTCAAATTGGTGATTTATATTTTTGTACTCTTCTCTCATTGTCTTGGCAATTGAAACGTGTCTGTCCGTGGCTATCAGGTCGATCACCATTCCCCGCGATTGTAGTTCTTGCAATGATGCTACAAAGCCAACTTTCTCCATGGCCACTGAGGATGTACTTTGTGACACCTGCACGACCACCGAACTCACAATATTCTTACTTTCCATGTCCTGAAAGTGGTAGGTGCAGTACTTGGCTGAAAATCCTGGGCTGTCGCACTGTCCATCACCGGCTAGCCTGAACCGTTTGCCCGCGAATGTACTATCAATAGACATTTTTTCCATTCTCCAAGCTTCGCTAATGGCTGGAAATAGATAATCGGTTTGGTATTTGTAGAACGGAGTTTTCGCAATGAAATGGATACCCACAAACTGAAAGAAAGACTAACTTTTTAAAACTTGAACCACTAAAAAGTGCAGCCGCTGCACAAAGTAGATTGCCTGCTGGCAGTTGCCCCAGCATGGGTTGTGCAGACCATGAGAAAGGATGATATTTTGTACAGGTGGCATGTATTTTAAGGTTAGTGCCTCGAATTGCACGAGTCACATTAATCAATGGCTCCCCACATACTTCCCCACCAACCGAATGCCCACATTTCATCCGAATAATAATATCAATCAAACAACTATCGAATACAATGAATTTGGCCTCTTTCCTTATACTGTCACTCTGCATCCCAGCTGGTTCGGCCTGTAACGTTGAGGACATGTCACTCACATGAAAGGTAGAATCTCTGATATCGTCTTCCGCTATGTTCAGTGATATTGATGGTGTTTCATTGTCGTCCACTTCATTCTCTTCCATTGCAACATCTGTTCCTTCTCCGGCGATGGGTGAAGAAAACAATTTCTTCAACTTTCTCGCGGTCTTAGTTTTTGCGGGTGTGGATTCTGTGAATTGATCTCCGACTGCATCCGAACTACCAGGAGGACATTCACTATCAATGGCTGGATGTGGTATAGCTCCGTTGTCAATCACTTCATATTCTTCCCATTGGCACGATGCATCTCCAGTCTCAAGTCCCTGCCAAAAGGTTTGACAAGCAACATCTCTCGTTCGCTTCACTGTCTGTGTAGATCTAGTTCGTACACCCACTCGCAACTAGAGGACAGATTGGAAAAGGGATGTTCAGTTTAAACACAACTTACAGTATTGAACTATTAACAGTGAAAAACAACATAATATAGTGACCAGGACACTAACCTTCTTTTTCTTTCTTTTCTTTGAAACTTTCTTGCCTCGAACTTCAACATCGGGACGCTGTTGCGCCGACTCGTGTGTGCATGTCTCCACTTCCTCTTGCGCTGCAACGACTATATTTTCATGATAAGCACATCCATCACGCACTGACGCTCCATCGACTCCCTGAAACATAGAACTTTCATTAGTATGTATAATAATATTGAAAACACAAAATGTACTTGGGGACCAATACAGACGTACATCTCAATAGCAAAACACGAATGAACGCGTTGTGTAGAACATTCAAACGACAATTATTCACGCATTGTTGATCTAGTTAGATGGAACTGTCAAGATCCATACCTCGGGCTCCTCATAGACTTCCATTGATGATATTATTGAAGATGATGCTTCAGTAACTCCCTGAAACACAGTAATTGCATTAGTATGGTTTTCTATTTTGTTAAAAAGAACATACACTTTGTGCAGGCGTCAACGGCTCATCTAAATAGACCTGCACAAATGATCAGTTGTCTAAAATAAATAATGGATATCTAAATATGATTCGATTTGCTCGATCGTTGGAAGTGTCACCACCCAGATATCTGCATCAACTACTAGGGGTGATGTTCTTGTAGAAGAAGCTCCGTCATCTCCCTGAAACATAGTACTTGCGTTAATAAAGAAGGAAGTATAGCGGATGTAATCACGTCATATGATTTCGCTTGATCGAACTGTCAGTATCCATACCTCGAAATGCATAAGAACATCAAGGGACGATGTAACTGCGGTGCACACTTCTGCAAGCTGTTGCGCCGACCCGTAACTGCATGCTCCCCCTTCTTCTTGGACTAATGCTCCATCGACTCCCTGAAACATAGGACTTTCATTAGTATTGAAAACAATATTGAAAAAAGAAGACACATAGGAGGGCGACGACAGAAGGACATATCAGTGGCTAAAAACGAAAGAAACATTGTGTGTAACAATCACGCTACAAGAATGCAAGATCTGATGATCTCCATCGATGGAACTGTCCGGAAACGTACCTCGAGCATCTGAGTGACATCAACGGTTGTCGTCAATACGTTGGACTCCTCAGCATCTCCCTGAAAGACAGTACTTGCATTATTTTGGATAACAATAATTATAACTGAAAACAAAGACTAGAGGACGTGTACAAGGGTGTACCATTAGGTAAAATAATCACACGATAAATTAAAACTATTGATTTACATGCCTAAAACAAGTCAGTGGCAGAATAGCTAAGTAAGATTACCCGATAGGCGCTTGAAGTGGCTGATGACTGCAATAACGACACGGATGGAGAATCTTCCGCCTTCATATTGAGTGGATACATAAATGGGGAAATTATTGTTAGCTAATGCTACACACTACCGCAAGGCCGAGAGATAAATACGTAAACTTGACTCACCAGTGGAGGGATGTGGACGAATAGAGTGGGAATAGCGGTTGAGAGCAATTTTCGCCTCGCTCGCGGTGTGTTCTTCTTTATTAGCAATGATGTGGAGTACATGTCTGAGCTAAAGTGCCTGCTGCAGATGCGGTATCGATCACCCCTCTTGTCCGCAAAGACTTCTAGGACTCTACTTTCAAGCTCAGACGGTGGTTATCCGCAATATCGGACCCATTCTCTTATCTGATCTATTGTCTTAGGGAAAACATGCATTATAGTACCTTCAGATTTATTATGGGTCTTCGAAGGGCAACCGCCAATGGAACAGGCAGGCATTGTGGAAAGTTCTGAAAAGTAAAGATCAACAATTCTCTATGAATACCAATGTGTTAAAAAATTAAATGACACATAAAAGGTTCAATGCAAGGTTCGTTTTGGTTCTTGGAACTATACACGTTATTCACATGCGGATAAGTATTTGAATAACTTTTAAAAAATAGAAAGATAATTTGACTAAACTCAGAACATGTGACTAGTTCCTTGCATGTACTGTCTTGAACGAAAAGAAATTGGACGCAAAATGATTATGGTACATGGCCTTACCTTGACGAACAAACAGTTAGATGCAGGGATCAGAGTAGTTTCTTGTCGTAGAACAGGGAGCAGTTCACAGGTTGCAAACTGACGAGTTTCCTCGAAGTGGTCACGGAAGTTCACAGAGACGAAGAGCAGATAACCAGCACCTTCGCGGGTTGACTAGCAAAGCGCAAAGAAGTTCTCATTAGAATATGAAGTGGGTTATAAAGAATTCGAAACAGGGGTGTGTGTGTGAATGAATGAAGTGTATATGTCGTGGCATTATGCGGTTTGCAGGGGGCCGTCTAGCGTGAGGGGGGATGCTTGGCAGGAGACACGGGGTCTGGAGGTAGACATGGGAACAACAACCCATGCTCTATAGACCACTTTGAAGTGTACATGGTCTTTGGCACCTCTTGGCCTTTATCGCTCCCTGACAGCTCCACTTGCCAGCACAAGTACCCCGGTGCGAACTGCCTTTGATAGGGCGGGGGGGTGGATTGGGGCGGTGGTCGTGCAGACAAGACTCGTTTGCCGCAGGGCCTCACCAAGGAGAGGCCATCTAACTGCATGTAAGAGGCAGGCTGCAGGATCTAGTACATGGAAGGCAGGGGTGTGAGTTTATAAATACCTCACCCTCCCAGGAGAATATATGGGTGCAGTTCACCCTGGAGACCCTGGATGCCTAGGCAGTTAGTCAGCAGCAGGCTGGCCTGTGGTGGCAAGGCGGCACGGGCCAGAGGGGGTCATCTCTGTACCCGGTGCCCAAAAGGATGATTTATTATGATCAACCATATGGATTATTTACCTATAACCATGTTTTGTATCAATAAAATCCAACGGCCTTCCTTTTATTGCCAACGCTTGAACAAAGTGATGTGGTAAGTATTTTTGGGGGAGGAGGCAAGGCCGGGAGGCTTGATGCCAACCCGCAAAATAACATATGTATGTCTGCTGCATATGGGTTCAACCGTTATGTGGATTGAAGGGGGCGGCCAGCGTAAGGGAGGATGCTGGCCGGAGACATGTGGTGTGACAAGACAAGGCACAGGAAGACTATTCAATGGAGACACACTAGATTCATTTAAAAAATCAAAACAACCATTGTTAAAATATATGTTGGGTTATTTATTATTTTAGATCTTAATTTCAATTGAACATAAATAATAAACATTACACATTGTAAAGTTCCGGTTGCAGCACATCCAGGGAAAATCCGCGGTATTGTCCACTGTCGCTGGGGAAATGTTGTCTAATGGCAAGTACCGCACAGGCAGGTATTACTCTCCGAACGCGGTGTCCGAGCCTCCCGTGAAGCCACCAAGTGAAGCAACGATAGGCCACCAGCCTGTACCACCTGTGAAAATGAAAGATGCAAACTGTATTAAAATGACAAAACTTTCTTATCACTGTCGATTCAGGTAAAAAATGTCATTCTGCTTTCAAAAAAATTCTATCTAGAAAATGCACAATATGGAACCAATTTACATGCATTCGAATGATATGTAGATATAATTTTATATGTGGGAGACGACCATGAAATAGTAGTGGCATCACTGACATCACAACCAGAGTATACTTACTCATTACTCGGATTACGCGGACGAACAGTGCCGCGAAGTTCGTGCATAAGCACCATCATCATCCTCAACACGGTCCGCGAGAGGCAGGCTTCCCTGAACTCTGGCAGCTCGGTGATGCATTGCGGACTTGGCTCGCCTTCCGAAATGTAGGCCAAGCACCCGGAATTTTCACGGCAGCAGCAGTTCTCCTCTTCAGTTGGCATTAGCTCGCACCGATTGCACGTGCACCAGGTGGAGACGCCGTCCATGCGACATGGTCCAGGCTCTTCATCCGTTCACTGGTCCTCCCAACTGCCGTCCGAATCCCCATCGTTTTCGCGTGCTTGCCTTTCCAGTAGTTCTTCCTCGGTGTACTCGGGCTCGTACATATACGGCATTATTGTAGCCATTGTGTGGTAAAGAAAGTAAAATAATTTACAGAGATGGTACAGGTGTTCACAAGGCCTAGAAGCGGCGAAGGTAGCTGACCAGAGCACAGAAACGAGTCACAGAATACTCAAAGTAACACAGAGAGAGGAATGGAATCGAAAATCTGCTGCTGTGTGTTGTGAAACGGTGTGTTTATACTTATAGAGGAAAGAGGCGTCCTGCCATTTCCATGGCGACACTTCATTAGCTGAGGCGCAGCGATTGTTGACACGAAACGTGCTTTGGCATTGGGAAATGGGCGGTACGCGTCTGCTGATGTCAGGCTCAGGGGCGGGGGATTTGATTTAGTGCCGCAAAAGCAGGTGAGCCAGGGCGATGGGGGGAAATGATAGGATTATCAGAAAATGGTGGCTGATTTCGAGTGCGTTAATGGACGAAAAGTCGGGTAAGGTCCATAGGAAAGTTTTCTACGATCTACCGATTTTTGCTTAAAAACACATGGCCGAACCGTAGGCACAATAAAAAAAAAGTCCCGGAACTATCCTTTAAGGCCCTCCTCTGTCAATGATATACTTAAATCAAGAAAATCAATTGAAGAATCACTATACTGGTGTGCACCTAACTACAGTCTGCGATCACATTGCTAACAATAGTGGATGCACCATAAGAAATGAATCAGCAATTCGTACGTTTGACCGCCGGCATGACTAGGTTTGACTTTTTGTTGAGCAGAGCATACGAATTAAATTGAGAAATACATTTTGAGTGAACAAGATCGATGTTTAAGTTGCGGAATTGAGTTATACAGCTAGTCATTTCCACGGAACAGGTTTCCCACTCGGGGGACACTCAACCAAGATGGCGACCCAAAAGTAGTGCAGGCACAATAGGGTTGGTAACGTCATGTAGAGGGACTATACGAGGCAGCACGCTCTCCCAAGATTCATTTAGATGCCGAAAGGCAGGTAAGCACATATCGCTGGTATTCCAACATGGTCCCTGGTCGATGTTAATTGGTAGAAACAGATAATTGGAGGGGCCATTAACTAACTGGCTGCCATTACAGCAATTCTTTTCTTTACATATCTTTACGAACGGGTAATCCTTAAATCGCGGATGTCAACATTGATGTTTGGACTAATGAAGCAGCAGGGCCCATGCACTCCGTAATATCGACTCTCCCGATCATATGTTTCTCATCCAGCCGCGGCAGTGGCACATCACTTCTTCAGTTTTTGCCATGGCTGGTAAGCAGCTTCCTTTGTTCTCATCGGTCGGCCATTTTAACTCTTTGTTGACGGAGTTCTGCGATTCTCTTTTCACTCAGAACTCGAGGCGAGTACTTCTTTCTGCATTCCAGGGCCCCTTGTTCCTCCATCATTCACAAGTCTGCAACACCAATATACACGTCCTGGTCAGTTTGTAGCTCATATTTTCATCAGGATCTTTAAGGATCAGTAGGAGCACCTTGGACGCACGTCTTATCTCATGGCTCTGTAGCCACGCCCTTCTGAGTATGTTGCAGCCATCCGGGATTGCAAGGGCAGGACCGGAGGTGGCATGAAGCCACGTTTCTGCTGTGGCCATGAGGGCATCAAGGTTATCTGATGTATGGAGGCCATGGATGTTTAACACATGAGCTGGTAGCGAGCAACCGTTGACCATGGCCAAGTTGACAGGCGAGAGAGCAGGTTTGGTTGTAGTGTGTTTGTCTACCATGTTAGGGGAAAGGCAGGTAGAGGCATTGGTTCCTGAGTTGTCAGGAGGGGGACCTGTATCCCGTAGGTTGCCAGTAGCATATTGGTTAGGGATCCTTGGTCTTACAACCCATCTTTGTTTCTTATTTGCCTACATAAATCCCCAATCCTTTTCTCTATGTTTTCTGCCTCCTGCTCGTCAGCTCATGTTTGTATTTATTCCTTGCAGCCAACTGCGGGGCTGTTGTGACCCTCCCTCGTCCTCAGATCGTTTTCGTGCTTCGATAGGCACTATAGTTCTATTAAACAAATAGTCTATCTCGTCATCCTTTAGTCCCCTACTTCTGTTCATCTCTTCTTCCATTCTCATCCCTTTCATTTCTTCTTCCTCTTGCCTCCTTTGCAACCTTTGTACTTTCAAGCTTTGTATTTCTATCTCCTCTCGTTTCTTCTCTTCTATTCTCTCCTTTTCTTTCTTTGCCTCGTACCTTCTTCGCTTCCTCGTTTTTCCTTCTCTTCTTTGTATGCTCACATGTTCACTTTCCCGAAACCCATCAATGCCTTTGCCATCTAGCTTCAGTAATATCGGTCCTCCCATCCATTCATTTGGTACTATCGTTATTTACTTAGCCTCATCTTTCACTTCCCTTTGTCTACTTGTTTCTTCCTCTATGTCAATCGGTCTATACTGCCTGTCCTTTCTCTCATCACACTGTTTACATATATTTGCGTTCTCTGCTTTTGCGTACTTCCATATTGACCTCACGGTTATAAGCTGGAGGGCTCGTATGTCGGAGTAACATACCCCGCTGCTGCTTTCCCTTCCTTTAAAGGATAAAATCCCTGCTCCTTACTATCTGCACTCTTGTTTTCAGAAGTGGAAAGAGTAGACAAAGGCGTTATATCCTCCACTTTATGGTGATGAAGCATCCACTTCTTCTCAGGTGGATCTTCTTTCTCGCTCTGATACATCGTCCACAACTCTAAAATGATCAACCTTTTCTGTAACTTCTTCCCCTTATATGTAGCATGCAAATATATTGTCATATGGCGCAATACTGTTTTTGACAACTAACCCCAATGAGGCCACGGCATGAGTGCTTCTAACCCACGCTGTGTCATACTGCCTTGTCTTGGGCGTATATCTCGACAGTGTCCGGCATAGGTGCCCATCCCCCTTTTTACCCCATTTTGGAATTTGATATGCACTCTTCTTTTTGGCCTTGCCTCAGGAATCCTTAACACCCCTACTTGGAGTCTTTCTTTTGTTTTAGTGCGTACCCTACCGCCCCTCTTGGAACCAGGAAAACGAGGTATCTATTTCTCTTCTTTCTAATCCCCAAAAATCCTGTTACATATATATATTACATTACTCACCGTAATCCTATTTCTGATGCTTGTATCTGCTTAGATTCACATGCTGTGCATAGCCCGACATCTAGTGGAAGCTGCGGAGTATTACAGTTTGTTTTTCGAAACTCGAAAGGGGGCGTCGAACTAGGGCGTACCAGTAATACTATCCCTAGTGTGACGTTCACTGTATCCATGATCCCTCTCGTGTGTAGGACCCTCAGATTGTATTTTTTCTGACATGAGGTAGCATGAGGAGTAACGTGAGTACAGAGTTTCCAAGCAGATAGATAGATAAGACTACAAGCATCCATGCACCTTCTCTCAGAGGGGAGGAAGGGCGGGCGCATGTGAATCTAAGCAGATACAAGCATCATAAATACGATTACGGTGAGTAATGTATCCCTTCTGAGGCTTGTGGAATCTGCTTAGATCGCATGCTGTGCATAGATTAGCGAGCAGTGTTAGAAGAAGGAGGTGGGATGTGAGAAGGGTCATGAGCGAACAAATGTCTTAGAACCGCTTGTCCCACTTGAGTATCTGTCTTGGAATGAGTCTCAATGCAGTAGTGCTGAATAAAGGCGTGAATAGAGCTCCATGTAGCTCCTTGCAAATGGTGTCAAGGGGTACATTCGCAATAATAGCCAGAGTGGCCCCAGTACCTCTTGTAGAGTGGGCCCTTGGTGTAAAAGGCAGTGTCTTTTCTGAAAGGGAGTAACACAGCTGGATACATTTGACTATCCATTTAGAGATGGCGCCTTTAGAGACGTGATCTCCTTCTCTGCCTGTATCTATGGAGACGAACAGTTGATCTGTCTTTCTTAGCGGTCTGGTCTTGTCTACGTAGTAGAGGACCTCTCTCCTCACATCTAGTGTGTGGAGTTTCACCTCAGCAGAGCTCTTGGGTTCTTGGAAAAAGGCCAGTAACTCAATGGGCTGGTTAACATGGAATTTTGAAATGAACTTAGGTGAGAACCTAGGGTGAGTGCGTAAAACCAGTTTATCCTTATGTATAGTAAAGAAAGGGTCTTGCACTGACAGAGCCTGAATTTCACTGGCCCTTCTTATGGATGTAATGGCTACTAAAATGGCAGTTTTATAGGTCAGATGTTTGAGACTAGCTTTATGCATGGGTTCAAATGGGGGGCCCATGAGTTTAGCAAGCATCACATTAAGGTCCCAGCCTGGTGGTGGGTTAGAAACTGGAGGGTGGAGTCTCTTCACCCCTTCCATAAAAGCTTTGACAACTGTCACTTTCCACCATGACACCTTGTTGTGGGAGGTGGTGTAGGCTGACAGCGCCGCCAAGTGTACTTTGAGTGAATTAAATACCAATCCTGCGTCCAGAGGGTGGAGCATGTAGGTGACAATATTGGAAGGAGTGCAATCAATCGGGTTGATTTGTTTATTCTGGCACCAAATAACAAATCTTTTCCACTTATCAAAATAACAGTGCCTTGTGTTAGGTTTTCTAGACTCTTAAAATGTCCATGCATCTATGTGTTAAATTGAGATGACCGAACTCTATGACTTCAGGAGCCATGCTGCCAAGTTCATCGAGTTGGATTGAGGATGCACTGTTTGTCCTTCGTGCTGGGAGAGTAGATTGTACCAGCACGGGAGCTTGATGGGGTCGAACCATGGTTGTCTTGCCCACATAGGAGCAACTAGGATGAGCGTCATCGATTCCCTGTGTATCTTGTTGACCACCTTCCTCATCAGAGGGGTTGGTGGAAAAGCGTAGGCAAACATCCCTGACCAATTCATCCATAGAGCGTTCCCCTTGCAACGTGGCTGGGGGAACCTGCATGCGAATTCTGGGCAGTGTCTGTTTTCGCTTGTGGCAAATAGGTCTATAGTGGGGAAACCCCACTGAGAGAAGAGATCTCCTACGACTTCTTCATGTAGACGCCATTCGTGTTCTTCTGGGAGGGGATCGCTGCTCAAAGCGTCCGCTAGTGAATTGAGATCCCCTAGAACATGTTGAGATGACAGATAAATGTTATGTCTGAGTGCCCATATCCAAATTTTCTGGGCAAGCTTGGACAGATTTGGCGGACAAGTGCCCCCTTGTTTGTTCATGTAAAACATTGCCGTTGTGCTGTCTGTTAGGGGGTTCGAAGGCAGGAAGCGCCCTGAAGACTGCCAGAAGTTCTAGCAGGTTGATCTGATTCTGAGCCACTGTGTGAGACCAGAGACCCTGAGCTGTGTGGTGAAGGAGGTGTGCTCCCCACCCTGACAGTGACGCGCCTGTTGTGACTACGGCCTGTATTTCTGGATCGTAAAAGGGTTTCCCCTTTGAAAGATTCTCTCTTGTCCACCAGCGAAGACTCTGTACTAGTGTTGGTGAAACGACCACTAGATCGTCCCACTGACCACTTGCCCGAGACCACTGTTTCGCCAACCATTCCTGCATGGGTCGCATGCGCAGGCGCGCATGGGGAACCAGGTAAATGCATGATGCCATTATGCCTAGCAAACACATCGCTTTGCACACCGTTATCTGGCGACCAGACTGGTATTGAGGAATTTGCAGTAACAGATTACAAATTCTTTCTTCTGATGGAAAGACCAACCCCTCTTCGATGTGTAGGACAGCTCCTAGGAACTGTTTGGAGGTGTTTGGCACTAGGCTTGATTTTTTTCTCATTGAGAAGCCCAATTGGAAGAGGAGGTCTATAGTTCTTTGAATGTTGGATCTGCAAATTACAGGGGTTTCCCCTGTGATGAGCCAGTCGTCCAAGTAAGGGTACACTGGGATTGCCTTCCTGCATAGGTGCACCGCCACCACCTTGGTGAATACCCTTGGAGCCGAGGCTATACCGAAGGGCAGTGTTACGCTCACCTGGTTCCCACGGGGGCGTCGACCGGAACTGGGCCGCTGTTGTTTCCACCAGCGTGACGTGTAGCGCCGAGATGACTGACTGGACTGGCCCGCTCAGCCTAGTTTGTCTGGCTCGCAGGAATATTCTTCTGCAAAGGAGAAGAGGAATTAACCACCCGTGGAATTGAGTGTCAACCCACCTTCCCCACTCCCGTTGTCTTCCCACAGATCACTCTTGATGTCCCCTCCTTAGTCTCACCCGATGGTTTGGAAGGATGAGCTCTCCATCCTGAGTCGACCGCAGGGGCGCGTTGATGACCAGTTACTTCACTGGCGTAGAGGAATTGGTGAGTTCCAGTATTTACTCTAAAGTCCAATTGTTCATAAGAGTTCAAATGTCCGATCTTCACTCTGTCCGATTCCTTGCAGGTTGCCGATTAATCCACTCGAAGATTTCCAAATGGCAATTGGTAAAATTCAGGTAAGTCTATTGTGGTTTTCCCCTTAGGGGCCGGGGTACGGCAATGAAGCAGAGTCGACTCTGCCGACCCGAGATGAGGTGAGACCCCCGTGGTAAATCAGGTAAGTCCTTGGGGGTAGCTTGTATAGCCTTAGAGAGTCCCCTTGCTCACCTTGCTGTCTTTGTCTCCTTAGGTGTCGGAGGGCGGCCGCGAGATGGAGAGAGCGTGATGGAATGCTGAAGTACCGCCAAGCAGGTGAGTTCAGCGAGGCGTCGTAGGAATGCGAAGCGATGCTTCAAAGACTTCTGTCCTTCAGCTCTGTGGCGAAATGGATCAGGATTCAGGTAAGGATTAAAGTTAAAACTCCTGTTCTAACCTTTATCCTTCTTTTCTTCTTGTTTCAGGAGTCCCAGGACTGAAGCGGGCGTGGCTGAAGACTGGAGCTGCTGAAAACACGGTGAGCGTTACGCTGCAGCAAGCAGAATAACGCGAAGCATGTGTGGCTGTCCGGGCGTGGTTTAAATAGCCTTGGAAGAAGATCCAGGTAAGTATTCTTCCACAGCCCCACCCAAGTAACAAAATAGTCCCTTCAGTAAAATAGTCCCTCCTAAGCCTCATTTGGCTTGAGTCTTCATGCAGCACGGTCTGCCTCAGGTGAGTATGCAGCATGGTCTGCTTCAGGTAAGTTATCAATAATGAGCCTGGCGCCCATGGCGCCAGGACTGACTTGATCTTTATGAGCCTGGCGCCATAGGCGCCAGGACTGCACCCAAACAGCCCCTAACTGGGGCTTTTGGGCATGCTCCAAGTGGCATAATGCCTGCTTCCGGGGCTGCTGGGCCTGGTCTGGTCTTCCGGGGGCAGGCATCATGACAGGCAGCACTTTGAACTGGTAGTGCTGGCTGTCTACTTTGAAACGCAAGAATCTTCTGTGCGCTGGGAGCATGGAAATATGAAAATAAGCATTTTTCATATCCAATGTTGCCATGTAATCTCCTCTTTTTAGTAGGGGGATTACTTCTTGGAGTGTTGTCATGTGAAATTTTTGTGGCTTGACATACTTGTTTGCAGGGCGTAAATCTAATGCTGGGCACATCGTTAGATCTTTTTTTGGCACAAGGAAGTAAGTTGAATAAATACCCTTGTTTACCTGGTTGCCCGGGATGAGTTCTATCGCGTCCTTTGCAAGAAGAATGACAATCTGCTCGAGGAGGATTCTTTGGTGCTCCAATGAGTGTATCTTCTGTCTTGGAGGATGGTCGCGGGGGCGTTCCAGTAGTTCGATACAGTATCCCGCGGACACTGTGGACAGCACCCATCTGTCCAAAGTGATCCCTTCCCATGCGTGGGTGAAGATGGAAATGCGCCCCCCCCTACTGGGGATGCATGGGAAGAGACCCAGAGCGGAACATCACTGTTGCTTATTGGGAGGTGTAGCACCTCTACCTGGGCTGCCTCTCCCCCTACCGTGGCCCCTCTTTTGACCTCTGGTGAAACCCTGGGTAGCTTGTTGATTGCTGCCCCACGAGGTTCCTTGGTTCTGGTAGTACTGTGACCCTCTCTGGGAGTTTTGGCCACGAGAGTGACGAAAATGGTTGTTTCCCCGCTGGCTAGTGGGCTTATTAGTCAACTGGCCAAGGCACTTTAAGGTGTAATATTTGTCCTTAGCCGTCTTCAGCGCTTCCTCCACTGCTTTCCCCAAACAGGACATTAGGTTCTACCGGCATGTCTATGAGGGTGGCTTGGGTCTCAGGTTTAAACCCCGACTGCCTTAGCCAAGCGTGCCTTTTAATTACAGTGCCTTCTGCCATCAGCCTCCCTGAATTGTCTGCTGCATCGAAGTTAGCCTTGAGAATGCATCTAGACACTGATCTTCCTTCCAACGCAATCTGGGCCAACTGGCTCTTTAGAGTTTCTGGTGCGGAGGCAATAAGGGCAGCTACCTGTTCTCATTGGTGGCAGTTGTAGCTTGCCAGCAGAGTGGTGGTATTGGCAACACGTGCTTGGTATGCCGACGTGGATGCCACTTTCCTTCCTTACCCATATATTCTCTTGCTCACCTTGTCCGGGGGAGATTCTGAAGATGCTAATGTTCCCGCTCTTTTCCTGGTGGTTGTAACCACTAATGAGTTGGGTTTTAGCTGACCCCTTATGTAAAGTGGGTCAGAGGGAGCGGCCCTGAATAACTTTCCTATTCGTGGGTTAACTGCCCGGGTAAGATTAGGGGTGAGCAGAGAAGGATCGATTCTGCGTTGAATAGACTTTAGAATGGGGATAGCCTGGGCAGTGGATCTTTTCTCCCCTAGAATTCGCTCTGCAAAATCTCTCTCTTCTTGGGCCCCCTGAGTGTCAATTTGGAAATGGGCTGCCGCCTTGGCTAAAACTTTGGAAGCAAAGGCTGATTGTCAACAGGTGAGTCATTCACCGGGGTGTCCTTGGGAATAGGGGAGTCGAGACTATAGGCCTCTGCCTCGTCTTCCTCCTCCTCTTCCTGGTCCTCCTCATCTCCATAGTAATCGACCCCAGTCTGATCGTCTAGGATTTGTATTTCCGAATCCTCACCATACTGCTGGTAAGGGTCAACACTGAAAGGGTCTGAAATCAACCCCTGAACTGGAGTCTCAGTACGGAGTCTCTTAGAAGGAGGTTGAGAGTCTTTGGATCCCGAAGGGGCAGAGGTAGCAGGGGTATTGTGATAGCTCTGGAAGTGATTAGGGTCTTTTTCGTAAAAATCTACAAAAAAGACATTCTCCTCATTACCCTGTCAATGTCTTCCGAGTTCCATTTCTTGGAACTGGGAGTGGGAGGGACAATTTTTGGCCTTGTAACAGGGTCAGGGGTCTTGGACTTTACTAAAGATTTGTGGTGTTTCTCCTTCTGAACCTGGTGTTCAGAGGCTTTCTTATGTTGTTTTTCCCCTTTCCCATGTGTAGAGGAATCTTTTCCTGACCCCTTGGACTTCCCTGAATCTTTCGACGTCTGCTGTTGAGAATCGGAGGAGGGGTCACGAGATTCGGGAGTCTTGGCAGTGGGACGTGGAATCTCGGAAGCAGACGTCGAACAAACTACTTGAGTAGCCGTCGAACGTGCTCCCTGGGGGTAGAGGTCGGATTCGTCTTCTGACGACCACACCACCGTGACTTTAGGTAGTGTAGCACTCTTAACAATTGTGGACGGTTGCTGTGTGTCATGGTGCGACCGTAACCTGGAACACCCAGAGGACACCGATTTGGCAGACCGCTCTCTCTGTGCCTTCTTCTGCCGATCACCCGACATGCGTGTCGAGTCTCGGGTGGGTTTAGTGTGTTTGGTGGAAGAGGTATGGGTAGCGCTCTTGCTGCCGGGCGTTGTCCCCATAACTGACCTGCCGGTCAGTCCTTCGAGGTCAGAGGCTTGCGCTTGGGTGCCTGACGACACCCCTGTGCCCTCGCCATCCGATACGGCTGTGTTATTGCCATCGCTGAGGGGACCCACAGCGTTCATGGCCTCAAGCTGCCTGGCGTAGTGGGCCCAACGCTTGGTTGAGCGGTCCTTAAGTGTCTTGGCTTTGAAGAGCTTACAAGCTCTACAGTTTACAGGTATTATGTTTGTCTACTCAAGGGAACTTACAGTTGCACTTCGGGCATAATTTAAATGGAGTACTCTCCATATGTCAATACCTGGCAGCGGGTATACGTAGGAAACGAACGTGTGTGTGTCCACCCCCCACTCTCCCTACTTGCACAGGGCCGAGGCCAAAGGCCTTCCGAGGCCCAAGTCTGTCGTGTAGTCTCGATGGCTGTTCTTCTCTGAATTACCGACGTTGATCTTCGACGTAGGGTTGGAGAACGGGAATGTTTTGATAATTTTATGATAAATGGCTAAAAGCCAGGGAACTCCGCAATTATGCTTCCGACAAGTATGGCAGAAAAAAACAATCCGAGGTTCCTACACGCGTGAGGGATCATGGGTACAGTGGACGTCACACTAGGGATAGTATTTCTGGCACGCCCTAGTTCGACAGCCCTTTTCGTGTTTCGAAAAACAAACTGTAATACTCCGCAGCTTCCACTAGATGTCGGCCTATGCACAGCATGTGATCTAAGCAGATTCCACAAGCCTCAGAAATATCTATTTATATATATATTTTTTTTTTATTACTTGGTTCAATTGTTATACAATTGTATACAATTTTTACAAGTCACTTTCATCAAATCCAATTAAAAAGAAAAAGGGATAACAATAACCAGGAGAACTGAATATATACCATCCCTTATTTTTTCCCTAAAAGAGTCAGAAAATAATTTTTGTACAGTTGGATCCATAAGCCAAAAGACAGGTAAAGAAAAGCAGTGAGAGAAAAGAAAAGGAGAAACAGAGGAACAAGAGAAAGCGAAAGAGAAAAGCATCCTTCCGTCTGTCCGATATCCTCCCCTTTTGCTCAGGTCATCCGATTCGTTCTTTCTGCATCATTTTCACTTTGTTTCTGAAGCTCAATGTTTCAAAAACACTGTGCCACTGCTATCACAAAAGGGGGTTTTTCTCCACCCATTAGACAGGGCCACCAATCTTCTTCATTGTAGATTTTCAGGTCTTCAAAAAGGTGACCCATGTGAGTGTTCCTGGCTTTGTTCAGGCCTATGCAGGAAAATAGCAAATGTCTCACCGATTCCACTTGGTCCGCTTTATTGCAGAACATTTATTTGAGGTCGACATTCCTCTAATGGCAATGATTTAATTGGTCAAAAGTAGGTTCAAACGTACCCTCAAAAAGATGTTTCATAAGGTTTTATTAGCAAAGGTCTCCATATATGCCGGGAGTTGATGTAATCGCTTCGTGGTCGCTGGTAGGTTGGACGTCAGGTTATTTCTGGATGTTGTTGCAATCGTCTGTATACAATCCCATTCTTGCAGTTTTTTCTTTACCTTAGTTGGATTTTGCTTAGGATCTTCTTCCGTGCAGTTTATCTCTTCTAATTTGACCTTATTTTTCTTTACCCAGTGTCAGTGGGTTATTCTTCATTTCTTTCGATTTCAGTGTTGATAATATCAAAAAATGTTGCGCGGTTTGATAGCCTAATGTTGTATAGGAAAAAAATCCTGTTTCCCTTTACTGTTTGCAGTGAAAGTAAGCTCAGCTCTCAGTGTATTGATGCCATTGGGGTAGACATTGGGAGTCCTAACACTCGACGCCAGAAACAGCCTTCCAGTCTCAACCAGGTTTTATCCGGAATCTTTGGCATTGCATCTGACCCATATATCGATGTGGGGACGACCTTTGCCCTGTAGAGTTGTATGATCGGTATTATGGAGAAACAACCACATTTATTATCAAATGCTTTTTCTGCCAGTTTCTTGACTTTCTCAAAAAGGCAAGCTTGCATATGGAACTCCTGTGGGCTGTTCGATATCAACCCATGATATTTGTATTCTCTTACGTGTTCTATTTTTGAACCCTCCAGATACCATTTCAATTTTTCAGTTTTCCTGACCGATCTTTCAAACGTCATAACTTTTGTTTTCTTTTTGTTGATTTCTAAGTTGTTTCTTGTGATTTATTTCGTCAAGTTGTCTAACTGGCGCTGGAGGCCAATCGCTGTTTGATATAATAAGATCAGGTCATCTGCATAAAGGAGGCGTGTGACTTTAACACCTCCTATTGATGTGGGGAAAGATCTGGCATCATATTCGGAGTCCTGGAAATCCCCCAAGTATGAGTTGAAGCAAGAGGACATCCCTGCTTTACACCTCTAGCTGTTTGAATTACTTTAGATAGTGTACCTGCTCGATTCAGCAGTACTCTCATAGATGTATTTCTATGTAAGGATTGTATTGGTTCCAGAATCTCCCGTGGGCACTTTCAGTCTGATAACTTTTTCCACAGGATTTCGCGGTTGACCTGGTCGAATGCTTGGACCAGGTCAACAAAAGCTACCAAAATCCTGGGACTGCCGTCCAGGATCCTCCCCTTCATGGCATTTAAAGGAGGATGTTTGCCATTGTTCCCACATCCTTTACGAAGATAGTTCGGCACAAATGGCTGATGTAACCCACGATTGAAAGCGATCCAACGCCAAATGATCCAAAAAACCTTTCCAATAACGTCTAGTAAGGCTATTGGGCGCTCATTTCTTGCATTTTCTCTTGGAGCAATTCCACATCGCATGTTACGTCCCAAGTTGTCAGGGTCGTCTCTCGAGGGGGAGATGTATTCACGCCTGGCTTTTGGAAAAGAGCTGAAAAAATGATCAACCAATGCTTTTTCACCTGCATTATTCTGTAGTGAATCGTTTTTATCTTTTGCTGTTGTTTTTATCAGAGACCAAAATTCCCTCGATTTCCTGCCACAGATCACTCGTAACATTTCTTCCCCATCTGCCTGGTACATTTTTGATCGCTGGGATCACAGCCATCTTTTATATGTTTTCACGGCGATACTGGCCTTTTCTATATATTCAGCATTGTTGTTTTTTGCAGCCAAACGTTGCTGCTCTTAATATTCTCCTTTGAGCAACCAATAATTTATCATACAGATGGTGATTTGATTTTAATGTAACTTTATTAAATGTTTTCCTCTTTGTATGATAGGTGGTTAAAAGTGGTTGATATTCAATGTTCACTGTTTAATCTTTACTAATGATAGTAGTTGAGATATACGTAGATGTTACATTTTTGATGGAATTTGCGGTTAATCTTAAACAAGTACCACAACTGCAGTCCTCTACTACTGATGTCATTTTGCTTCTTATCTCACACCTCGTCTTCCACTTCATCAGTACCAGATTATGGTCACTATGTTCAGTGCAAATTATTTTAAAGGCTGTAATAAGAGGGAGATGTTCTCTATACACAAAGATGTGGTCTATTACAGCTTTTTGGCTGGCTCTCTCACAGGTAGGTACTGATTCTGTGTCCTTCTCCAATGTTATGTGGAGGTTATATAAATCTCGAGAGACCATCAGTGATGACCACAGAATACCTCTCTCAACTGTTGATGTCGGGTTCTTGCGTTTGCTCTTATCTCCCAGCAAGTTCGGACAGGTCGCGTTCACATTCAGGTCACCACATAAGATAATAGACTTAGGTTGGAAACCTGGAAATCTGCGTATATTTCATCCATTATATTCTCTGCCATTTGCATCATGAATTTCTCATTAGTCATGGCTAGCGGATTCCAATATGTGTTGATTATTATCATGGCATCTCCCAGATCATCATTTCCTTGTGTATCTCTGTTTCTCCAATTTAGTAATAGCACCTAAAAGAACAAGCTTGAGGCTAGTGTCTTGATAAAATGGAATTCACTGCCAGATCGTATCGCAGTTAACATTCCAGATGATGGTCATCCTTCAGAGCCTTTTAATACTGGTGAAATAAAAGATTAATAACGATACATGTACAACACATATTTACAATACAGACCCTCCCCTTATTTTTGCCACCTTCAATATTCTACTTACATCCGTGGCTCAGCTCGAGTCCCTCGGCATCGACTCTTCCCCAATCGACCAGTTTGCCTTCAGTCCGCGGGGCACTTGCAGGGACCGGACAGGAATATAGTCAAAGGGGAATCTTCTTACAGGTCTTTTGCGCACCGAAATACACAGGAAGCTCCACGGTCTTCTGGCTAATGGCGGAAGCGATCAAGAGTCCGAGAATCTAAATCTGGGCCTAGGTAGATTATACCACTACCAGAATGTGCTCTACCACCTTCAAGCCTCTTGTGTGCTAGATGGAATTACTACTAAAGATCTCAGACCCAAATAACCGGACATATTCAAAGAATATGGCAAAGTACTACTTTATTATCGACATGGAATAAAGTAGAGCAATCTGATGAACAACGGGCTGTAGTCCACACGCTCACACCCAAATGCGATTATACAAAAGCTTTTCTACCTCAATATGCGTCATTTACGATGTCATCTTACGTGGCAAACTGTAAAACCTATTGAAGTGAGGGATTGGTTAGGGGAACATAAGTACCTATGGTATATATACGTGTCAATAAATGTATCGGCTGCCCTTTATCTAGTTGACACGCCTTGAACCACCTCTAAATACGTATGATACGGATTATAGCGGGGGAAAATGCCAGCGGTTTGGTCTTTATAACATTTTATCACATTTCGCTGCATAGACCCTCTGATTGGTTGGCATTTCCTGGCTCGGTAGCAGCACGTAAGAAAAATGAAAAGGTGCCGAGAGCAACGTCAAACTACTCCCCACTTTCCCAATTAGTCCATCATCTCTCATTGATCAGGCTTCTAGCCGAGGCTTCTCCTTTGTAGTTGACCTCGAAGCCTGTTCTCTGTTTTAGGACACTCACGGGAGTCTACGCACACCATTATCTTCGTTTGGGCTTAATGAATAGCCCTTGTTTTTGACTTCTGAATCATATGTGAGGACACCACAAATGTGTCCATCTCGACCTTGTATTTACTGCTATTTGATTCAATTGAGCCAAGTGTCATTACCCTTCTTGGCCTCTTGAGACTTGCTTACTCCATCTTGCATAGGTTTTCTGCATCCTTAATTGTCCAATACTTGGCTCTTGCAGATTTTTTTCTTCTTTGTTTATTCTAAGACAAACATGTCACCTGTTGTAGGGTGCAGGACTAGGAGACTGACACCCAGGTGGCATGATTACTGGCACCAACATATAATCAAAATAAAGAGGTAACCTAACTCTAAGAGGGGTTTCCCTGCCTCAACAAAGGAACTAAGGATGCTGTCAGAATGTCCAAGTAAATGAGAGGGTCTAATGTCATGTGTCGAAAATGCCTACTTTTGTCCCACACACGTGTAATTAAACTAAAGATGTAGTGGATCCTCTTGGTCCAGAAGAATGGCTCCCTTCTTATGGACAACGGATCATAGTTCAAATTGGCAGGTGGGAACTTCGCCTGAGAGAATGGCTCCCTTCTCCAGGTCTCAGTTCCTTTCCAAGATACAAAACACAGTTCCAGCTTGTGGTGCTGTAAAGTTCTCTGTTCAAACTCAAAAGGTAAAGTTCCAACTCAAACATCATTCCTTATTGCCCATAGGTTTCTTCACTATTGGGTTCCTGGAGAATGCCTCCGTTCTCTAGGCATCTTGTTCTCAGTATGTTCACAGTGCCAAGGGAATGACTCCCTTCCCCATGTCTTCCTTGGCTTTGCTTCAAGGTACACAACTGGGTATGGCTTCCTTCCACTAATCTCTCTTGCAGTTTCACAGTAGTAGGGGGGAATGTCGCCTTTCCCCTTCTTAGGCTCTTTACCACAGTTCACGAAGGTTGGGGGATTGACTCCCTTCCCAAGGCCCTTCCATTGCTCTTTGAGCCAGTTCGCAATGCCAGGGGGAATGACTCCCTTCCCCTGGCTTTGGTGTACCAGGAAGGTGTCTCCCTTCTCTTGGTACTGCATTCTCACAGTGCTACTCCACCAGAGGGAATGCTTCGCTTCCCCTGGTCTTCCTTTCACCTTAATTTACTGGCCTGTAGGTGTGGGTCCCAGATGCGCAGGATTCTGCTTTCTTTTGGCAGACCTGGTTCTCTTTGCTGCCAGGTACTGCACCCAAGAAGAGGATTTGTGATGCTCTTCTCAACTGGGTGCAGGTCCCAGACCTGTACTGCTCTCCGATTGCTCTGGCCAGCTTGGCTCACCCCTCTGCCAGGTGCTGTGCCGAAGAAGCTGATTTGTGATGCTCTTCTCAAATGGATGAGGGTCCCAGACCTGTGTGTCTCTTTTGCAGCCCCACCAACTGTCCAGGTCACCAGGTATCTTTAGGCTGTTTGCTGGTCCTCTCTGGTCAGTCTTCGGCTTTCCCAAATGCTTCTCAGTGGCTGCCTGTGGCTCTTGGGGGCTTCAGCAACTGTGCAGCATTCCGCTCCTCTGAGGCGGTGCGGCTTCCCTCAGCAGCATGCTTCCACTGCTGCCCTCGCCTTGACAGAGGGCTTCCCCACTTGCCAGTCGGTCCTTCCTCGCTGGACCGATTCAGAACCTCTCCAAAAACTCTCCTGGGTTCCAGCTAGCAACTGCGTTGCTTGTTCTCTGTGATCGGCGTCTGCACTTGTGGTTTCTCCAGGGCGGGTCTCACTCACTGCTTGTTTTTGCCTCTTCTATTTTGTGTTGGATGCAGCCAATCAAAACTCCTGAAACACTAGACTGCTCCATAGTGTTTTGAGGAATGATCTTCATTCCTCGGCACCTCCTCCTTATCCCAGTATTTCCCTGAGAGCTCTCCCTAAGGTAGACCCGACTATTCTCAGTCCCAGTACCTTTACCATAGATCTCTCTTGGGTCGACTATGTTCTTCATTGTCCCAGTACTAGTACTACTATGTACATGGGACATGTACATGAGATGGCAAGGTAAAGAAAGGTTGAGGGATAGTTGTTCCTAGTTCCAAAGGGGGGCTCCCACCCCACAATATCCTCCTGCTGAGTACCACCCCCATGGGGACAATCGGGTAGAGGACTCACCTCCCTAGCCTCATGGGAAGGGGCTCCCCCTTAGGGAGAAGCGACTACATCCAATGAATCATCACACTTTGCACTCTAATATTGAATTAGCACTCCCCATGAGTATATCCCATCATTTACTCACATTCAAGGGAACAGCTATAACTACACCTTTAGCTCAACCTGAAGTGCAGGCACAGCAGGACTATAATCATAGAAGTCCCAGGAGCACGCCACACAAAAGGTGTGCTGGTGCCTGACAGGGCTGAACATATGGCAAGTAAAAACAACAAGATGAAAGGCAAACAGACTACTATGGAGGCCTTTGCAAATAGACAGGAGAGTCCGGCAGCAGATGCAAAATAAACAAAGCACAACTGGACAGATTAAGGACCATAAGAAAGCAGCAGAGCAGGGTCACCAGGAGATCCTAAAGTCCATTGCTGCATCGCAAGCCACCCTGGAATCTAAGTCAGAACAGACGTAGGCCTGTTGCAGCAAGATGTCTGAGGGCTGGCGGAGCGCAAAAGTAAGCTTGAAACACAGGTGCAAGAGAACATGACAGAGAGCAAGCAGATATCCAAGGAGGTAGATCTACTACGGCAAAAGGTGAAGTTACTCGGGGAAAGAGCGGAAGATGCTGAGGGGCGGGCACAGCGTAACAACATCAGAATTGTGGGCCTGCCGGAGGGCATGGAGCGGTCTGACCCCACCAACTATATAGAGAACCTACTGTTGCAGGAGCTGGGCACTGTAAACTTGATGACTCGGGGGTTCACTATTGAGCGTGCACACCGCTCTTTGGTAAGGAAGCCACCACCAGGAGCCCCACCTAATAGCAAAGGTCCACAATTATAAGGACAGAGAGAAGATTCTAGAATTCTTCAGGAATGGGGCGACATACAGAGGGCCTCAGCGAAGCTGGCTATATACCCCGACTACAAATATCAGGTACAAAAAAGCCGAGCACATTTCATTGCCACGAAAGTGAGACTAAAAAAATGCAGGCCTCAAATATATGCTACTTTATCCGGCCAAGTTGAAGATCCTCCACAATGGGAAGACCTGGTTCTTTGAGACGCCATCTCAAGCACAAGACTGGATGGACAATGCAAAGATCCCACCACTGGCGGAGGAATCACAGGCGGAGTAGACGCCAAGGAAGCACGGCTGCAGCTGCAGGACGTCTTGAGAGGCTTGAACACTAGGTCATTCGGGAATGTACCAAAACGGTCCATTGTGGAATAACACTGTCAAGATGAGCGTTAACTATTCTGTAGCCTGGTGATGTGGGCTATTGCAGGAGCAACAAGAACTAGACACGAGGAAGGAGACCTCCTACTTCCCCATTTATTTTTACTGGGTGCACTATTGTACCCATCCGTAGGGCACCACGAGCCCCGAATTTGACTCGGTTTTCAAGGAGCGGAAGCAGGATAAGTCTAAGGATGCATGACATGACTGGACAGTTACAGTTTGGGGGAAAGTTTTTTCTATGATGGGTGGGGTGTGTGGGGGTAAAGAGGGAGGTGAGTTCATGGGGAAGCCTGGCAAGTTTGATAATATTCTATACACAATCCCGGTTGGATTTGTAGGCATTCTAGAGGTCCCACCAGACAATTATGGGCATCGGCGTTAAGATGGCTGAAGGGGTAAGAATTATGACCTGGAATGTCTGGGGTCTCAATAACTATGTTAAACGTCAAACGGTGTTTACGTATCTAAGAAGGCATAAAGTAGGGATTGCACTATTGCAGGAAACACATTTTAATGCATATAAACACAAGAAACTGGCCAGCTCATGGGGCGGGGTGATGGTGGGTCCACGTATTCAACATACGAAAGAGGAGTCCTTACATGGGTAAACCCTTCTATCCCATTTAAGGTACTAAATGCTAAGACTGATGATGAAGGCAGAATGACTATACTGCATGGAATGTTGGAGAAACGGGAAGTATGCAGTGTACATGCATACTCGCCCAATCATGATTCCACTGTCTTTTTTAGGTCATTATATGCGAGGTTAGGCCCTTACAGAGGAGTCGTCGTGATATGGCCCAGGGATTTTAATTGCACCCTAAATCCCACAATGGACAGGTACAACACAAAGCACAAGAGACCATCCCCCCCCCCGGCCAAGGTCTTGAGCACACTATTGAACCACTTCAAGTTGGTAGATCTATGGAGGACACTACATAAGGTCAGAAGAGAATACTCACAATACAAGCTAGGGTGTTGTCGGGCAATGCTCCTCTTTTAATAGCATGGAGAGCGACGGCCCCGAGACAGCCCATACCTACTTGGAGATTGAGAAGCGAATCATTGCAAGATAAAGCATTTAATGAACACATTAAAAAAAGTACTGTTGAATTTTTGTAAGTTAAGGGCAGTGTAAAACAAGTGGGCACGATCTGGGAAACATATAAAGTGGTGATCCGGGGAGAGATGATAGCTACAGCGGCGGGGTGCAGAAAGCCATTACTTAAGAATTAAGTGATGCAGAAGGTAAATTACGGGCACTGGAAAGGCGGGGCGATGTGAGTGATGAATATCTGGGGGAAGAGATCAGATTGAGGCGGGCGTGTATAACGCAATGGGACAGGCTGGGTAAGTTCAGCTACGCTAAGATATCTGGAGAGAAGTCACGCACATAGTGACAAACCAGGGGGCATGCTAGCCTGGCTTTATAAAAACAGGAACGTAAGATCCCCTGATACATTCCATCCTAAATGCAGATCGGGAGGAGGTAAACACGCAGGCCGGGAGTTATACACTGACCCACGTATAGAGCGGGAAGAAGAGCTAGTGGATGCCTTGGATCTCATTACCCTTCCGAGATTAGGGGAACAACAAAAATATACTAAAGGAGCCCATAACCCCAGATGAAGTTATTGCCACTAGAAGAACACTGCCTACGGAGTGTGGTGTATAATAAATAAATAATTATATATATCTCTTTTACACCAAGCTCTGGTCAGTGTTTACTTGTTCTACTATGTTCTTTTGACCTATTGTGAATGCTCTGTATACTGCCTAACTCTTCTTGAGGGAGGTCTGACTGCTCAGCCACAGCTACCAAGTGAATCTGTGTGGTGCAGACTGCTACCAAGTGGGTTTACTGCCAAACACCTGTAGTCCTAAATCTTTTGCAGTGGTCCCAGAGGGAACTGCACAGGTTTCTGCCTAACACCCGGTCCTCCTTTATATCCCCTAACATACACCGTTAATATCTCATAGCTAAATTTGTATAGCACCACTTGCCCCAGGAGTCACCAGTAACTCCTGGTAGCTGTTGGTTTCAAGCTAACCAGGCTCCCATTGGCTATATTCAGGAGCTAAATAGCTCTCAGTTCCTGGCATTTATTTAACCCTGCATTCAGTGTATTCGTCCCAGTGCCGGGTTGAATATTCCACAGAGTGAGAATTTTCAGTGACTCAGAATACTAGTCCCAGTGAATGGACAAAGGTACAGAATAGTGAGAATCATTCACGGACATCGCATACTCATCCCAGTGAATGGACAAAGGTACAGAAGAGTGAGAGCCATTCAGAGAGAATACATACTCATTCCAGTGAAAAAAGCCCAGAATAGTGAGAGTCATTTAGGGACACTGCATACTCTTCCCTGTAAATGGAGAAATGTACAAGATAAGAGGGTTATTTCAGTAGACAACATACTATTCCCAGTGAAGGGTTAAGTACACGAATAAATGAGAATAACGTAAAGTCTATATCTACTTGCTCCGGTGAAGGATTAACATAAAGAAGGTTGATATTCGAACTTATAATAACCTGAAAGGAAACCAAGACAGTGGAAATGACAGTGGAACAGTTATTACGTGTTTCAAGGCAAACAGAACTGGAAAAGGAGACAAGAATATACATTGGGAATATGATACGCAGCCCAAAGAGGAATTAAGACTAAGAGATCAACAGAAAGTTGATGAAAGAAACCTAGTTGGTGAGAAAATGAATGAACAGGGGGATTCAAATACCCTCAAGGTATTGGAAAGAGACAAGTTGAACTGACAAGAAACCTTTATAAAGGGGGGTTCAAAACCCAGAAACTGTGAAAACAAGTAGTATAGCTCAAGAAGAAAAAGGGGAACCGAAAGAGAAGGAAACTCCCCCAAAGGAACTGAAGACATTAATTTGTGAGATAGCTCAGAGCTATCTTAAAAATCCTATGTTGGGAATGAGAACGGCTATCCAGAAGAAGGGAATCATTCTCCTGGAATTTGTGTTGTTTTCAATTAAGTGGTGAGGTTAAAAATAGTTCCGTTTCAAGGAAGGAGGACAGATCATTTTGTTTTGACTTTGATCCCGACAGCGAGCACCCTTAGAATATGCATAGATGGGCATTATTCCTTATTATTTAAATAAACGCTACTTTCTGAAAATGACAAAAACTGGTCTGTCTCCTCCTTCTGACCTACCACACTAGAAACGAACAACCTGACTAATTACTGCCCAATTACAAACCTTCCCTTCAAGGGAAACATACTTGAACAAAATGTTGGCCGTCCAACACCACAAACAAATAGGCCATAGAGACTTTTACAGGACTACTGCTGCAGCACCGTGAATTATGGGGAAAGAATCTGGAGGATAAACAAATGGCAGACCGGCTCCAGGCCACACATGGGAACATCAGTGAATGGTTTTATGTTAAGATGCATCCAAAACTTGTCATGGTCGGTAAAGTATGACTCCATCTATCTAACAACAATCTACCTCTCGGCCATATTTGATGTGGTTGATAGGGGTAATTTGTGGTCTAAATTGAACAACTGGGGAATTCCAAATGGACTCTTGAGGATGATGATTGGCTTACACAACAAATCCAATATTCAGGTTAGGTTAAATCAAAATGGGCATCTTTCTGGCAAAATAGCCACTTATAGAGGGGTTAGGCAGGGCTGCATGCTTGCGCCCTGCTTTTTTGATATTTACATGTCAGATATAGGAGATCATTTGGAATCAGCTGCTTTTGCCACTCCTAAAATAGGTAAATTGAAACCTAGATGGATGGCATATACCGATGATTTCTTAATCTTCAACTGTACCCAGATACTAAAGCATTTAATGAATGCTTTCTTAAACTTTGCTTTGGCCCATTTTCGTAAAATAAATTCAACAAAATCTACAATTATGCATTGCACAAAACAGAAGAAAAGTACCTCGTTCCAATGGCGAATGAGGTCTGAAGTATTGGAGAAGGTGTATAGCTTTATTTATCTTGGGTTTCCAATTACAGCTAAACCACAGAAATACCAAATCAAGAAGTGGTTCAAAACACGTGCAACAGCCTTTGTCTAACCAGTTAAGTAGGGTTTATGGCAGGCATGACAAATTTACCATGGTTCCTATCCTAAAATGTTATGAGAGGAAAATTCTACCCAAATCTTTATATGGGATGGAGGTCTAAGCACTCTTGATTTTGGATTTTTTGCCCTACCTATAGGCACTGATTTGGAGGAAAGCTCTAAGGATTGCGAATTCTGTGCCACTACATGCTATTAGGTATAAACTCAGTATTTGCCCAATGTCCTGTAGGTCAGCGCTTGTGGAGAATCCAGGCAAAGTCAAACCATTGTTCTATGAATATGATTGGCTAGCAGCCATAGAAGGTTTTCATAAATATGTATCATTGAACCATCTGCTCCTTGAGTATAAGCAGGTGGGAGTATTAGCTCCTTATCTTGCAATTTATCTTGATAGGAAGATTAGGCATCTTTCCCTGAGCTTCAAATGGAATCTGCTTTTAACCAAAGATATTTTGGTTAGACATGGCATGTTGCAACCAGACTCAGCTAACTGTAGATTCTGCAATGAATGAGGTCAAAGTGAGACTCTGAGACATTTAATGAGCTCATGCAGTGAATTAAAGAGTGAACAAATTATGCTGCTTAGAAAGATTGAAAATGTGTTTGTATTGAGGGATTGGGAAACACTAGTTTATTTGCTGGACAGGACGCACTAGGCTTCTTGAACTCTTTGCAGCTGGAACATATTCTTGAAGAGCTTTTTTTACATACCTCAATTGCTATTTTATATGCCTTTTGGTTCTGATATAGATTCAATTGCATTTTAGGAAATTACTGTTGTATGAACACGATGTTGCTTCGGGATGAGAAATTATTACATCCATTATTTTTTTAATCAATTCATTTTGTATATAACTCTTTTGAAATCACCTTTTTAGCTGTTTGAGCCGATTTTTTTAAAAACATTTTATTGGGTTTTTAACGATACAACAATTATCCTTAATGCGCCGCTTAAGATATCTTGAATGTCCCCCCTCCCTCTCCTCCCTCCCAACTCTCCCAAGACCACAATTTTCCGTCTTCAGTACAGCCTTTGCCGGATGACCATCATGGGCTGCCTGTGTCGTCAGTGGGAGAAGCTTCCTCTCTCGGATGAAATAATGACACTGTGAGCGCCACCCATTGATGCAGGTCTTCGCTAATGTCCAGTTTTTGTTCTCGTTGCGCATTCTCCCATGGCCGTTTCTGCCGTAGACCACTTTTGGAGGTCCTCCCACCACAGTGTTACGGATTTTGGGGCTTTTCCACCCCATAGCAATGCGTCTCTTCGCTAGAATGTACATCAGGTCCATGAGCCTGTTCAGAGGTTTGTTCTTTTTGCTTTTTTTATATCTGCCCAGGATGCACGCCCTTGGTGACTGTATATCCAAGGTGATGTCTGCCTCGGCCACCTTGGCAGCAATTTGTGACCAAAAGGATTGTATCGTCTAGCATCCCCAAAACATGTGGGTCATCCCCGCGCGGGGTTCGTTGCATTTTGGGCATTCTATGGTTCTCGCCCCCTTAAATTTGGGGATAACCGCAGGTGTGAGGTATTTTTGCAAAGGTAGCGGGCGCCCCTCTCTCGAAAGAACAGACTTGATAACCTGTTCAGTGGTTATTAACCACTTGAGAGTTCACAGCCACTGCTTTTACCCACTGTGCCTTTCACAGATGGGAAATATCCATTTGCATATCAGTCTTTGTCCTGCCCAGGGGCAGTCCAGCACCGAAATGCAATGGCAATTCCAACCTGAACGAGAGTACCACCAGCAACCCCATACACGTGTTTCACCCTTGTTGGGGATCATCAGTGAGGTGAAGCTGATGCCTCTCTAAGCACAGTGAGAGGGAGACCACGTCTGGTTGCCCCCAGGAGACCTAGGGTTACCAATCCCAGGTTCCTTGAAAAATAGTTTTGCAAAGGTAGCGGGCGCCCCTCTCTCGAAAGAACAGACTTGATAACCTGTTCAGTGGTTATTAACCACTTGAGAGTTCGCAGCCACTGCTTTTACTCACTGTGCCTTTCACAGATGGGAAATATCCATTTGCATATCAGTCTTTGTCCTGCCCAGGGGCAGTCCAGCACCGAAATGCAATGGCAATTCCAACCTGAACGAGAGTAACACCAGCAACCCAGTCAGGTGTGAGGTATGCTCGGTTAATGATATAAAACTGCTTAAGTTGCAGTCGGGCGTTTCTGGATACTTTTTTATGATAGTGTGTAATAGTGTCCCATTCCTTATCCTCGAATTGCAGGCCTAGCGCCTGTTCCCATTTCTCTTTGCACTTAAGGTTTTGCTTGGTTGTGCAGTCTAACAAAATCTCGTAGCGCCTTGAGGTTTCGTGTCCTCCCTCAACGGCATTCAGCATGTTTTCTATGGCTTTGGGCCCAGTTTCAAGGTTCTCTATCTCTGGCCATCGGTTTGTGAGCCTTCTTACCACTGCTCCATGGAGTAGGACCTGCCCTGTTGGTAGTCATGAGGTCTCCTGTAACTGCGTGAACGTTAGGATGCCCTGGTCATCCACTAGGTCACTCAGGGTGGTGACTCAGCAGGGTTCCCATGTGTTACTTATCTCTTTCAGGCCCCCGGGTCTGTTCGTCATGGTAGCTGCCATCGGGATCTGAGGGGAATATGGGTTGTTTGTCTTCGTGGCTTTGCAAGCTCGTTTCCAGATCTGGATCCCCAGTTTCATTAAGTATGGGTTGTGCTGAATCGCACTTGCTGGGGTCCAGAATAAGTCTCGGAGTAGCATGTGGGGGATAGCCGGTTGTAGGAGTCGGG